>NC_086330.1:348264593-348574905 GCF_032445375.1 Bacillus rossius redtenbacheri | reverse complement strand
CTTGTTATCGACCAATGAGCATTATACTTGGGCAATGAGCATTATACTTGGGCACGTTGTCTAACCTGGACTGAAATGAATCCGCGAAATTGACGTGGCTCTATACACCAAAGACCACGGGGTTAACACTAGGCTGAATTATAGAAGGTGTAGGCAAGTGTGGGTGTGAGAGAGGGAGTGAAGCCATAAGATAGATTCTAGTAGACCTCATGGCCATCACATTGGGAACAGAAAACGGCCCCTTTTGTTTGGAATCACATTCGCTACCACAAATATCCGTATGAACGCACAGAACCAGCATGGACCCAAAAAAAACTCGTTTTAACAAATCTACACGTTAAGACACGTGAATGTCATCTTCCTGGTGTTCCTTTGACAGTCAGTTCTTTTACAACAATACATTAAAACCTTTTATAAAAGAAGTCCCATAAATATGTGTTTCGCTAAATTGAAACAAATACATTTTTTTCCACAAACAAACTTTTTTCTCACTGCAGATTAGACTACGCAGCCAAGTGCTGTTAACTTTGAGGCATCTTAAAGAGCATTTCAATAGGTCGTTTCTTTACTCACTTGTTTTCACTGGGTTAGGGCGAACGAAAGCGTCCAGTTAAGCCTCTAGTCAAACTTCATAAGTCTTACAAGATTACGAGCGTTCGGAGTTTCCGGTCTCTTCACTATTAAATTACTGCGACGAGGGGGGGGGGGGAACAGGTTAACAAAGGATAGCCCAATTAAGTAAACACAATTTAATTTATTAACTATTATTTACATTACGAATTAAATTCTTTCCACAATTCAATAACTCTTTCGTTCAAACCAAAGTTAATTCTCCCCACTGGAGCTCGGCTCGACAGTGGGTCACTACCTCTCGTCTCTTACCTCGCGCCTGTGTCCCAACACACTGTCACCCACTACTCACTCGTCCGCGCCGCGACACAGTCCCCGACACCAATCTCCGCACACGAGGTCCGTCGCTCGGCAAGGGGTCACTCTCCCTCTTCACCTCACTTCCGACGACACTGGCTCGGAGGCTGGCGGCGTTGCTTTTATACCCCTCAGCCTTTCCTTCTGGAATGGTCTCGCACCTCTTTGACGCGTCGCGTCGTCAGGGTCGACTTGACTCTCAAAGCTTCCAGAACAATGGCGTTCTGGTTACGCCACTCCACGCGAAGGCCTTTAGGAGCCCGCTGAATTCTCCAGAAAGCTGATGGATCCGTGACAAAGCGCCGAAGGAAGGGGCGTCAAGAGGATAGCGAGGTCGGGCCGCTAATCCGACAAGATAAGCCAATGGGCCTCGCCCTACCCAGGGGTCATCGGGCCAGATGACCGCTAAAAGACCCACTGGCCCGCCTCGCGACAGCGCTCCCTGTACGCTCGTAACATTACAGTATATTTAAGGCCTTTCCAACAAGAATGCGCTTAAATAAACGAATGACTCTTCATAGCTTCAGGTAACCGGGTAACGCGGATTCCATCTGCCAAGTTTTGTGTTACGTTGTAAACACAGTAAACATGCACGCAGAAGGTAGAAGCGTGTCTGCTGGAGACAAAGTTTAAGATGATTCTTGAAGTTTTCACGTTGAAAATCAACTAACACGGTGCCCGTATATTTAAGAAGATCCATGGATGATTTGTAACCTGTACATCGTTGATCTTAGGTGAAAACATTTGCCGGTGTACTGATCAGGCTTCTAACGTTATCACGCGCGGCCATGCCGTTTTGTAAAAATAAAAAAATAAATAAAAACTGAGGATTGTTTTACATGCTATCGTGTTTCGTTACGAGTGCGAGACGATCGACATATCTCGAGAGGTGCAGCGACGCGCGTTCACTGTCCCGACACACAACGCTGATTTGAAAGTCAAACATCGCAACGATGGGGGTAAACTTCGACGGATGAGGGAAGAAAAAAAAGACCTATCAGATGCTGCTACTGTCAATATCGCTCTCGTCGCACGCGCGATCAGTCTGGACGAGGAGAGATTACTCGTGGCTGCATACACCAGCGTTATAGTCAGTTCGCGTTCAAGTGAACAATTTAAGCACTCCGTCTGGCCGGGCGCACACACGGTGCGCAGAACTTTTTATTTATTTATTTGTATATTTATTTATTTTCTTAGCACCCAATAGACTCAGTTGATGAGCAGTGGCTCTCTGAATATAGGGCTTGTCAACTTCAGTAGAAACAACGCAAATTCAAAACTACTCAAGATATTCAAGTGGGTTCTGTTTATTTACGAAAAGCATTTAAGAATTCACTGAGGAACGTAAAATACTTTTAATTTTGGATTAAGTTTTTAAACTGTATCTTTAGAAGAGTTAAAATAGCTAAAAGGTGTGTATTCAGAGTAATTTTTAGACTTTAAACGACCGGTTTGGATTCATGTAAGCACTTACGAGACTTGCATTACATCTTGAGCTTCATTTCTATGCCATATAATGTTATGGTCACCGCTCAAATTTCACAGCTGTCCCGAGGACGATGAGAAGACTGCGCGCCAGTTCAGAGACTTGCACTTAGAGGCGATACCGCGCTAAAAGCACCAGCGAGTGTAGCGCTTATTATCCCGCCTAACTAACTCAAACTCATCTACGATATGGCAACAAGTTCGCTCTACTATCACAGATTTAATTATGTTAAAATAAATACTAATACTATAAATTAGTCATATGTGACTAGTGAATCTGTTTAATTTACTGGTAATCTGTGCTGAGTTGAGTAAAAAAATCAATGCGAAAGATATAAGTAATTATTAACAAATCAGCGAACATCAATTACTCAATTTTAAGTATCAAGTGATCTGTTCCGCAGAAAATTTGGAATCAAATGGTTGTTTTGACGCAAGTGAAACACTTTAAAATTTAATGCGAAATATTGTCGCGGGTTTCGACCATGCAAGGCTGTTAACAGTATCGTAAGGAAAATTTAAAATTTCAGCGTGACTGCAGTATTAGCGAAGCAATCTGTAAAGATCTATGAAAGGGCCGGTTCCATAAACATAAGTGTATCGAGTTAAAAATGTTAACTTCTATTTTAACTGGTTTTAATGCGTGATCCACAATTACTTCTAACAATTATTAAATTACTTCACTATAGACCCTTTAATTGGGAATAATGACATTCTCATATTTCCATCGTGGTCGACACTAGATAATGAATTACTTTCATCTACCGAAAACAAACAAAAAAAAATTCACACGAAACTCGCCCCCCGGATGCACGAGTAAATTCAAAAATAAAACGTTTCCACGCAAACGTAACGAACTCGATTTTACACGAGCTGACGGATTTATTCAGGCGAGCGAGAAATGGTCAATGGATTATGGATCCCGCCTACCTGGCCATGCATACGGCGTGCAGAACTTCAGGGAGAAAAAAAAACCCACTCGATTTAATATCCGCTCAAGATGTGTGTGTGGTCTTTATACGAAAACATTTAAGAATACGCCGAGGGCGGTTGAGTAGTTATGTTTCTGTGTTTCGTTTTTTAACTGTGTTTTTAGAAGAGAGTGAAAATGACTAAAACGCGTGTTTTCAGAACAATTTTTAGGCACGAAACAACCCGTTCGGATTCTCGAAAGCTCCCAAGGGACCTGCATTGCACCTTTATCTTAATTTCTCCGCCATATAATATTGTGGTTATCCTCTAAAAAATCTCATAGTTTTCATATGCACGACGAGAAGACTGCACGCCATCGTGTTTATAGAGGCGACACCGCGCTAGATGAACGGGCGATAGTCGCACCTACCAGCCCGCCTGACGCACAAGGGCGTGGCAGCGACGCTGTCGCTGGCAATCTGGCCGCAGCTGTGACAAGCAGCGACGAGCAGCGACAAGCAGTGACAGGCGCGTCCCCGGAGGAGTCTGGAAACCCGAGAGGGCCCGCTGTCCAGGAGACACTGGCGCAACGGCGCGGGCGTGGCGCAACAAGGCCCCGCTCGCTCCAGATACGTCACGTGGTCCGACGACGACGAGTGTTGACAACGTCGCAAAAGATTCCATAAATAGTGGAGAGGGAAAAATTTGCAAGTTTCAGGGCCGCGAAACATGTCACAGATCGTTCTGGCTTATTTCAACACTTATGAAAACAACCGACGGGGGAGAAAAAAAAAATCACATCGAAACTCACGGCGAAACATTCCGGGGTAGACTATAGCTTATTGCAAAAACATTGCCTCACTTTTCTCTAGGGATACTTCTGCAAACCAAGGAAAAACAGAAAATGATATGGAAAAACCGGGGTTCAAACCTGTCTTCTTCTGGAATACGAGTCCGGTCTTCTGCAACTTTTCGCCTCCCTGCTCCATCCACATATCAGGGTAGTCAATTCAAGTTTAGCGTACATCCTATGAAAATAGCATTTTTTTAAAATAAATGATCATTAAATAAGATTTCTGCAATTTTTTTTAAACCTTCTTAAGGACGGGTGTCATTAAACTATTGAAGTGCAGCGGTTACCATTCACGTCTCGGTGATTTCTGGTAGATCAGTTCTTTACATGTTCGATCTCGATAAATGTACTTATTGCATTTAGAAA
Organism: Bacillus rossius redtenbacheri; assembly: GCF_032445375.1. Taxonomy (NCBI): domain Eukaryota; kingdom Metazoa; phylum Arthropoda; class Insecta; order Phasmatodea; family Bacillidae; genus Bacillus; species Bacillus rossius. The sequence continues at coordinate 348,570,362 of NC_086330.1, read as the reverse complement.
TACATACATTGGGTACTTTCAGAAAATCTGTTCGAAAGAATATTCTGACAAAAAAACTTGCTGAGTAAGTTTCAGCCGCAGCACCAGAAACGCACATTGTTGTGACACTGAGCTATAACCATGGCCACATGATCTGCAACAATGCCTGCAGGTCGTGGCAACTCTGCTCGGTCAACACAGCTAAAATTGGGGCACGATTCAACTACGGCGCGATGGCGTCACACATCAGAAGTGGACTTGACAATCACCCCCCCCCCCCCCCGACCAACGGCAAACTGTGGCAAGACCTCCGTCAAGCCACTGGATCGAAATAAACATTTCGTCGGCATGGTCATTTTATAAAATGAAAGGTGATAAGAAAGAAGCACATAAGGGGAACGGGAAAACTTTTAGAAAAACCCACCCACGCACGGCAACGTCCGCCAAATTTACCACTAGCGAAAAATCCGTGGTTCGATCCCGCGGGGAATCGAACCCGTATCGACAGGTCGAACGCTTCTGGTTGTTTACAGGGCTGCTGTCCAGAAAATTTATGTAAAACAATGAGAAAAATAACTATTTTAAAAATGGCTAACTTCAGCTTGGAAAGTGTAGCCTAAATAAAATGAAAAACTAAATTGTGGGTAGCGGTAAATACGTAGCAGGCAGGCCACTTGATGACCACTCATCACCGGGTCTGGCAGACAAAAAGTGGATTCAACCGTGAAACTGCCGCTTGTGTGAGCATCACCCGTCGAGAGTACACACGATACCTGCTTTCACGTTGGACTGGTTCATCGAGTCTTGCTAAAGGCCCCAATTGTAAGCCTCTTTTATCAGCGAGTGTTTAAACAGCATTTGTAAGACAATTTCACACTTTAAATAAATTAAAACTTTCACCATTTTTTTTAATGCAGTCATATATTTGTATATGTGCTAAAGCAAAAATTAACATTTTTCGCGAACAAAAATCGAACAAATGTGTGTTCCAACAAAATTTCTTGCACTTACTATACACCCTTATTAAAAAAAACTCGTAGAGCTTGGAGGGAAGCAAGGGAGAAAAGAGTGGGAGATGAAGAAGCAGGGATGAAGAGGATTTGTGGAAATTTTTTCTACTGCAAACTCACATTTTACGAAGCCATTACTATGAATGGTAGCCTGAATAACTTTACAGATAATTCACACATATAGAATGTAAAAATAAAAGAAGAGTTAAAAATTCGTTTAGCAAATATTTAATTTATCTTAACTCGCGGTTTGCGAATCTCCATATACATATTTCTAATGCTACCATATTAAGAGAACTACAAGAGACAAATGGCCATTACTACAATTACATAAATGCTTATATACGATCTGCACCCCACATATTTTATGACCACTAGCAACGCCTGGCATTTTACGACTGATTTCGGCAATTATTAATTTTATTTTCCGTCGTCCGCACACCCTACAAGGTCAACAAATTTTAATCGTGATATAACCGCTTCTGCTTGATGAGAACGCTTAAGTTTATATTTCACTACAATCATGCATAAATGAAACAAACATTCTAAGAACACCACTATACCATTACATAAAAATATATAGGCTATGTTGTGTTAATAGAAACACACGCCAACATACATACACACACGTTAGTGTGCTTGATCAGCGAAAGGCACAGTCTTGATATTTACAACACGATTTACTCTGTTTGCCGATGAAGAACCAATTCGAAGTTGCTGGCATACGTCCACACTAGCCGCGATGAAAAAACTAGTAATTCCAAACCTTATAAAAAGTCGTTTCGCAGAATGATTGGGTGGGAAGGGTTATGTAACAGATCCTTTGCCACCCTCAGTAGTATTGGATGACGGACAGACAGCCTTTGCGTATAGCTTAGAACGAGGACATGTGAATAGTCCGATTAAACCCATCTCGATCGCTTCGTGTAGTCAAAGCACAGGAACAGGACCACTGAACTTTAATTACGTCACTGATGCTCAACTCGCATCCACGTTCGTCGTAAATGCAGCGCATAGAACCTACATATGGCCAGATATCCATTTTCGGTACTACTGCGGAAACACAGTGGAAGAGTTGAAATTCAAATGGGACCAAGTGCCAAAACAAAAATTATCAGGATTATTTCATAAAATATGTTCCGTGTGCCCTCGTGAGTCGATACGTTGTCTAAATTTTCCTTTATTTCCTAACAATCTAATTTTTAGCACAATTTGAATTTCAATTCTTCTATTTACGACGATATCGGTTTATTCTTAGTTCACTGCTAACCTTCTATAAACCTGCCACATCCACTTTATTTTCTGGTGCCAGGTTAGAATCCATAAAGGTGCATAATTAATTCCATGTCATGAGTTCATTCACTGTGAAATAATGTTTCTACTTTTACAAGGATAGTCCTTGGAAACTCACTCAGTTGCCAACGATATAATTTGTAAAATTGCAAGGTAGGGCTTTTACAATTTGAAATTTTACAAACCTCTGTCTTGCAGTTTTAAAAGTATTTCACTCTTATATTCCGGTCCCACGTGATACGGTCGCATGTTATTCTGGGTGTTTTTCAATGGCTTCTAGTCCTTCAAGACGTGTCGAGAAACCCTTGATCGAATAACCAGGGGCATTCAAGTGCACATAAATTTGCACTCTATAGACTGTTGTCAAATAGTAACGCGAATTTTGCAGGTTTCTACAAATATACTATGAAAATAATAATTCTCTTGAAATCAATACTTTTTATATGAATAACAACATAATTTCAATTACACTATTGATGTGTAACATCTCAGCACTCGGTATACGACATTTGATGGGAGTAATTTTGTGAATGGAACGGAAATGTGTAACACGGAAATATTTAACACGAAGTTGCTGTCGACGGTGCTGCTTTCTGTGGTGGATGGCGCGAACCAAAATTCACAATGACAAAGGGAAACGTTATCGTATTAACGGTTTGATGAATTTTAACAAGATGGACATATTTTGTTAAAATTCTTTGTCGAAAATCAGGACCAAAACCGGGGTTTAGTTTTTTTTTCCAAGTTATTTTCGCTTGTATCGGAGCCGTTTCATGGTTGTTCAAAATTTATTTCGGCTAATCGAATGGTTCGACAGTCGACGTAACGAACATGCTGCTCTCTGCGCGTGATGGGGGCAAGCCCCTATTAAGATTGTACTATTAAGGCAGCGGATTATAGCGGCGGGTGCGGAAAGCACGTGATATTCGCGTCCAGAAATGTACTTAAAAGCACATTTTGCGTAGATTTATCAATCTCGGCATTATTTAAAAAAAATAATAATTACGTTAAATTTCGTGTCCGAGGCCTCGTAAGTGTATTTGCAACATTAGAACACATGACTTTGCTCGTTTCCGAGGTTAAGACGTTACAAATCACTGGCGAGTACCAAAAGACACGCTCACCGGGGGAAACTTAAGCAGCCCGAAGAGAACCCACACCGACTCCCGCCTTCGTCCGTCACACTTCCCAACTTTGGAAAAATATGGGCTTGGTCACGGACATGTATTATAACACGTGTAGTTTGGACGGGAGGCGAGAGACGTGGTCAGACACTGTCCATATAAACATAAGTATCTAATACATGAAATAGATTAAATCATATAAAATTGGAGCGGTGACTAGGTGTACGGCCGTTGGTTTGACGTGGAACTGCAGTGGTAGAGAACAGCCTTCAGCGTATTGCTTGCTGCTTGCGGCGTCGTTCACAGAGCACGCCGCGTCAATCTTGCGACGTCCCCAAACCATCTCGCTCGCTAGGCACCGGACACTGGGGCGCCCGTGTGAGGCACAGAGACTCCTATAGCCACAAATATCACGCACCTAAATTTTAGGCCGGCTCTTACGCAGGGTGAGGCCTACCCACGGATTTTTTAATGTTTTTATTCTGAATACATGAGTACTTTTTAGTTTTTATAAAGAACCTCTCCAAAGTAAGTATGGTTATACATTATTACTAAGGTCGACCGAGCTCGAAAAAAGCTATACGCGGGCACCAGAATCGCTGTGCTCACACGTTTGGGTAGTGAGTTAACTGGACGAGAGTGCCGGTTCTGATTGGTTGGTGTTGTACATTCCCTCCTTCCCCGGCCTAGGCCAGGGCAAATGCAGGCACGCGACGAAAACTCAAGCTAGTATTTGCGGACTATATTTTCCCGGAAACGACACCGCATTTACGTCTCTGAACTAACTAACATTTAAGAAATTATTACGGCGAGATTAAATGTTTTAGTTACGGTCAGAATTTTTACCCTGGCACCCGTATATTTGGGTCTGAAAGACGTTTCACTTCAAAAAGTTGTGGGGAATCTTTGAATGATATCTGAAATATTGTTATACTTTAAATTGTATTTAAATTAATTGTTTTTCAACATTCATATTTATTTGTCAATTGTTACAATTTTTATAGTGTTTACATTAGTCAAAATACGGCACGTAGACTAAAGTAACTAGAAGCACTTACACACGAGCTTGTTTTTGTGAGTGCTCAATTTCCTATTCAATTTAGTAATCATTGTCAATGTTTTGTAAAAAAAAAAAATAGGAAAATGATAATAAAACAAAGCTTTCCGCCTAAGCTGTTCGGTCGCGTGGCGTCTGTCGAGCATCTGGCCTGCTCTTCCAGTTAACTTCCCAGAGTCTTGCGGTAAGCACCCTCCCGCAGAGTCTGAAGACTGGCGCGGGGCAGGACTTTGCGGTCGGAAGCACTGCTTGCCGGGGAACCAAAGGGAGGCGATGGGATCGATAGGCGGAAACCGGCCCTTGCACTACCGGCGGAAGGGCCGGCCCCTCCTCCCGCCGTCGACGGAAAGGAGGGGGAGGGGGGGACGTCAAAGACAGGCGGGCCATTAGGGATCCGCGGAGCTGTGAAGGCGATAACCCCCTGCGGACCCTCCGCAGTCTTCCCGAGGGGAGGAACAATTCTTTCCGTCAAGATCAGGGGCCGAGCGAGTCGTGTTTTATCAACTTGGACTGCGATGAGCAGGGAAGCTCCCGTGCTTCCCGAGATCGGCCGCAGCGCCAGCGAAGAGGCAGCACGTCTTCACGGCTGTACACAATCACGATTATCTTCGCGGACTCAAACTGAACTCACAATGATCCGTCACGTCCGTCCGTTATAACTAGAGACCGGGAAAATTCGCGCTTTCAATGACCTCCAGGATAAGACTCCACAACCCCCTACATACTCAAGCAAATGCCACCTGCTCACTGGCTATTGACTCGTGACACCACGTCAACTGGGACGCTTGCGATTCGATACTTTTTTTGGTCGAAGGTTTTCCATTGGCTTATAAAGTCCTTCAGATAAACTGTAAGCCAATCACAGAAGCAATATAAAGGTACAGTTGTTTGGATTCTAGGATATCGTGAAATGAATACGCGAATTTTTTCGGTCTCTAGTTATAACATATTTCTACTTGGATGCTGCCAACTTAAAGTTTTGAAATTTATTCCGCAGAAGTTTACCTGTTCGACGATCATGTACGCTAAGCACTTACAAATGATGATAAACAAACTTTAAATATTCATTCAAATATACTTTCGAGTTCCCGTGCAGTATTAATTAATTTTGTGTCTGACAAATTCGTTTCTAATATCAAACTTAAAACGTGTCCATTTCTAGCCAAAAACTTAATACGGAAGCAGTTTATCAAATAAAAAAAATAAAGGCAATGCCTTTCAGACATTTTTTAGATTATAATTTCATCCGTCTGTCCGTCGAAAGTTAAAGTTTGGTAAGGTTTAGACGGAAGAGTGACGGACGGATAAGTCGGATGAATGTGAGTCCAGCTTTATTTATATCATTAGTTTGTATTTGTTTGTTTGTTTCTTTGTTCGAGATTGGCGCAAAAACTACTGGACCGATTTTGATGAAACCATTTGGTTCGAAAAGCTTATGATTTTACTTAAAACTGGTTTGTATTTTATCTCGCTACAATGACAGAAGCCGTAGATATTTTTTTCACAAGCAAATGTAACAAATATAAGGTGAGCTCCCATTCCAAGTTCATTAATATTAAAGAGAGAGGTCAGGTTTGAATGGCCTTTGCACTAGATGCCACGTGGGCGGAGTTGGGAGCTGTAATACCTATATCATAAAAGATTGACAAGATTTGATGAAATTTCGCCATTTCATTGATGATGCTTTCTTCGTTTCCTGACTACGGGCTTTTGCATTGTTGAAAGATTCAGTAATTCAGTAACTCCAGATCAATCCACAAAATATTCGAAGTTCGCTCAGAGACAACATTACGATCACCTAAACGTTGCAAAAACCTTACCTTTCCAAAAAATAAAAATAAGGAACGAATTTTGGGAGGCTTTAATTTTGTTTCATACATAAAGTAACCTATTTATTTATCTTTTAAAAAAAATTAAAGGAACACAACATGGTTTATTTGGGCGTTTGACTTGGTGCCAGTAAATCGTAATTTTCAAGTGATTTTATGTCATAAAATATATTTTATACAGGCTGTGTCTTAATTCGACCTACTAATTTCAGCTGCATGTTCATCACAAAAAAAAAATTAAACCATCAATGCGACTTGTAGTTGAAAGTGTTTCCCAAGGTTGCTAAACATCTTTGAAGTTGGAGATGAACAACATTTTTGTTGTGAATAATATAGAAAATGCATTTAAGACAGAACATTGAGTGTATCGATTATGTTTAATTGAGTGACGTTTAAAACCTCCGCGAATGCTGTCGCCAAATTATTTCATTCTAATAATGGGGGTAGTGACACGTTCAAAAAATAAGTGAAAAAATAAGGTTTTATTTTTTATACGCAATTTATATTTTAAAATTCACACCTCGCTGAGGCAGCGAGTAGTGCTACAAACCAACACATTTTCATAGATTGTAAAAGTACGACAGTTGATTATGTACTTACACTTGTAGCTCTTCTTATAAATGAATTAAACTCTGAATCTTCAATTGTTTGACTCTGAACCAATTTGTTGCAGCCACTGAATGTCAACTTCGGGCACACCATAACATTTGAAACTTTGCCTTAGCGAGGAAAACTTTTCAGAAGTAACCTACAGGTTATTATTATGGTTAGGAAAGAATTCTGCTAAAACAGAAATGGTGTGTTCGTATTTCGGTTGTATATGCATTTTGCGGTACATTTCGTCAGGCTGTCCTACAGACATCTGTGATTCTACGTCTCGTTGGACCAAAGATAGTGTGACACCAGCCAGACGACTTAGAGCTGATGGTAATCATTTCAGTCATCTGTAGACACATGTACAATTATAAATTAGAGAAAATTACAGAAAGAAAATGTATGTACACTCGTACGTCTTTCATCAGTAGTTCACGGGTTATTTCACATTCCCCGAAGGACTAGACACCCGAGAAAAAGGAAAATGTGGCAGCATCCAACTAACACGTGATATTGACTTGCTTAGGCACGTTTGTATGATTAGAATTGCGAAGTTGACCCTTGTACAGAAATCTACCATATATTACAAGGCCGGTAGCTTTTATAAGCTAGTAAAAAAAAAATGTTTTGAGCAACGCAAAAGCATTTGAGAAAGAGCTTGGCGAACACCCTAAAGGTTTTATGCAAGTCAATAAACAAAACACAGAAACATAACTACCAACTCAACCGCCCTCGGCTATGTTGAGCAGTTTTCAAATCGCGTGATTTTTTTTTATGAAGCTCTGCAAGTGTGTCTAGGCAGGCGAGGGCATTACATATTCAAACGACAGCGAGGTCACCAGAGGCGAATACGTATCAGAGGAGACGGAAAAACCCAACGGCCCAGAATTCCAACCCTGTCAGCGATCATTTCCACATGATACATGTGTGGACAATCTCCAGACAACGAATTTATTTTTAATGAGCCACTATAAACTGAAGAGGGGCGTCGAAAAAAAAATTTGCAAGCTAGCAAAAAAAAAAACAAATTTGTAAATTGAAGTTTCGTGACTTCAAGAACTGCCACTGATAATTTTATGTTTTTTTCCCCGTGACTTTCAAGACCAGTCCTCCAGTTGACACTCTTTCGTAACTTTTCCGACCTGTAAAAAACTGAAGGATAAAAAGTGTGCGTGACATTATAAGTGTAACTTCACACTTCAATAATCCATAACATATATATATTTTTTTTTTACAAAACGGTGGTGTAACGAACATGGCAACGAAAAACACCTGCAAAGAGGTTTACAAATTTCCGACTCTACTTTAACCTCCCCTTTCCCTGCTGAGAGTTTCATTTTTACGTTACCCTTCAACGAGTCATCGCATCCAATTACCCTGCACCGTTTTTAGGGAAACTTACGCGCGTTCGTCTAACACGGGCAGGATTCAGACCAGTGGCGGATTCATAGGGGGGGGGGGGGCGCAGGGGGCGTGCGCCCCCCCCCCCCCCCAATTGACCAGGGCAGCCCAGCACCAAGCATGGTTCTTGGCAAGGGGAGGGCGCGCACCCGGCCGCCGATGTTATACAATACACATTCATACACTCATCTTTAACGACTTCATGTCTTGGAAACAGTTTGAATAAAGTTTTATTAAGCTTTGCACGTAAATGAAACGGATAGAGCTTGGAAAAAGATCTCTGGCTGCATGCAACCAAGGTGACGTAACAAGGGAGTGTGTGGAAGAGGTAGACCTGCGCCCCCCCCCCCCCCCCCCCTTGAGATTTTTCTGTATCCGCCACTGATTCAGACCGAACTGGGAGCCGAGCAGCAGGTGTCTCGGTGGCTGGACGGCTGATCGCGGTCAGGGCCGGCGGCGGCCTGGACGGCGCGACGGGCTGGATATGGGCACGGGTCGCCACTAGCGCCCAGCCACACCCCGCCAAGGGGGAGACCTCCCACAGCTCGAGGGAGCGCCTGTGTCACCGAGGCGACGCTCAGCAGTTTTTTTCTGAAGCTCTCTGCGCACCGCATGTGTGTGTGTCCGGGTGGGCAAATCAAATTCAAATGTTTTTATTAACACATACTTTACACTTTACAGTTTCGGTATATACAACAGGACACTCCAGCACTCAGTGCTCTTTTGCCTTAATATAATTTTAAATTTATTTACAGTTTCTATTTGAATAGTTTGGAAAAAACATGTGGTGGGCGGGACTCGCAACTTCTGTCCGTATCCACCTACCTCAACGCAACGGTAACATCGTCCGTTCCGTAAGCGAGGTGTCGCCTCCAGGCACAGCGGAGCGCAGCCTTCTCCCGGTGCACAGGACGACTACGAGACCTGGTCGGTAACCATTCGCGTGGCGGAGAAATGAAGATGAAGGGTGTAATTCAAGTCCCTTGAGCGCTTTCAATGTTCCACGCCTAAATATAATTTCTAAAATAGCCTACGCATTTTAACTACCTTCACTATACTAAAAAATAGAATTTGAAAACTAAATAGGGAACGGAACTACCTATCCGCCCCTGGCGTTGTCTCAAAAAATTTCTGCAGGTTTCAGCAGTTTTTTTAAATCGCGTGTTTTTTTTTCTGAAGCTCTGCGCACCGCATGTGTGTGTCCGGGCGGGCGGGGCTCACAACTTCTGTCCGTATCCATTTACCTCACACAAGGGTATATAGCCCGTTTCATGTAACTCATCTCGAATTGGACAATTAATAAAAATTAGGGCCAGCAATCTACAAGTCCTGCCACTGCTGTTGTTCGCAATGCTTTGTAAGTGGCAGTTGGGGAATGGGTACCACTAGTGATATTTTTGAAAACTATCGAATGAGAAAAGTTACGTGGCATAGACTTTATGGACTGGAGGAACGCTAACGGAACAATCGCAATGTTAGAAAAGTAAATTTTCATGCTGGACTTCAAAGTTCGCCAAACATCCAGATTGGCCCTTTTCAGCAAATCGAACCTGCCACCTCTGTGGTAAAACACTGTTCTTACGTTTTGTTTTCCTTTTTTTAAAGATCTCCTGTAATTTGTTTGGACCTTGGAGGGTACATGGAATATTTAATAAATTAACGACCATTAACAAGAAAGTCTTACACAGGACGCTAGTCGACGATATCACTAGGGTGAGATTCATGGCTCCCCGGTAAAATGTCTGAACCAGTTTGATCTCTGCTTACGTCCGCTTCATCATCTATCATTCTTATCTGACACCGCAACCAGATGTTGCCTTTTAGATCAAACTTTCGGTCAAATAACGCTGGAAGGTTATAGTTATGACGAAATCAAAAACGTCACTGGCGCAGCAAGGTTGTCTGGCAAAGTAGTAAGACATTAGTTCTAAACTATGTTGGAAATTTTACGGATTCAACCTATCAGAATGGTGCCCGGCGTAAACGTAAACGGCTTTCGTTCTCCTCTGAACGAATCCTAACAATGGCGAAGCACACTCGGGATACTATAGAGGTAATAAAACTAAAACAAAATTTATTTTAATGAAATATGTGAATTGATATTTCCGTAAAAAAAAACAAATAATAAGTCGTTAACTTTTAAAGATGGCAGAACATCAATTTTACCATGCAATGAGTATTAATGTAATTTACAACAAACGTTTAAAAGTTGAGAAACCCCAAAATTCATAATAAGATAAAAAATATATATCCAGTACTAACCAGTGATGCGTTAGTTTAGTTTTAAAACAAAATTAAAATTAAAAGTTTGAGCTAGCTCAGTCCAATAATAATCTTTGATAGTTCAACATGATAAAAAATATGTTTGAAATTATGTCAAACTTTATTTTACGAAGAAATTGAAAGCTTTATATTTCGTACAACATATTACCCTTAAAACTTGGTTGATAAATTTGTTAGCGATGGGTTTTTGACAGTGTAACAGTGCCTTTAGAAATATATGATTTGAACTTTCAAATTATCTCGCAAATTTGCTAGCGTCCGACTGTTACACCATTTGGTGGAAGCAATACAAGTAGATGTATTTGGTTCGTATGGGGGCACCGGTGGGTGGTGGGGGATCGGGGATCCGCGGCAGTCACCTTAAGGCTTCGCTTCATCAGCCATGTTGGATTACGTCACTTCCGCCGGCCATACACGCACGAAAAAGTGTCCCGTTACGTTCATCAGCCATGTACGCACGAAAAAATGTCCTGTTACAGTAGTTGGAAATAGGGGGTTCAAGCACAGGCGCAGGAGCCCGCCATCTTGGATGACGTCATCGGCGGCCATCTTGGATGACGTCATCGGCGGCCATCTTGGATGACGTCATCATGACCTTTGACCTTGACCTTTGACCATGCTAATCTATGCTAATCTATGCCAATCTATGCCAATCTACGCTAATCTATGCCAATCTATGCCAATTCGTATGCCAATCTATGCCAATTCGTATGCCAATCTATGCTAATCCATATGTTAATCCATGCTAATCCATATGTTAATCCATGCTAATCCATGCTAATCCATCCGCCATTTTATATTTCTAGAAATTTCCACCAACTTCGAATCGTGACGTCACCGTTGCACTTTTCGTCACGGCCGCCATCTTGGATTCGAATTTTTTTTTTCGAACTTTTGAAATTCGATGTAATCATCAGCCGCCATCTTGTTTCGTCTGCTGGTGGCCGCCATCTTGTTTTCGTCTGCTGGAGGCAGCCATCTTGTGACGTCATATAGTTCTGTTGGTCGCCACCAGATAGCAGCAGGGATTATTTTATTTTAACTAAAATATTTTCAGTGCCGAGGCTGGGATTCGATCCATGGGACGTGAAAACGTCCAGGATGTCGTGGTTACGAGGCGGACACCTTGACCACTAGACCACGAGACCAATTGGGATATGGTGGAATAAATAATCTATATATGCCACGTAGAATAAATAATCTATATATGCCACGTACTGACGTCAAGTTTTATGATAAAAGGGGGGAGGGTGTCTTTGCCTTCCCAAATGCATGAAATTCAAATTATTATTATACCATCGCCATCTTTAATTCTAGCACAGACTACCAGATGGCGCCAAATTCAAAATATTAGTTAGGGAGTCGGCAGGCAGGTGTCGCATGCCGCCATCTTGGTTCTCAAGTTGGCTGGTAGATGTCGCTAGTATCGCGCGCCAAATTCAAAAATTAGTTGCCAGAGGCGCCGCCATCTTGGTTCTCAAGTTGGCTGGTAGATGTCGCTAGTATCGCGCGCCAAATTCAAAATTAGTTGCCAGAGGCGCCGCCATCTTGGTTCTCAAGTTGGCTGGTAGATGTCGCTAGTATCGCGCGCCAAATTCAAAATTAGTTGCCAGAGGCGCCGCCATCTTGGTTCTCAAGTTGGCTGGTAGATGTCGCTAGTATCGCGCGCCAAATTCAAAATTAGTTGCCAGAGGCGCCGCCATCTTGGTTCTCAAGTTGGTTGGTAGATGGTGCCACCGTCGCCATATTTTAGTTAATATAATCGATACCAGATGACGCCACCGTCGCCATTTTTAGTTCCTAGTGTTGCTACCAGAGTGCCACCGCCGCCATCTTTAATTCTTAAAGTTACCGCCGGAGTGCACCACCGACACCATCTTTAATTCTTAAAGTTACTGCCGGATGACGCCAAGTGTTATGTAGTCAGTCTAGACAAGTCGGGATAAGTTTGGAACCTGTAGCCATATTATTATTAATTAATAATGTATGTTTATTAAATATGATAGAGTATTTATAAAATATTGGTGTTGTGTAGAGTCTCTCTCTCTTCTTCTCGTAGTGGCGGAAGACATCTCGAAGGTAGTGTTACAATTTATGTATTAAAGCAATCACTCTAGCTGAGGAGGTTAATAACTTATAGTTACAATTCAATAATAGCGGCAATTAAATGTTTTGAAATTAAAGCAAACAACGTAAATGTTAAACACATATTTATTTAAATCTTATTACAAACAGCAAGGGGTAAGAACAATCGATGATTTAAAAGAAGTAAATAACGAGTAATAAAAGTACATAATATTCACACACCACACATCATAGTGACAAAGGCAACATTAACTCGAGACCCAATTATACATAGTAGTATGGATGGTCGAATAGCCAGAATTTTAAGTAGCTGAACATTACAATGGGCGCAATGGAATTTTCCATACATTTTTATACATTTATCCAGGCGGTTTCCATAAGTCTTTTAAAAGTTTGTTCAAGCTAGGACAGTTTCTTTCATTATGTAAATCAACAATGTTGGCACTGCACAGTTCACTCAAGATAAATTTTTGTTTGTCTCCTAGAACGTACACTAAATATCCTTCTTCAGGGTTGATGATGTCACATAACACTGATGAGATTTGGTCAAAGCTCACTTCACCTTCGTTCCACGAGAGTCCATGCACTTCATAAGTCAGTTTACGATTCTCGCTTTGCGACAGCCTGTCTAGTTCGGACCAGTCACATGGCGGTTTGAATATGTATTCGTAGGTCCTTAATACATCACCGTCCACGATGAACATTGGTGCAAGTTGCTTAACCACATACCCCTTTTGTGATGTGAGGCACTGAATGTTGCAGAGAAATAATGTCATTTTTGCCAGTACTCACGATAACTGATGTGTGAAGCTGTGCTAGCTCTGCAAGGCTGATGCTAGTTCTACAGGTATGACTGCAAGGCTGCAGTGCTGATGTTGTCTCTAGGATGCTGAATGTCAGACTGGTTGTAACAACCTTTGGTGTCGTAGTACACACAAATTTATAATTCGTCTTCATCACTATCCCCCAAGCCACTATCCGTTCCTTCATCCACATCTTCGTTCGCCTCTTGCGCTTCCTTTGCGGCCTCGATGCAGGTCATAACAGCCTGATATAAATAGGTAATAAATTCCTCTTCCTCAGGGAACTCAGCGAGAATGTTGAGGGTGGAGGATGTAAGGTGGTAATGTATATCATTAAAGTCCATACCTATGTAGCGACGTACTACCTCCATTACAAATTCCCGAACATCGTCCATCGTAACACTGTTTAAATTACAATCGCAAACACTCTCCGCATAAACACTGGTGGAAGCCATGTTGACTGGAGCTTGGTCAAAAGCAGAATGAATTCTATACCTACCACGTTAGCATGGAGATGTTGTCAGAGCCCCCCCACACCACTGGGCGGCAGTTACGGTGACCCCGGAACTCGCTCGAAATATCCTGCACAACACATTCCAAAAACATGACGTAGCCTATGGTTGACGGCACAAACACCCTGAGTGGCTCTGTGTGTTTCCTCCTGCCCGAACACGCGCTGCTGTGAAAGCCTCTTCCCGAGCACAGACATCACTCCCGCAGCAGACAAAACAGGCGTATGCTACAGGAGCTAGAACAATTGAATAACCAAATATATTTAGACTACCCAACTACATAAATGACATGAGATAATTTCTGTGCGATAATCGTACTTTAAATAATGCAATGTATGTATAAACAATAATCATGACTAAGTACTTGAAAAAAAATATATGTAAATGAGGTGTTATTCACCTTTAGCGCTTCTCGATTTCTGTATCTGCTACCCACGAATTAAATTGAGACGGGAAACCCCACCATTTCACAAAAGGCCGGCCATTTCTTCGTTTGAGAACTTTTTCCACCAAATATAAGTCCGGATACATCGTAGGCTGGATCTCTTCAGCATAGAAGCCACCACGAATAGGCTTGTGGTCCAAGTCTTCGAGGTAGTAGGTCCTGGGTTTCGATTCACGAACATGTGTCACACGGAAAAGTTCAGAACTCCAATTCATCGTGAAACCTTTCTCAAAGACACCTTTCTGCTTGGAGATTCTCACAATGTCACCAACATTAGCTTTTATGCTTGCGTGTATCTTTCTTCTTCGTGTTGGTGAATACAGTCCCAAGCAGACGATCATCCTTTACATCTGTCGATGGTACATCCTCCATCGAGTACGACGTTAAAGTCGGTAAAGATGCCATCGAAGTCTCAAGAACAGGCAGTTACGCGACTTATGCACCAGAAGAAACAAACTAGGTGATCCGTACACCGTCGACGGCAGTAACAAATTGAGCGTCCTGCTGTCTAGGACTCGTTTTTATACATTAACTGGTTTGAATAATACGCTAGTCAAATCAAGAACAATTTACTAAAATACTAGAGTCAAAACAACATTAAAAAAATAGAAGTACCATCAACAAAAAAGGCAGCAAATTTGGAAGCACCGACTACGAAAAGGCAGCACATTTGGAAGCACAGACTACGAAAAGGCAGCACAATAGGAAGCACCGACTACGAAAAAACAGCACATTTGGAAGCACCGACAACGAAAATGCAGCACATTTGGAAGCACCGAATACGAAAAGGCAGCACATTTGACAGCACCGACAACGAAAAGGCAGCACATTTGGAAGCACCGACTACGAAAAGGCAGCACATTTGTAAACACCATCAACAAAAAGGAAGCACAATCGGAAGCACATTCATAGAAAAGGAAGCACAATCGGAAGCACAATCACAAAAAGGAAGCACATTTGGAAGCACAATCACAAAAAGGAAGCACATTTGGAAGCACAATCCACAAAAAGGAAGCACATTTGGAAGCACATTCAACGAAAAAGGAAGCACAATCATAGAAACAACGCACAATCGGAAGCACAATCAACAAAAAGGAAGCACAATCGGAAGCACATTCATAGAAAAGGAAGCACAATCGGAAGCACAATCACAAAAAGGAAGCACATTTGGAAGCACAATCACAAAAAGGAAGCACATTTGGAAGCACAATCCACAAAAAGGAAGCACATTTGGAAGCACATTCAACGAAAAAGGAAGAACAATCATAGAAACAACGCACAATCGGAAGCACAATCAACAAAAAGGAAGCACATTTTGGAAGCACCATCAACAAAAAGGAAGCACATTTTGGAAGCACCATCAAAAAGGCAGCACATTTTGGAAGCACAATCAAAAAAGGCAGCACATTTGGAAGCACCATCAACAAAAAGAAGGAAGCACATTTTGGAAGCACCATCAAAAGGCAGCACATTTGGTAACACAAGTTACGAGAACTAAGTCTTAGTTAGAAATCAGAATGCAAGAAATAAAATCATTAAATTTTTACTTTTTAATATTTAATTTATTTCTTAAGATTATACAAATAGAAGTAAAATAAGCCATTATTGTATGTAGCCAGCTTTCCTCAGTTCTTAGAGTATGAAGGATATTTCTTTTATGCACGAATAGTTTCCTGCACAAAGCGAGCCATGTAGAAGTCTTAGCTGGTCAACCAATATGTTTGGATCTTTCCACGATGTGTAATCAATCTCTTCTACCACCATTTCACTTGCTTGTTTATTATAAATACTTTTAATATCACAATCGTCCCAGTGATCATAATAAGCGTTATCAGATTTATTTATTATAACACATCGTTTCCATCGTTTCGGTCTCAGGACACCGTTACATTCTTCGATCTTGTCAGCTTTAGGTGCTTCATCACAGTCTATGCTTTTGTCAACAGCCTCAGAGTCACTGTTACAATCACTGTAGAAGACATCCTCTTCACCCAGATTACCATATGAATTCGATATCGATGATGTCGAAGTGCCATTATCGTCTTCATGCTTCCTTTTTAGGAGTCCATCATTTTTACAAAGTAAGAAAGATCTACTTGAATTCGGCTGGAATGTATTCTCACTTTTCACGTTAAGGATTCTTCCATTGTCTTCATTCTTCCATAAATCATCATCGTCCTTCAATTTAAGTTCTTCGTCGAGATCGGAAGAGCCACGAACATAATCTCTCTCAAGACAAGGAAAATTATTGTCGTAATGCAGATCACTATTTCTTAGTCTAGTAGATCCATCGTTGTACTCTGGCTTGTACGCAGGCTTAACGTTACAAGTTCTGTCATGTCTTTTTAAGCTCTCTCTCCGCGTAAACGACTTGTTACATCGAACGCAACTTATCATATTGCGTAGTGGATTTTTAACACAGTCATTCTTCTGGTGTTGTCTTCCATTCTTTCTCAAGATAAATTCTTTGCTGCAAAACTTACACCTGTGTCCTTTCGATACAGCGACAGACACCGAATCAGGATTCATATTAGTTACTGTGACTAATGTTAGATACAAACAGACAGTTTTCCAATTGGAACCATTACTTAAATATAATTTTTTAAATATTTCTTAAGCGAGAGTTATCTCAGGCAAAGGTACTTGTTGTAAGTAGTTCTGATTTTCAACAACAGATGACACCACGTATTGCTTGCAGGTAAATATTATTTCTTTCTTTCATGCGGGATGCAGGATTCTCACTAACGATCGCAATACAGGGATGGCATCGCTAGACTCCAAGGAGAAGGTAGTTTGTTCATCCAGTTAGTGTTTCTCAGATTTCTCAGGGCATATATTATTATTATTTGACTGAATAATGATTTTTTTTAAATTCCACCTAATAAAAATAAAATAGAAGCACTCAGAGAAAACCATCAGGGATGATGTCGTTTATAAACATCATAAATTACCAATTTTTTTTAAAAAAGTCCAAACTTAATCCTGATTAAGCAAAGAGTTCACAAGCGGGCTTGTGCTAGAACTCTCATGTTGCTTAAGCAAAGAGTTCACAAGCGGGCTTGTGCTAGAACTCTCATGTTGCTTAAGCAAAGAGTTCACAAGCGGGCTTGTGCTAGAACTCTCATGTTGCTTAAGCAAAGAGTTCACAAGCGGGCTTGTGCTAGAACTCTCATGTTGCTTAAGCAAAGAGTTCACAAGCCCGCTTGTGCTAGAACTCTCATGTTGCTTAAGCAAAGAGTTCACAAGCGGGCTTGTGCTAGAACTCTCATGTTGCTTAATCAGGATTAAGTTTGGACTTTTTTAAAAAAAAATGGTAATTTATGATGTTTATAAACGACATCATCCCTGATGGTTTTCTCTGAGTGCTTCTATTTTATTTTTATTAGGTGGAATTTAAAAAAAATCATTATTCATTCAAATAATAATAATATATGCCCTGAGAAATCTGAGAAACACTAACTGGATGAACAAACTACCTTCTCCTTGGAGTCTAGCGATGCCATCCCTGTATTGCGATCGTTAGTGAGAATCCTGCATCCCGCATGAAAGAAAGAAATAATATTTACCTGCAAGCAATACGTGGTGTCATCTGTTGTTGAAAATCAGAACTACTTACAACAAGTACCTTTGCATGAGATAACTCTCGCTTAAGAAATATTTAAAAAATTATATTTAAGTAATGGTTCCAATTGGAAAACTGTCTGTCTGTATCTAACATTAGTCACAGTAACTAATATGAATCCTGATTCGGTGTCTGTCGCTGTATCGAAAGGACACAGGTGTAAGTTTTGCAGCAAAGAATTTATCTTGAGAAAGAATGGAAGACAACACCAAAAGAATGACTGTGTTAAAAATCCACTACGCAATATGATAAGTTGCGTTCGATGTAACAAGTCGTTTACGCGGAGAGAGAGCTTAAAAAGACATGACAGAACTTGTAACGTTAAGCCTGTGTACAAGCCAGAGTACAACGATGGATCTACTAGACTAAGAAATAGTGATCTGCATTACGACAATAATTTTCCTTGTCTTGAGAGAGATTATGTTCGTGGCTCTTCCGATCTCGACGAAGAACTTAAATTGAAGGACGATGATGATTTATGGAAGAATGAAGACAATGGAAGAATCCTTAACGTGAAAAGTGAGAATACATTCCAGCCGAATTCAAGTAGATCTTTCTTACTTTGTAAAAATGATGGACTCCTAAAAAGGAAGCATGAAGACGATAATGGCACTTCGACATCATCGATATCGAATTCATATGGTAATCTGGGTGAAGAGGATGTCTTCTACAGTGATTGTAACAGTGACTCTGAGGCTGTTGACAAAAGCATAGACTGTGATGAAGCACCTAAAGCTGACAAGATCGAAGAATGTAACGGTGTCCTGAGACCGAAACGATGGAAACGATGTGTTATAATAAATAAATCTGATAACGCTTATTATGATCACTGGGACGATTGTGATATTAAAAGTATTTATAATAAACAAGCAAGTGAAATGGTGGTAGAAGAGATTGATTACACATCGTGGAAAGATCCAAACATATTGGTTGACCAGCTAAGACTTCTACATGGCTCGCTTTGTGCAGGAAACTATTCGTGCATAAAAGAAATATCCTTCATACTCTAAGAACTGAGGAAAGCTGGCTACATACAATAATGGCTTATTTTACTTCTATTTGTATAATCTTAAGAAATAAATTAAATATTAAAAAGTAAAAATTTAATGATTTTATTTCTTGCATTCTGATTTCTAACTAAGACTTAGTTCTCGTAACTTGTGTTACCAAATGTGCTGCCTTTTGATGGTGCTTCCAAAATGTGCTTCCTTCTTTTTGTTGATGGTGCTTCCAAATGTGCTGCCTTTTTTGATTGTGCTTCCAAAATGTGCTGCCTTTTTGATGGTGCTTCCAAAATGTGCTTCCTTTTTGTTGATGGTGCTTCCAAAATGTGCTTCCTTTTTGTTGATTGTGCTTCCGATTGTGCGTTGTTTCTATGATTGTTCTTCCTTTTTCGTTGAATGTGCTTCCAAATGTGCTTCCTTTTTGTGGATTGTGCTTCCAAATGTGCTTCCTTTTTGTGATTGTGCTTCCAAATGTGCTTCCTTTTTGTGATTGTGCTTCCGATTGTGCTTCCTTTTCTATGAATGTGCTTCCGATTGTGCTTCCTTTTTGTTGATTGTGCTTCCGATTGTACGTTGTTTCTATGATTGTGCTTCCTTTTTCGTTGAATGTGCTTCCAAATGTGCTTCCTTTTTGTGGATTGTGCTTCCAAATGTGCTTCCTTTTTGTGTTTGTGCTTCCAAATGTGCTTCCTTTTTGTGATTGTGCTTCCGATTGTGCTTCCTTTTCTATGAATGTGCTTCCGATTGTGCTTCCTTTTTGTTGATGGTGTTTACAAATGTGCTGCCTTTTCGTAGTCGGTGCTTCCAAATGTGCTGCCTTTTCGTTGTCGGTGCTGTCAAATGTGCTGCCTTTTCGTATTCGGTGCTTCCAAATGTGCTGCCTTTTCGTTGTCGGTGCTTCCAAATGTGCTGTTTTTTCGTAGTCGGTGCTTCCTATTGTGCTGCCTTTTCGTAGTCTGTGCTTCCAAATGTGCTGCCTTTTCGTAGTCGGTGCTTCCAAATTTGCTGCCTTTTTTGTTGATGGTACTTCTATTTTTTTAATGTTGTTTTGACTCTAGTATTTTAGTAAATTGTTCTTGATTTGACTAGCGTATTATTCAAACCAGTTAATGTATAAAAACGAGTCCTAGACAGCAGGACGCTCAATTTGTTACTGCCGTCGACGGTGTACGGATCACCTAGTTTGTTTCTTCTGGTGCATAAGTCGCGTAACTGCCTGTTCTTGAGACTTCGATGGCATCTTTACCGACTTTAACGTCGTACTCGATGGAGGATGTACCATCGACAGATGTAAAGGATGATCGTCTGCTTGGGACTGTATTCACCAACACGAAGAAGAAAGATACACGCAAGCATAAAGCTAATGTTGGCGACATTGTGAGAATCTCCAAGCAGAAAGGTGTCTTTGAGAAAGGTTTCACGATGAATTGGAGTTCTGAACTTTTCCGTGTGACACATGTTCGTGAATCGAAACCCAGGACCTACTACCTCGAAGACTTGGACCACAAGCCTATTCGTGGTGGCTTCTATGCTGAAGAGATCCAGCCTACGATGTATCCGGACTTATATTTGGTGGAAAAAGTTCTCAAACGAAGAAATGGCCGGCCTTTTGTGAAATGGTGGGGTTTCCCGTCTCAATTTAATTCGTGGGTAGCAGATACAGAAATCGAGAAGCGCTAAAGGTGAATAACACCTCATTTACATATTTTTTTTTTCAAGTACTTAGTCATGATTATTGTTTATACATACATTGCATTATTTAAAGTACGATTATCGCACAGAAATTATCTCATGTCATTTATGTAGTTGGGTAGTCTAAATATATTTGGTTATTCAATTGTTCTAGCTCCTGTAGCATACGCCTGTTTTGTCTGCTGCGGGAGTGACGTCTGTGCTCGGGAAGAGGCTTTCACAGCAGCGCGTGTTCGGGCAGGAGGAAACACACAGAGCCACTCAGGGTGTTTGTGCCGTCAACCATAGGCTACGTCATGTTTTTGGAATGTGTTGTGCAGGATATTTCGAGCGAGTTCCGGGGTCACCGTAACTGCCGCCCAGTGGTGTGGGGGGGCTCTGACAACATCTCCATGCTAACGTGGTAGGTATAGAATTCATTCTGCTTTTGACCAAGCTCCAGTCAACATGGCTTCCACCAGTGTTTACGCGGAGAGTGTTTGCGATTGTAATTTAAACAGTGTTACGATGGACGATGTTCGGGAATTTGTAATGGAGGTAGTACGTCGCTACATAGGTATGGACTTTAATGATATACATTACCACCTTACATCCTCCACCCTCAACATTCTCGCTGAGTTCCCTGAGGAAGAGGAATTTATTACCTATTTATATCAGGCTGTTATGACCTGCATCGAGGCCGCAAAGGAAGCGCAAGAGGCGAACGAAGATGTGGATGAAGGAACGGATAGTGGCTTGGGGGATAGTGATGAAGACGAATTATAAATTTGTGTGTACTACGACACCAAAGGTTGTTACAACCAGTCTGACATTCAGCATCCTAGAGACAACATCAGCACTGCAGCCTTGCAGTCATACCTGTAGAACTAGCATCAGCCTTGCAGAGCTAGCACAGCTTCACACATCAGTTATCGTGAGTACTGGCAAAAATGACATTATTTCTCTGCAACATTCAGTGCCTCACATCACAAAAGGGGTATGTGGTTAAGCAACTTGCACCAATGTTCATCGTGGACGGTGATGTATTAAGGACCTACGAATACATATTCAAACCGCCATGTGACTGGTCCGAACTAGACAGGCTGTCGCAAAGCGAGAATCGTAAACTGACTTATGAAGTGCATGGACTCTCGTGGAACGAAGGTGAAGTGAGCTTTGACCAAATCTCATCAGTGTTATGTGACATCATCAACCCTGAAGAAGGATATTTAGTGTACGTTCTAGGAGACAAACAAAAATTTATCTTGAGTGAACTGTGCAGTGCCAACATTGTTGATTTACATAATGAAAGAAACTGTCCTAGCTTGAACAAACTTTTAAAAGACTTATGGAAACCGCCTGGATAAATGTATAAAAATGTATGGAAAATTCCATTGCGCCCATTGTAATGTTCAGCTACTTAAAATTCTGGCTATTCGACCATCCATACTACTATGTATAATTGGGTCTCGAGTTAATGTTGCCTTTGTCACTATGATGTGTAGTGTGTGAATATTATGTACTTTTATTACTCGTTATTTACTTCTTTTAAATCATCGATTGTTCTTACCCCTTGCTGTTTGTAATAAGATTTAAATAAATATGTGTTTAACATTTACGTTGTTTGCTTTAATTTCAAAACATTTAATTGCCGCTATTATTGAATTGTAACTATAAGTTATTAACCTCCTCAGCTAGAGTGATTGCTTTAATACATAAATTGTAACACTACCTTCGAGATGTCTTCCGCCACTACGAGAAGAAGAGAGAGAGACTCTACACAACACCAATATTTTATAAATACTCTATCATATTTAATAAACATACATTATTAATTAATAATAATATGGCTACAGGTTCCAAACTTATCCCGACTTGTCTAGACTGACTACATAACACTTGGCGTCATCCGGCAGTAACTTTAAGAATTAAAGATGGTGTCGGTGGTGCACTCCGGCGGTAACTTTAAGAATTAAAGATGGCGGCGGTGGCACTCTGGTAGCAACACTAGGAACTAAAAATGGCGACGGTGGCGTCATCTGGTATCGATTATATTAACTAAAATATGGCGACGGTGGCACCATCTACCAACCAACTTGAGAACCAAGATGGCGGCGCCTCTGGCAACTAATTTTGAATTTGGCGCGCGATACTAGCGACATCTACCAGCCAACTTGAGAACCAAGATGGCGGCGCCTCTGGCAACTAATTTTGAATTTGGCGCGCGATACTAGCGACATCTACCAGCCAACTTGAGAACCAAGATGGCGGCGCCTCTGGCAACTAATTTTGAATTTGGCGCGCGATACTAGCGACATCTACCAGCCAACTTGAGAACCAAGATGGCGGCGCCTCTGGCAACTAATTTTTGAATTTGGCGCGCGATACTAGCGACATCTACCAGCCAACTTGAGAACCAAGATGGCGGCATGCGACACCTGCCTGCCGACTCCCTAACTAATATTTTGAATTTGGCGCCATCTGGTAGTCTGTGCTAGAATTAAAGATGGCGATGGTATAATAATAATTTGAATTTCATGCATTTGGGAAGGCAAAGACACCCTCCCCCCTTTTATCATAAAACTTGACGTCAGTACGTGGCACATATAGATTATTTATTCTACGTGGCATATATAGATTATTTATTCCACCATATCCCAATTGGTCTCGTGGTCTAGTGGTCAAGGTGTCCGCCTCGTAACCACGACATCCTGGACGTTTTCACGTCCCATGGATCGAATCCCAGCCTCGGCACTGAAAATATTTTAGTTAAAATAAAATAATCCCTGCTGCTATCTGGTGGCGACCAACAGAACTATATGACGTCACAAGATGGCTGCCTCCAGCAGACGAAAACAAGATGGCGGCCACCAGCAGACGAAAACAAGATGGCGGCCACCAGCAGACGAAACAAGATGGCGGCTGATGATTACATCGAATTTCAAAAGTTCGAAAAAAAAAATTCGAATCCAAGATGGCGGCCGTGACGAAAAGTGCAACGGTGACGTCACGATTCGAAGTTGGTGGAAATTTATAGAAATATAAAATGGCGGATGGATTAGCATGGATTAGCATGGATTAACATATGGATTAGCATGGATTAACATATGGATTAGCATAGATTGGCATACGAATTGGCATAGATTGGCATACGAATTGGCATAGATTAGCGTAGATTAGCATAGATTAGCATAGATTAGCATAGATTAGCAAGGTCAAAGGTCAAGGTCAAAGGTCATGATGACGTCATCCAAGATGGCCGCCGATGACGTCATCCAAGATGGCCGCCGATGACGTCATCCAAGATGGCGGGCTCCTGGCTCCTGCGCCTGTGCTTGAACCCCCTATTTCCAACTACTGTAACGGGACATTTTTTCGTGCGTACATGGCTGATGAACGTAACGGGACACTTTTTCGTGCGTGTATGGCCGGCGGAAGTGACGTAATCCAACATGGCTGATGAAGCGAAGCCTTAAGGTGACTGCCGCGGATCCCCGATCCCCCACCACCCACCGGTGCCCCCATACGAACCAAATACATCTACTAATACATGATATCATTTATCTCTCACCTTCATCCCTACATAAAAATCTCACCGTAGAACAAGTTTCTCGCTTCAAAATCAAACTAAGATGAGCTTGAAACGACGACCGAGAAACCAGTTTCTGAAGAGTACGTCCAAATCTGTCATCTACACTAATCTCGTAAAGCGCCGTGTTAAAAAAAAAAAAAAAAAAAAACACACACCTCGTCCAATAACACCCCTGTGCATTGGTGCCAACTTTACGAGGCTACACTTCACATATAACTTAAAAAAAAAAAAAGCGACTTGCAGGGCTATAACACCTTAACGCCTGGTAATAAGACGTATTTATCGCCAACGATCGAAAATCGTCCATATTTATAGGTTTGCGTCACTTAGAACATTTACATTTATGCCATAATTTCAAAATTAAGTGCCGAGTTGTTCACTAGCACCATCTTCTATCAATAACAATAATTTGTGGATACGTTCCATAAATTATGATAACATTTAATATTTAAAACAAATTCACTTAAGCATAGAAGCAACATGAAAGAATTGTATACATTGTGGACTTTATAAACATCAGTTTGAAGGTAGAAATTACCGGATACTTTAGAAACTAATATCCTAATTATTTTACATACTTTTGAGCAAACAGCAAATTTATCGTGTTTATGTGGCACTATGGCTGATCATTTATGAAAGACTAAGACTTTTTCAAATGCGATTGTGTAAATGGATAGGGGCAAAAAAATTTTGGCACGGAGACAATACCAACACAACAGACACTTTCAAACACCTGAGCCAAACCTCTTTAAACTCTAAGATTATAATAAATTATCAACGCCACTATGCACGCAACCTCTTGAATAAACACATATCCTGTCTTCGCAGATAAAATCAATCAAGGGGTAAATTTTGCGTGCGTACGGAACCCTCTACACTTCCAGCCACTAGTTTTTCTCCTCCCCAAAGGAGGCTCACGTCCCTGAAAAAACACGCAATGTTTACTGACGAATTCCCGGATGTGGAGGAATAACACAAGAGTCCCTCAGATATCTGCTTATCGTGTTGGTACACCTGCGTCTGTCGCCCTCCCAACATCAAAAGCCGGTCCCAACACTTTTACCGCGAGGAAGTTTGTGTGCCATGAAGTTGTGGCCAAGAACCCGCCAGAAAGCCCTGCTTAGCTTCTCCTGCCCGTTGTATACGCTTCAGCCACGTGTCAGCATTAACACCGTGAAAGTGCTGGTGACTTATGTACCCATGCCCGGAGATCACTAAACACTGTGAAGCTGTGGAAAAATACACAAATAGACTGCCAATTAATAATATAAATGCAAATCATGAGTGGATGAAAAATATTATAATAATCTTAACAACCATAAGTTTTTACTAACGCGTAAAGTCATCGAACTACTTAGCTTATTTTGCAATTAAGTACCAACTACACAATGTATATAATGTAATGTAAAGTTTTATTTTAAATTCTGTAATACCTTAGCTCTCGGTATA
The DNA here is from genome assembly GCF_032445375.1 of Bacillus rossius redtenbacheri. Classification (NCBI taxonomy): domain Eukaryota; kingdom Metazoa; phylum Arthropoda; class Insecta; order Phasmatodea; family Bacillidae; genus Bacillus; species Bacillus rossius. Next base: position 348,544,609 of record NC_086330.1, on the reverse strand, counting down.
CGGAATTTTGTAGGAGTAATTTCGTGAATGGAACTAAGTCGTAATGAACGTAAATGTGTAACCACTGTCTTGCCATCCGTAAAATGCTCAGTAATCTCGAAAAATGGCGGACCCGCGTGGTTCATCCGTATATATTGCTTTCGTGAACATCATAGAATTTACATCGCGTTCAAACTAACAAAATGTTACCTGCATATATTCGACGCCATGTTGAATAAAATTATTTCGTTATTGAATATTTGCTGTTAAATATTAAATGTCGTATTAGCTTAATAAGGTTTTTCGGTTATAGGATGTATTTACTGATATCTGTAATTTAAGTAAAATAAAATATAAGAACATATAATTAGTGTTAAAATATGCATTCTAAAAAGATTTAGGTTAATATTTTATTTTAAACAATTCTACGTTAAATTTCGTGTCCGAATTTCGTAACACTAGAACACACAAATTCGATCGTTCCCGAGGTTAGACGTTATTAATCTCCGGGGAGCACTGGAAGTGTCATGGTTTTTTTTAGGAAACTTAATTTTATTTTTAACATTATACTGTAATCTGTTTTGTTATGCGTTGGGTGTTTTTGAAACAACTAAACTTTAAATTTATGTATTGATTTTGGAAAAGCGAGATGAGACAAATCCCTTGCCTGACTAAATCAAATTCACTGAAGAAAGAAAAAAAAACTTTACACGACAAAACATACAGAGTTGTAACCGTTGTGTGTACACTAAGAATTTAACTCGAGATATCTTGGGTCAAACGTCAGCAATCAACCGCTTCTGAGGGGGAAAAAATGCAATTTTTCGAAATAAAATTCAGATGAGTATTACTTTCTGGAAAATGTATCTTCGCTAATTCCACAGTTCATCCTACTCAATAAAAGATACATTTTACAATATGAAAAAAAAACTTAACAGTTTAAGCATTACCGTATGACACACAACCACTGGAAATTAAATCTTAGACATTAAAATGTTTCACTTGTAACTATTCACACTTTTGGTTCAAAACTATTATGAACAGTAAAATTAATCTAGACGAAATGAGTTTGATTTAATCCAAAACAATACCTAACCTCCACAATTCGATTAGCTGTAATACGTTTTTGGTACAAAAAAATCAAACCTCTATAACGAATTGATGTCGAAATATAAAAATTTCAATTTTTTGAATTACGCAAAAAATATTAGTAAAATTTCTATTACTTTCAGGCTTTTAGGAAAGTGTTACTTTGCGAACTAAGATATTTTTCCTATAACTCAGCCACTAAGAACCGCTTTGCAAAACTGTACCATGGTTTCGTGTTGTTCAGAACGCGGCGAATAGTACCTTTTTTCGTTATTGTCTGGCTTTTTGTCGACTAACATCTAGTAAGATGCATTTCTTTGCAGCGTACGACACTTGTCACTGTGCTTATTGCGCTCCTTGGTAAAGAGAGAGGTAGTTTTAACAGAGGCATAACCCACAGAAATTTATAGTGTAAACATTTTTAATACACAATCAATGCCATGCGTTACACAAACTTGTATTAATATAATGTAACGGAATCTTATTTTAATCCAGGTCATGTTTGTTCTTTTCGTAAAAAAAAAATATCTGATATTAAAATATAACTGAATATATTATTCCTTGGAATATCGTAGGGTTAAAATTTTCAGAAGCCATTTCTGAATATTCAAACTATATTAATCAAAAATTTCTTGACAGATTTCTATTGAAAATAACTCTAACTTTCATTTACATGCCTGCAATGAAGGTCAATTTGTAAGCGAAATCTTTCGATAGTAAAAAGTTATAAATACTAATATTAATTCTATACTTGTTCACGGTGACCTAAGACATCGCTTTCATTCAAAATAACCTCAAGCAGACTAAACGGAGGCTACTCTTGACACTTCTAAAGCAGTTACGCTCGAGAATGTCTCAAAATAAGACGGCTGAAATCACCCCACGTACATAAACGAGTATTCGCTACGCGACAAAAGAGTAAACGAAGATTCCGAGCATCAGACAGATTTGAAAAGTAAGCAAAGTGCAAGGTCGACAAATACCAGCGTGACAGATAAAACTGTGTGGCAGATAAAGCTGTCACAGTGCTACTACAGAGCTATAGTGACATTGGACCCCCCCCCCCCCCTTTTTCCATTCGTAAATGCAAAACTATAATAAACCGTATCAACACATGACATTACAAAATGCTAAAATTTTAAAAATCTCAAATTGTAAGAAACGAATGCGTGAACTGATGAGGCGATAGAAATGTAGCAGTAACGAAAAAAAATTTTTTTTTTGTGGTAAACGGGATTACAAAAAAAAGTTCAAGGAAACGTCCGTCACGTTTTCCACTTGCGATACATCCAGGTTTGACCCTGCCTGGATTCGAACTTGGATTGCCTCGGTGGCCTATTGTAATAATTATAAATACTTTTCTACGACAATTAATTAAGTTATAATCGACTATATTGCACACTGTATTAAAACTTAGTACTTAGTACTGTGCTGAGCATCTTAGGTCGATCAAACATCTTCAAATGCTTGCCGCGAGAGGTTAACTATTAAAGATAATAAATAAATACGTAATGACAAAAATTGTGTGGTCTGTGCGAAATTCCTATGTTAGGTAGAAAATGTATCAACTAAAGATTATTTAATTTTCGTCGCGATAACGAAAATTTTGTTTCATACTTATAATTAATAAACAAATTATTTAATGAGATATTTTTAAGTACACATACTTTGATACATTAAGGACAACGAATCATTTTATCCCGAATGCCCACACATTAAGTGATAACGATTACACAACAACAAAACAACTTAAAAGTTTATATCTGAACGCCATGTTGTTTTTTCTCGTCATTTGCGCAAGTAGTAACAATTACAAACACTTGCGCGATATTTTACTCCCATTATATAAAAAACACTTACTAAATATCTCTTCAAAATATTTGTGACAGAACAAAAAAAATGCAAGAGAAGTATAGGGTTAAATTTACGAAAAAAAAAAAAAGGCCGTGACTAATAGTAACGTCTCGAGAATTAAAAACTCAACCTGGCGTGCTAGACCCCACCTTAGCAATAATTTAGAAGAAAATAGAAAATACTTCAACACGAGAAATGCACACACATTTCAGAGAGTTCACAGATAGATTTTTACGAATATTATTATTACCAATGCACAGTCTAACCATCGGAAAGAAAAAAATTGTGACACGCATTTCAGCAACGCCGTACCCGCGACGCTCGCACTGAAGTCACAGATGTGTCGAACACGTGACTGATTGGCGAATAACTCGCTTCACCCGCGTCACGCACGAGCCACTATTGATCCCGGCATTACGGCCGCTCTCTCCGGAGGAGGCGTCGCAACCAGGGGCTGTCCGACTGTCCGACGGCCGGGGAAACCATCGACCTCGACGGACGGACAACTAACCTCGTCGCGACACCTCACGACACGGGAACGCACTTCCCCCCACAGTCAGCTCGCTTCTCATTATGCAGCACTGACAGCCTTATAACCAGAATGAAGTAACGATCTTTGGAACCCACCTGGAACTGCTGGCAATTCAACACGTGCCTAGTGCCTTACACCCCTGCCATGTCTGGCAGCAAAATCACGAGAACATACGTAGCGCTCTAACATACATGTAATGTTCCTATTACGCAATGGGACTTATTAACCCAGGGGTGCCCACAAGGGGGGGGGGGGGGGTAACGACGCAGACTGCGTCATTAAAATTTCAGGGGGGGGGGGGGTGGTTAAAAGACGAGAAAAATGTATATATTATTTACATAATTATAGCTTCTAATGTGAAAATACGTTTCTGGTGCTTTGATAATTGAAAGGGATCTTGTAAATCAAATTGGCAACCCCGCACTTTCCTCAACAAAAGCAGTTTGGCATATGTCGGTTCAGGATGGAAATATTACCTGATATGACCAAAATTATTATTAGAAAATCAGTTCTAATTAATGCAAAATGTGATAAAATATAATACTAAAAAGTATAATATTATAAAACAATTGAGTAAATAATTGAGAAAATGGCATAAAAAAATTTCGGGGGGGGGGGGGGGGTGGCGCATCATGAGTCATATAGTGTTGGGGGAGGGGGGGGGGGTTGGCACCTCTGATTAACCTATAGAGTTGTAAGATAAATTTATCATGAAACCATTGTATCAAATACACCAGTACCCTACAGCTATATATAGTGTGAATAATAACATAGCGGCAGGAGGTGTGACTACAAAAACATTTAATACATAAATTGTAAAATTATTTATTATATTATCTAGTGTTAAACATGATTAACTTCTTTTTAAGAAATCTGAAGCACACGAAGTTTATCCCACCTAAAGAAATCTGTATAATGGTTAAATATTTCTGAGTACCATAGCATATGAATTGTTCATACTGGGCATACCGTCTGCCGTATATGGGACTGACGTGACATCGCCGCCTGGTTTACACACAAAAATGTTAAAGCTGTTCGGTGTAAGTCTGTAGTGTATTTGATTGTATTCTTCCGAAATTTGCTTGGAAAAAAAATGGAAGAAAATAAAATGTACAAAAATTTTTATGGTACATTTACCATACAATTGTACAGGTTAAAACTGCCATCACATGTTTAAGAACCTAAAACAATATTTATCTGCAGAGAGTTCCGTATATTAAAGACAGATAGCATTCGCAGTCTAAGATTGGTTCACTTCTCTTTTAAGTTATTGCATTAGTCATAATATTGGTGGCGTTGGCATATTAACATATTAGTTCACTAACAATTATTTTATCGTCACCACACCACAAAATATTTGGTAAGATAAATGCTCCAAAATATTGTCGACATAGTAAAAATTTTTATATAGTATTTTTCTACTCCCTAGTGTCAAGCAGATCAGAGTAAGCTTTACAGAAGGCTTATAAATGACGGTAATTTATGCCAATTTACTACAGTTATAAAAAACATCTTTAAGAAAACAAAAATACCTACATACAATAGTCCGCGTCAGACACTGGTAATTAAAGTTTAAAGACAGCAATTTTTCCACCACAAAAAAAAATGCCACTAGCAACATCTAATGCGTTTAAAGATTCAATACATTCTAATTCCTTAAGTAAATGTTTATAGTACTGTGTGTATAACACTGATTGTATTCAAAGCGTGAAATATTGACAGTTATTTTGAAAGCAAAAATAACTGTTAACATTTATGATGTTTATGATTTAACGCTTAGCACTGTCTTTGTTTTGAAAATAATAAACGCAGAGCCCAAAATACTCACAAGTTCTCTCGGTTATTAGAATGGTAGGAATCGTACGCAAGGCACGTGGGAACGAACATTAAACGGGGCGGTATGAAAGCGCCAAATGCAGGCAGGATGTCTTCCTCCGCAGTCAGAGGCAATAAAGAGGGGTTCCGCAGACACAAAGCTCGTAATGTCTAAAACGGGCCGGAAAGGCAGGGAAGGGACGTGACACTAGCAAAATGTGCGTATGCGTGTATACAGCGTGGATCTGAATTCAACCGACAAACCATGGCTGCTGTTAAACACGGCAAAATAAGTTGAAAACACCTACTGGATAATGGTCTAAATGCTTCCCAAGGCTGGTATTACACGTTTTTGAAGATGGAACTTAACAACTTTTTTATTGTAAATAATAGAGAAAAGTATTTACGATAAAACACTAACCATCTGGATTATGTTTAATTGAATTAAGTTTCACAACCATGACGAATTTCGGAGGTGGTAACACTACAAAAGTATGTGAAAAATTAAAGTGTTATCACCAATTATTACAATGAAATTTTTTTTTGCCACAATTAGCGATTGTTGTGGAATTTCATTCAAATCAACATATTTCATACGCTCAGTGTCCCATCTTAAACATAAAAAAAAATGTTCAGTTCCATCTTCTAAGACGCCTTGGGAATCACTTTTAAAACATAATTCGTAAAGATGCTTTCAACTAATTTTGTCGTGGTAAACCAGCAGCTGAAGTTTCTCGGTTGAATTTTAGAGTCACGCTGTATATACTAGGCCACTCAGCGAAGGGGGAAGACGGCGCTCAAATTGATTTGGAAGCAAGCAACTTACACTTTATTCAGATTAACCGCAGAATTTATGGGTTGGTAGGGGGAAACTAACCGCAGTGAAGAGGGGGGTGAGGGGGGGACGGCTCGTGGAAGGGTGCGAGCGACCAACCAGGAGCAAGAGAACCGGAGCGGCGCCGCCAAACAATATAGCGTCTGTCGTCCGCAAAACCTATTCCCTCCTCCCTCATGGACGAACATTCTATCAAGGAGGGAGAAAGGGGAAAACACAGACTTAGTAAAGCCTGTGGCCGGATACTTTCTTCTGCGCAAGGGCTCCGGCACTGGCTTTTAAAGACATGTCGATAGAACTGCTGTTCATTTCGTATGCGAGTGAGCGCAAGCTGTTTGGCAGTCTTGCTCTCTGAAATAAGGTCCCACCCAACAGCAGCACGTGATTGTGGCGACACCCTCCCCTCCCCCCCCCCCCACCGTATAAATCACCCAATGCCACATCGTTGGGGTCGCGAACCCCTCCCGGGATTACATCCATGTTAATTCTAACCACGCGGGGCAAAGTCTCCCTAAGCTTGCCCGGACATCTCCGATGGAAAAGTTATAAGAGGGAAAAAGAGCTAAACAGAGCCGAAGCACTACACACATTTCAGTTTCCAAAGTATGAACGTTTCTTGCAGCATTTGCCAAATTAAAGCCTAGCCTTAACTTGAAAAATTATTTTGGGGTGGGAGCGGGGAAATCCCAGAGAAAACCAACTGGCTCAAGGCTGGGAATTGAACCCGATTCTCTTTGGTGGTAGGCCGGCCAACGTGACGGCTAAAACGAGATGAAGTTTACGCCAAATACCAGATACTACAAAATAATTAACACATACTCCTACCCTGTAGCTAGCTAATACATCGTAAGAAACTTTGATCGAAACGATATTTCAGACGCGTCATTATGTTTCTCGGTTTCCGTAACACCGAATGAAAAACACTCCGTAATTCCGTAACCAGACGTCTAATGCTAAAATCACAATAAAGCGACGGCGCGAGACATCGATACAACAGCAAAAAAAAAAAAAAAAAAAAAAGTTATTGTGAACATAGTACGGTTTTTACCCACGCCACAACCAAAAATAAACGATTGTATATAAAATGTTTCTTGCTGTTACATACGCACCAAATTTACAACCATCAATGCTAGCAGGCTTTTATAAATGCAAGTTTGAGAGAGTAATTAGTTTCATTCAAATCTAACATTCAATTGTAAAAAAAATCAATGCGCGTTAACACATATAATGTGATTTACCAGATAAATTTAGTAAACAAAACCTTAAAAACGCAAGAAAAATAAAAGAATTACCAATGCACCAGTTTAACCATCATTTAACTTACAGGTATTTGTAAATTTGTACATTTACATGAAAACAACTGTATCACTAAAAAAAAAATGTGTTTGCAGTAGTACAGGGTTAGGATTCTTACTCGGGAATTTGTGCTGTGCGTTGTCCCAGTACCTTCAATAGTTAAAATTGTTTGTAAACCTTTCCCTGAATAACTTTACAGTATTAACTTCGGATATGTTCATAAGCATAATAAAAAAATGAAGTCAAATTGCGAATCCTACAGATTTGCGCCCCCTGGTTATTAAAATCGATTTTTTTTTTTTAATATTGTCGTGTTTTAAGCTTCATATACATCGTCTTCCAATATTTGTAGGTTACGAATTCAACGTCATTCAAAGATATCTATGAAATGTATGAGTTTTATTCAGCGAGTTAAGAAGACGATGAACGTTACATACATTAGCGCACATTTACACCAGGCTTCTTTCGTCTCAACCAAATCAGCACAATGATATTCATGACAGCTAGGATTCCATTCGTTGGACCCGGCGACCTTGGTTATCTGCGAGCCATAAAGAGTATCTGTGCTTATCTCGCCACGCACGCGCTTACGTGCTCAGGCCAAGATAAGCTATGGCCGTCACGAGTGGTACAGCATGCGAGGCAAGTTATTGTCTGATGCTGCCATCTGCACTACTATATACTCGCTTTTTTTCTATCGGTGAAAAAAAAGCAAGAAAGAAAAAATTATGGAAATGGCTTAAATGTCGAATTAATATTGTGAACTATGATATTTCACATCTCACGTAAATGAATGAATTAATTAGGGTTTTAAGAGGCCGGTCTAGTCAGGGGTTATATTTTTGTCAGTAGACGGGATGGTAAGTAAGACGCTCGCTGGTTGGTGTATATAGCGAGGTGTAGTCTCTGAAGCCAGCCCCACACGATACCCATTGCCTTAGCAGTTTTCGTAACTATTTTCTGTTAGCGCGCCTGCTCTCGTGTAGGTAACATTTCAGCACCCATTGCACTGGGTTTGGCTGCGGGTATAAAATTTTTCATACCCGAATTCAGCCAAAACCGTAACAAAACGTGTTCTATTGTTCTGATATACCCACGAGCCCAAGTCGTCAAGATGGCGAGCCCAGTGCAGCGATATAAACCCATACATAGTCCGTTTTGTAATCATTAGGGGACGTAACAAACGTAATGATATGCCAAATGAAACTTTATGATAGTAGAACTACCCTGAAATATATTTGGTAAACTAAAATAGTCACAGAAAGAAGTAATCGCAAGTTTTAAAATACGTAATGAAACTGCATTACACTGCTAAATAATTGTTAGTCTCCATGCAAAAGCACAAAAGTCACGGTAGCGCATTGGAAAAGCGCGCGGTTGTGATGCTAAATTGTAATATCCACCGAGAAGATAATCGAATATTCAATAGTTGGACTTTATTTTGTTTTATTATGCTCATTAATGCGCGCAGTTAAAACTGGAAAGCTATTCAGGGAACGGTTTGCAAATAACAAACTATTGGAGGTTCTGGGACAACACAAGGCATAAATTCCCGGGCGAAAATCCGAACCCAGTGATACTACAAACACTATTTTGTAGTGATAGTTGTTTTTCTAAATGTACAACTTTACAGATATCTGTAATTTTGCACGACTATTTCAGTTTAATTTACAAGAAAAACTACAGCGCTGGTTATAGATGGGTGGCTGATGGGAGATAGTAGATGATGAGTGAGGAAAGGCTGGAAAAAGGGGAAGAGGGAGGGTTGGAATATAATCAAGATGTCCTCGTGAACTTCTGAAGCCCGTCATGACACGGTGATGAATCGCAGTTTCGAGAGGCACGGCTCTGGGATTACAATCAGCGCCGGAGTTGCACTTCAAGTTTTTGAGGCCACCAGAAGTCAGCTGCGTTGAAATTCCACGACATAATGCTGGAGGTCTCAGAGGTGTAGTTCACACACGAAGGGAAAAGGAAGAAAAAAAAAGGGGGGGGGGGGAGTTCGGAGGGCAGAGCGAGCTTCTCACGACAGAGAACTGACAAGTGTACAATCTGAAAAAACAACGAACGTATTTCTTCGCCTTGAGAATAATTGCTATGACGCACATTTTGCGACTGTCTGAAATATTTAATAGGATGAGCTTCCTTGGCAGCAACGCACTTTCGCAGCCACAATTTTTTTATCTATAAGCTAACTGTTCACTTTGCCATTTATTCTGCGGAGTTAACACAATGCATTTTGCAGCAGCCTCAAAATTGTTTACTAGTCATGAAAATGTTTCGCGATTCTCTAAAAAAAAATTAATTTGAGACCGTAAATATTTGACGGAATATTTTGTTGCGGCCACATGACTGTTCCTTCATTGTCGAAGGCGTTAGATATTCCTGGTTGGGGCTGCTGGCCAATCAGTGCTCTCTACTGGTTGGCTGGGCTGTCTGTCCAATCAAGAGGCGTTCGGTCTTTTGTTGGATGCAAAGCTTGGTTTTGGGGATTTCTTAGTCGTTCTCATATTCTGCTTACTTTGTATCCATCCTCCCTATTTATATTTGATGGGTGTTTCAGTATTTCTACTGCTCCTCGGATGTATCTTTTCTTGTATTGAGGATGTTGGCTATGGTGTTAAGTTCGTCGAATTCAATGCTGTCGGTGAAATCTTCGCCATCTACGCGGCTATAACCCAGAAGCCAAGCTACTTCTCACAGAACTTCTTGAACACGCGACCTATACGAAATTCACTTCATTCCAAAAAGCTATGAAACAAAAATTAAAAAAAGCCTTATTAATTGGTGTAGCAAAGGTGCGGGTAAAACCAGTTAAAGTTGAATGTTGTGCAGAAGTGAAAGGAAATTACAGTAGAGGGTCAATACTTACCAAATGCTCACATTAGCTGAAATGCACTGCACCTGGCGACTGTGCAGATATTATTCCGAACCTTGAGACCGACTGTATGATTTCTGTCAGACGTTACTAAGCACCCCACATAATTAAACCATCGATCAGTTACTGCATTAAAATCTGGACAAGCTACAGGATACATAGTTTTACTTTCAATTCAAAAATAAAATGGACGCGAAGTCCCCAAGAATGTTAAATGATAAACTTCACACTTCTATAACCCAGTAAAAAAAGATCAATGATTCGATTCAATTCAACGATAAAACTAACAATGGATGTTCAGAAATGTAAGTAACATGGCGACGAAATTCCTACAAAGAGTCTTCCAGTTGTTTGAAAACTATTAGTAATTCACCTCGGGCTTCCCCCACTTTCATTCCAACACTTCACACCCGAGCGTTGCACTTTCCGTTACGCTCCAAGTCGTCGCCTCGATTAACACTACCTTACGTACATAAGCTTCACTCTGCAAAACCGGGGCGCACACATCCAGGGGTGAAAATCTGTTGGATTCTCGAGGGGGGGGGGGGGGGGGGGGGGGGGAAGCGGAACTTAGCAAGGGGTCCCCGAGAGTTTAGCGCGTGGATTTTAACCGACACAAGACATTTCTGTATAGGGTGCTTGTGTGTTGTACACTGCCCATACGTTGGCCTATGTGCAAGCGATGAACGGAAAACATAATGATATACAGAAAGTTGTCCATAAAACATACATATCTACATTTGCGTTTATCAATCCCGTTTCACAGTTACGATTTTGCAAGCGCAAGCAGGCCTCCTAGGGTAAAAGGGGGGGGGGTCGCTTCTTGATTCCGGGGGGGGGGGGGGGCTGCCACACACACACAACCATCCACACCCAACCACTAACACACACAACCCCACACAATCACCCCCAACCACACAAACCCCCCACACACACACAAACCCCCCCCCCACACACACACAAACTCCACACACGCACAAACTCCCCCCCCCCACACACACAACCCCATCACACACACGGATGTATGCCCATGCGTACGTCCATCTTCAGGCCCAGACGCCAGCCCCCAGGCCCTCAGCTCATCCCTCCGCAGCCCGACTCATGCCCTCCAGCCTCTTCGGGCGTCCAATCGCGCGAGAGAAGGCAATCGCAGGCAATCAATTTCCTGTGCCCCCGCGCCTACTCCCCTCCCTGCGGCGGTCCTTGCTGGTGCGCGGCTCGTACGCCCCGGGGCAGGCCCTGCCCTGCCCTGCCCTGCCCTGCCCTGCACCGCGATGAGTCAGTCGCGCAAACCGAGTCGGCGCAACTGCAGGCTGCGGACGAGCCAGTTCGGGGAAAGAAAAAAAACTGCCAGCGTACAAGCCTCACACCTGCCGAAAACACCTGTCGCTTTTCGCTCGTCCGGCTGTGTTAGGGCAGGTGCACACGAGATACTTTCCGTCGCGAAACTATTTCGCCTTTCCCACATATGTTATGCGCGCACACGGAGCGACTCGACAACGAAGGCAACAATTTGAAAAGCAAACAAAGTGTGTTTAAATGTGTTGTGTACGACCTGAGGACCGATTTACAGAATTTAAAAAAAACACTAGCAGTTATATTTTTATTTTCCAAAGTTGGTTTTCATTGACATATTTGCAATACTACAAAACCCCGTGAAAATAAGTCTGCTGTCAGGAAACAGTTGCTCATCGTGTGCGCTAAAAACCGAAGCAACTGGAGAGGAACAAAGAAAAATGTTGCGCGAAAAAACGTATACCGTGTGCCTAGACGGTTATATGAAGGCAGTTACAGGTAAGGCCTGTCTCAAAATCTAGTTCCGAACAATAGTCCCAGTGGTGCCCATTTCCAAATGTCACATGCAGAGAAAAACATGATGTTCATTAAGGGGCCCGCGTTTTCAGGTGTGTATGTTTGTCAGTGAGGCGGGATGATAAGCGCGAAGCTCGCTGGAGCTCATAGCGCGGTATCGCCTCTAAGCGCAAGGCTCTGAACTGGCGCGCAGTCTTCTCGTCGTCACAGGGTGACTGTGAAAAATTATATGGCGGAGATGTGAAGATAAGTGCTTTCAATCTGTACCGGTTGTTTTACGCCTAAAAATTACTCTGAAAACACGCGTTTTAGCCATTTTAAATCTTCTAAAGTTACAGTTTAAAATCTTCAATCCGAAATCAAATGTAGGGCCTAAGTACTTTTCGGCCCTCAGCGAACTCTTAAATGTTTTTCGTAAGCAGACCCCACTCGGATATCTTGACTAGTTTTGAGATAACGTTTTTTTTTTTTTTTTTTTTTTTCCCTGAAGCTCTGCGCACCGTATGTGTGCCCAGGTAGGCGGAGTCCTTAACGAAAATTGGCCGAATACGTAGTATACCATTGGTACTAACTACTTTTGAGAACTGTCAAATCTTAGAAACGTTACATGGGACGTGCAGGCACATGCGATACGTGTATTTCTCTAAAAAGGATCTTATAATCCATACAGAATTCTCCCTCCCCTACCCTAAAATTTATCTTCCGACACACCTATTTCACTGGATTCGTGCACAACTTTTTTTTTACGTCGTGATTTTTCAGCGCGAAGGAAAAAAAAGTGTTGAAGCAAATAGTTGCAAACAGATAGCTGCATACATGGGAGATTTTTCAAATTAATTTAAACAGTAACAAATACAGACAGTTCATAGAGACCTGTTTTGTTAATAAATAAATTTGCAAATATCTTAATTCCAAGCATTTTCGTCTCTACAATGCACTATTTTCGATATATGACGTAAAACAAACTGCTGCATCGATTCAGATTCTGGAATCGGCCGATTCCACCGGTATCGAAGGATTCAGAAATCCAATGTTTTGGAATCAAACCGGTAGATTCTTGATTCTCCCCCTACAGCAGAATCTTGAAATTCTGGAGTAACTTTTTTTTTTTTTTTTACAGGGGTTTAAACCTGATTTGTCAGTACTTTGGGTAAAGATATTCAACGGTTTAACGACGAGTAACGAGCGTGTATAGGATCGACCTGCTCAGAGGCAGAAATGGTGATTAGCACCACCTTCGCCAACCGCCATCGCCGTACCAGGCATTACTTTACTTTGCATCCGGGTACATTATTGTGTAAAATTTTATCAATGCCCGTGTTTTGAGTGTAAGATTTATTTCACGTAGAACTGTATTTGTGGTAATATTTACGTGTTCAAGGTTCAATGGAAACACAAATGATTAAAAAAAAAAAAAAAAAAACACAAGTTTTAATTGTGTCACATATTGGAGAAAATTTATTCAACAAAGTACAGAAACTAAACTTACTTAATACTGCTGTATTACCTGACTCTTATACATTTCCGAGTACCGATAAAAAGTTTGTCGTCCCACTCTGCACCTCACCGTTCCAACCCGACCGTTCGGGGTGACGTAAACCTTCCACGGTTGGACAGACTGAGCGCCCGCAGAGATGCCTGGCTGCCGGCCACTTTCACCCACACGCGCTGGAATGTGACGCTTCTCCAAAACTCCGGAACAACAGCACGCACGATGACCACGGTGAGAGAAAGCGGGGGAGAACTTCATCTCTGTGAGTCAGCATCAGGAGATAAAAAAATAAAAATAAGTCCAAGATAAACAGAGCCCGCCAAGTTCAAGACTGTCGAACACAGACCACAAAATGGTGGTGCCTGGTTCGAATAGACATTAAATATATTTTATAAGTTTTCACGGTTTTTTTTTTGACGTGACGTCTAATAAATCGAGGAACGCCGGCTGCACGCACGAAAAAGTGTCCCGTAACGTCATTGTCCCGTTACGATGTGTACCGTTACGCTCATTGTACGCTTGCGCCGCATCTATCTCTCTTCCACTCGATTGGAACCACCATAGATTTGACTTTTTGGAGGCACATTAAACTTGAAACACTCCCATTCTTTCCTACTTTTCCTATCATCGTCCTATCCTTAACAGAATAACACAGATTGGAAGAAGTTAAATAGCAAGCATGTATAAAAGTTATAGTTAAAATAATCTCTTCGTTAAAGTAATAAACATATTAGAATTAATAAGTGCAAATAAAAGTAAATTTATCAATTAAATTGTGGATTTCATTTCACTCCTTCTTTGTATCCATACAAAATAGTGATAATTCAATAAAAATTATTCAATAATCTTCATAAAAGTATGCAATCATTTCATCAATGTTTTGTTATGACGTTACCACGTTAAACTATCGTCCGTAAACAGACTTTACAGACAACAATTTTTGTTTTTCATTTTCAATTATTTCTAAAATGTAATCGATGAAGTATTCAGTGATCAAGTATCGATATTGTTGTAATATCCATACCGAAGGTGGATACTGATGTGGGTTAAGGAATATCGGAACGCTACCCTAGGTACTGGTACGCGAGGCGGGCCTTGCCGTGGGAACGGGTCGAGGATGCCGGCGGCGTGAGTCACCCCTCGGCGCGGGGTCCATATTCGCCCCCGCGCCTAGCCTCGCGCCGGCTGCAATTCGATCGCGCGTATCAGGGGGGAAACCCTCATCCCCCCCCCCTCCGCGCTCTCTCGTTAAGCCAAGCCCGACAAGTTGTCAGTTACACAACGAGCGAGCGAGCGATGCTGCAGTTCCCAGCTCCTCTGTGTTCACACGACTGCCCGGGCGCGCGCACACGGTGTGCGGAGTTTCAGAAGAAACCGCTCAGCATATCCGAGTGGTGTCTGCTTACGAAAATAATTACAAAAAAAAAATACGCTATGGGCGGATGAGCAGTTCCCTGATTCCGCCATTCCTTTATAAGTTGTATTTTTTTGAATAGAGAGAATTTCCTAAACGCGCGTTTTTTTATTTTAAGGATAATTTTTAAGCATGAAACATCGAAGCTACTTTCTAGCGGATGGGCCAAAAACTACTTCAAATACTAGGTCTCAATCTCGACAAATATTTTTCTCTCTCTCTCGCCCCCCCCCCCCCCCCCAAACGAACAAGGCGGTGACTCGAGTGGAACGTCCGCGGGAGCACGAATTATACAAGAGTAACAAGGCCACTTCAAATTTTCCGAGAGAATTAAAAAAAAGCCTCATAAAGTCTTCTAATATCACTAAGACTCGTTTTGAAATAATGTCCTATAGACTATATAAAGTAATTGAGTGATTGTAAATACATTGAAAGATCTTTAATCCGGCTTTCTATGGTTCGGCACATTCTGTAATCCAGCAGCGACCGTGTCGCTTGAATTCCAGTTTATTTTATATTTTTTTTAATCTGGTAGTGTATACGCACTTATCGTCAATAATGCGCGGAAAACCTAGATTGAAACAAAAGTTATTTGGGATGAAAAACAACGTCGCGTATGTTTTCTCAAACTTTTCCAGAGTCAACACCGAGGCCAAGCTGATTTGCTTCCCAACGAGCCATTGTTACAAGCCCTCCTCTCCCTCTCCCCATAACCCAGCAGAGGCTAATTTCCCCGTCATTACTCTAGCAGCCCAATCGTGAAGCAGACACTATGATTCATGTAATGACCGAGTCGATCGTTACAAGTGTGCAACACGTCCCCACGCTCATCTTCAACTGGCGTGCTTTCGGGAAACAGATGTCCGCTTTTGTTGCGCCGTAACATTTGTCCTCCCTTAAGAACTAATAAAACAACATTCACGATTACTTACAGTATATCCAAACAAGTGACTTTTTTTTCTTTTTAACAAATTTGCCTGAGTAGTTTTACCCACCTAGCTACTGTCCTGGAATCGATTCCCGATCAGCAGCTCTACACAGTATTTAAACAACAAATTTTTATTTAATTTATTTGTTATTTTTTTTAGTTAAAGGCTTCAGCATAGTTATCCCGCGCGTAAATGCGGTTCTGCAAAGCATGTAGTGGTCCTGATAATAACAGGAACTTACCCCCGCTTCAGACAGATTATTCTGCCATAGGCCCTACGTAATAATCTATTGTATTTTATAAGCTAAATGTCTAAAATTTTTACAACCTGAATCCAACCTCCTATCTGAATGTACAAGGATGCTAGTCGTATATTGTTGCAATAATATAGGATGCTAGTCGTATATTGTTGCAATAATATAGGATGCTAGTCGTATATTGTTGCAATAATAACTTATTGCAAATTACAACTTAATTTATTAAAAAAAAAAAAAACTTTTTTTCCCGAAACATGTAAGTTTGTGTCTAAGATTTAGATCAATTTCAATTTTCCTCCTATATATTACTAACCCTTTCCGGTCCAATGTTACCTGAGCAACTCATGCAGTATGTATAATTGAAACTAGCATTTTGCTAGCATTTGCTGGTATATAACCCTACCTCCCTGCTTCTATTCCAACAACACTTCTAACTAATTTTTAATTTACCTATACTATCAAATAATACAAAAAAATGTATTTTTACTCGTACAGTTTTTTATTGTAACTGCATTCGCTCGATTAAATTTTCTTTACTTATTTACACCCACCCACCCCCCCCCCCCCCGGCCTAAAAAACTCTTCCTTTTACAAGCACACACTAATAACAAATATTGGAACTACTTATAAAATTCCGGCGTAAAAAACATTTACATCGTGGTATATCTCTATCTCTAGTAGGCTCTAGGTACCCAAAAGTTACCAAAAATCTATTTCATAAATCTCTCCTACACTGACTGACTTGTAATGTTTACTGTTTTAGCGATAGTGAGCCACGGATGGAATCAAACCAGAAACAAACTGAGATAAAACTGGACAAGCGTTCGAGAGGACTGAAGTTCGAATACCGGGCCCGTCCAAACCGATTTCTTTCTCCTGTGGACTTCCCATAAATCACTTCAGGCAAATTCCGTATCAATGAAAACGGCAAGTCAAACATAGTACATCTCAGAGCACATTTTTACGGAAACTATCAGATGGTATGGTCTTTCTCTATGTTCATTATAAACATGTTACCTCAAACAAAGAATAAGTCTTTACATTTTCCATACCGGTTTATTATAAAGTTATTACTGCAGAACTTTAAATATTACGATTTTTTGGGCAATTAGTTTCTAAAGATACTTTTTATAACAAAAAAAACTTTCACTGTGGGTGTGTAAGGCGATTCCTGCACTAAATTCCCGTTAACTACGTTCGTTGTCAGAATAAAGCAAAAAAATTAAAAATGAATTAAGTTAAAATTAAAATTATTCTACATTCAACAGTTAATAAAAACTAATTCGTAATATTCAAATGTTGTTATTCATCTTCACTTAGTTATAAGCTACACCTTACCCTGAAATATATATTTAAAAAAAAATCACTTCTGAGACGTTATACATTGAAATAAACAAATCAAGAATAATAAAAATGAGAACCATCGATTACGGTAAAAATTTATCTAGATAGACTAAACGCTCTTTTAAGTTTAAAAAAAAAGCTATTACTACCCTAATCTATTTTAACATAAAATAATATATGATTGGATAGTTTGTTTCAGACTATGCATGTGAGTATTATACAGTAAACGCCGAGACGTGCCGAACCTGGCGTCCTGGAGCGCTGGTGCACGTCGCAGCGACAGCCCCTGCACTTGCCCCCCGGGTGCTTGATGACGTTGTCGAACTGCAGGATCCAGCGGGAGTCGCTGCCCCACACGCTGGGGTCGGGGTCGGGCGCGTGCGCCGGGCTACGGCACTCCACGTCCCACACGGGCATCGCATAACACAGCACACCGCGCGCGCGCACCTCGTCGCCACACGGCCATCCACACACGTCCGCACCCCAGCGCGGCCGCCGCGCTACTGGAGACGGCGGAGACTCCTCCCCCGCCCGCGGCGCGCGCTGCGGGTCCCGCGCATGCGCACCAGGCTCCCCCCGGCCGCGACGCGCCCATTCAACCGGACCGCTCCGAGTAGACCCTCCGCGCTAGGTCATGGGCATCCACGAGCGCCGAGATAACGTCTTATCTCTTGTGTTCTCGGCACGGGAAGCACCGCTCCGAACCATTCAATAATCTACAGATAAACATATACTAGACAGAGTTTAAATATAGTCCCAGTTGTTGGCCGAAGCCGTTCAGAGGGATTAGGCCCAGCCATCATGTTTTTTTATTAATCTTTTCACTATAATACTAATTTTGAACTATTAACCACAATTTTTTGGCATGTCGAGGCATACATTAAATCTCCCAGACATCTGTAGGCTTTAGTCTGTAAGCGCCGCGAGGAAATAACTTATTTCACGCGGGCGACTACAACTATCATGATAATCACACCAGTTCAATATATGTATTTGAAATTTTAAGATTGAGAGGTATAATCCCCTTTAAAAAAAATGTTCACGAGATAGCACCCGCTAGAGCACTATAAAGACAAGCCTTTAAAACCCGCTAGATTCCAAACGCGTGACCCTACTGTTTATAACTCTTTACATTCCAATATAATTAGGAACTGGAAGAAAAAAAAAACGCGCGGGTTCAGTGACCTATAGGATACTCGGAGTGGGTGACAACCCACTCATTGGCTGCTGTCTTGCGAGACGTCCCAAAGTAGTAGTTTGCAAATCGTTATAGAGAGGGACAACTGTATTTCGCGATTACATTGCGTGCCAACGTATTTCACAAAGCACTGTAATTTTTTCTCAGAGCTATAGCGAATCATTGGCTCCGTCAAGCGTCTCACCGACCACAGCCAGGAACTAGGGCCATGCAGATTTCGCGAAAAGATTTTGAGACTAGCTGATAGTTAAAACACTGTAGCATCGTCTGTGTTTCGTGATTAAGTGGGTTTCTCCCAGATACATATCGATTGTAACAACACCAATCACAGTAATTCAGTGCGGAAGCAAACGCGTCTTGAATGGCTCGGCCAAATAAGGCAACGACTTCTCTGGCAGACGACCGCCAATCACAAGGAAGAAACCACAGGTGCGGGTATACCTTGTTGCACTCTAATAGGTGTGCAGATCTTTTCGCGAAAAATGCCTGCCCCTACCAATAACTACAAGAAAAAGCTACAGTGATGTGTGAAACAGCTTGACACGAAATGTATTTGCGAAATACAGGTGTCCCTAGTTATAGCTTTGGCTGAGTGTCTCACTGGCCCTATAGTTTCCAGATGAGTTGTGAGACAATAACAGACGTAAATATAATCTGGAACTATTTGAATTTTAGCGAATTTTTCTGTCTATTTATACATTGCTAGCTTATGAAGTCTCGTGGAAATCTATACAAGTTTTTTTATAGTTAATGACTTACACATTAAAATATATTATATGCCAAAACAAATACCTATTTAAAATTTGTCTTGCGTTCAATATATTTAATCAAGAAAACACAGTCAGAATAACTTATTTATACTACTATTATAACTGAATAATTGAATACAAAATGTTACACCTCGGAATTAGACAAAGATAAATCAAAGCTAGCCAATAAATTACAAACACAATAAATATGTATAATATAGGACAAATAAAATTAAAGTTGACAGAAAAACAAGCGTAACAATGGTACACGACTAAAAGCAATTGTGATAAAACTTGGGCAAACAATGAAAACTATTTAAACATTGTGTATGAGTTTATATATGTTTTTTTTGTGACTCAAGTTAGTGCAGGAAAAAGGGCATTAAAATCAGACAGTATGTCAGCCTACTGTTTAGGAGCATGTATTCTTCGCGAAATGATTTCGATACCGAAACTCTGTAGCATCGTCTGTGTTTCGTGACTGGTTGGGTTTCTTTCAGGTACCCGTCCACTGTCGGCACACGCACCACAGCCAATCAGTGCGGCAGCAAACGCATCCTGAATGGCCCAGGCCAAATAAGGCCATGGCTTATATTGAAGACGGCCGCCAATCACAAAGAAGAAAACGCCGGTGCGGGCATACCTTATTGCAACCTACACGGTTAAAAATATTCACCTTAAATTTACGAATAACTCTGGTTACAAATTATACTGGGATCTTCGTAAATTTATTGGTACTAAGTTCCCTTACGTTGAACATGAATCAACAAGAAAAATCTTGGCATATCAAAACATTCAAAAACTTGTTAAGACTCTTACAAAAACAATCTTATTTGTTTACGTGTGTGTGTTTTTCTTGAAAACAGGACTCTGAAGTCAGACTACGGTGTATTTTTTACGAAGAACAAGTTATATTAAATAATGAAGAAATTTTTATATGAGGTGAATTCTTCGTTTACAATTCTGTAAATTTACTGTAATTTATGCGTGTAGTAAGCGTTCGGATGTTTTTTTTGTTTTTTTTTTCGCGAAAACTGCCTGCCCCTAATAATACTTCATCACTGCCAATGAACTTTAAAAACAAGTTTTATATATATATATTGTATAATCTCAATTAAACATCGGACTTGCATTCTGGAGGAGCCGTCTTCCGGTCCAAGGTTTCAAAAAGTCTCTCAATGCAAATGCAGGGATAGCAACTCCCATCAACTCGAGGCCGTCTGCTTCCCTTGATCAGCTGATTTGCAGTGTTGGCAGCCGTGCAACTGACACGCGGGTTTTAGATTGGATTTTCGCAATAAAACCCTGTTGAGAAAACCCAGTCTATGAAACACTTGGCTTTTCTTCTTTCAATTATTAATATAGATAAAAACAATATATTACAAAAATTACCATGTTTTATTACAGTTTAACATAAATAACACAAAGTAAGTACCTTGTAAATTACAGATGCACGCAAAAGTACACAACACTAAACTGATTTCAACTTTTTGTAACTAATCACCCAGTAGTTCAAAAAATTAGTAGATAAATAATAATTCACTTGGAAAAATTAAAAAAAAGTAGACAACTAAACAGAAGGTTTTCGATATGCTTAATACTTAATAAGTTTATTGTTTTAAAAAAACTACCAAATATTAGACCTTTTGAAAGAAAAAAACTCAGGTAATGTCAAAATTTTTAAGTAAAATAAACGCATAAAAAGCCACATGGGCTGGGTGTTGAAAAAAGCCCGGGTTTGCGCCAGCCCCGCTGCTGTGTGCTGGCACCCTCGTCAGCTGACCGCCGGGCAGAGAGCCGGAGACCACTGTTGCAGGGCGGTCGCCCGAGGATTACCATTTAAACGACGCGGAACGTAGGGCGAGCGAACCGCCGCGGCTCCTTCATTACGGCCCTCTGCCGGTGCCACGCTCCAAAGGGCAAAGGGACAGGGGCGCTACGCTACTGCACACGCGCCGCCGAGCACACAATCCACCATAAGCGCACAAGACGGATTTTAACATACGGCGGGGACCGGCAGTTACATACATGTTGATATGTTGCCGCCGAGAGCAATCTCAAGAAAACACGACACGGTGCTTTTGTTGAGACCAAGTCTTCTGTGCAGCGTCCGGCTAAAAAGCGTCTTTCTTGTGTCGGCGGGGCGAAACGTTTTCAAGTGCGACGCTCGCTGGTGCATCTGGCGCGGCGCCGCACTTGAAAACTGGCACGAGCAACTACGGGACTAAACGCTAGACTTCGTCCGCCATGTTAATTATTTGTAATACATTACTTAATTGTGAGAACCCAGAGAATAAACAAACAACGAGTTACCACGCTCTTGTTATTCAAGAAAGAATTTAAGAGATGAATATATTTATGTGTGTTTTAAATTTTTTCAGGTTAATATTTTAGAAAAGCGGGCAGCATTTCAATAAAAAATTCATTGTCGAAGATCAGGTCCGAAACCGGGGTTTCATGGGATGCGTTTCTAATAGTTTAATATTTCCGATTGTTTCGCGCTGCTAACTGCTATCCGCCTTTGGTGGTGGCCAACAACTTTTACGATTCAGGCAGCGAATTCTAGCGGCGGACGCAGAAAATATGAGTGTGATTCGCATCCAGAAATTTTGGTATTTGAAAAGAGAATATTTTATTTATCAGTTTATTTATCACACTCGGCAATAATTTTTTTTTTTTAAGAATTCTACGTTAAATTTCGTATTTTATTTGCAAAATGAACAACATGAGGACACGTCTAGTTAGCTCGTTACCGAGGTTCGATGTTTAATACATCACTGGCGAATACTGAAAAGACTCGCATCACAGAGGTTTTGAAAATATCTTTCTAAATGCCGTGTATTTGCCCTATCTGCGGGAACACCGCAGGCACCGAGCACCGGTGTACACAGATGGTGTACGCCTGAGCAGTCATCTCTGCGCTGTCAGAATGAAAAGGGAACGCGGTGCTCTTGAGCGACTACTGCGCCGCAGAGACGCGGCGGCGGGAGAGAGAGATCCAGCTAAAACATAGCTTCACGAAGTTATCGCACGACTCTTCGATGAAAGTGAAATCACCCGACACTTCAACTTTTTTTTCACCGCGACGTGCACAGTCTTGCAGGGTAATTTCTGTCAACAAACGTCTTGCTCCCCCTTCCCTCTTCCCCTCCTCCACCCCCTCATAACACAAGCCGCAGTGCTTTTTTTTTCCGGGGACGTAAATTAAAATAATTAAAAAAAAAATCTCGCGAAACTGTGTGGGAACAAAACAGACTCCGCCGTCAGATCACCAACACTTTCCTCTCGGAAACGTGGTCGCATCATGGCGGCAGAGATTTCTTTCTCTTTTGTCCTTTTGTTCTTTTTTTTTCCCCCTTTCCCTCCTTGGTCAGACAATTTGTCTTCCATCACACCGCGACCGCGCGTCGTTATATTCCCCTCGAGCCGCGCTGGCGGTAATAATAGCGTCGAGGTGTTGACTCGGGTGAGAGGGGGGGGGGGGGGGGAGGGGGACAGAGTGACCACGTGATTTATGCACGAACTGGCTCCCTCTCCTAGAGATCGTTCCTGGGATTCACGTGCCTTTAAGACCACTAGCACGAAATTAAAGTCGCCCGAAGGTTTATTCTATACACATTTTCATTAAGTACCTGTTTGGTACAGCACAACATTTACGAGGTGTGATATAAAATACTGTGAATAATTTAAATCACATCAAATTTGAACTAATTTCCTTTAAAATGCTCTCCTTGGCTTGCGACGCGCATCCATCCCAATGTTTATTCCACGATTGGAAGCGTTTCTGGAAGGTTTAACGCTCGTCATTGTCGGCAATGTGTCATATCGTTTTCATTTTATAACGGACGACCCAAGCACACTTGACCTACGAAATACGAGGAAGGTCACTGCTTCTCATCTCATAATACTCTCACCGTTACTTGCGATAAACCAATCGACGGTGCTGTCGCGTTGTCCCGGTTTGTTGTCAGTCTGAATTTACTGTTCTTATTGACACTGTGCCATCGTTGTTAGCCCACCGTGTTCGTCTGTTCTGTAATTTTTTTTTAATGACCAAATTCCTTCCACGGAATTCTTGTGATGTCTGATATTTAAAGTTTGAATGTGTTCATCTGAGCTGTCGTCGTTGTTTTGTCCGTAATACCTGTTTAGTTTCACCGCTGGGTCCATCTGTCAGACTTCAACTGATTTAGGATTGTACTCTGTCAAGTTTGTTTTCATTTTTATGTCTTATTTTGCATTCTTGAAAAATATTTTCATGACAAACGGTGCAAAACTGCAATTGTCGCATGTCCAAAGATTTGTATTGAATCGTAAACCAATCTTTTCAGCTCCAAATTTCAAGAAATTTTTTTTGACCATAATTTGTAAATGTTTTTTTTTTGTTTCGACATTTTTTTATTTTTTAGCGACGAACCTGCAGCCGAAGATTGCAAGCCAAAGGCTTCGCGCAATGCATCTTCTCGGTTGCAACACACGCCCCGGCGTCGCATCCGTTCACACGGCCGGAGGAAGTTACTTTCTACACTCGCCGGAGGACAGAACAGCTACAGTTCCGCTGCAGACACCTAAATGGGTTGGGTGGGGTGGGGGGGTTGGAGGGGGAGGGAAGCACTGCACCTGAAGGCTCAGCTCCGTCGCGCCGTTCACTATACGCCCACGCTCAAACTCAAGACTCAGAGACAGGGTTGGGTTATTATGCAACTATTGTAGTCGTTACCCCGGAAAGACTTTTTAAAAAACTCATACGCAGATTTTTTGTTTCATGGTTCGTCACCCAAAAAAAAATCATCGTCAATTCAAAAGTTTTTGCTTATATTATATACAGCACTGTTTATTCATGAACACTGTGGCCACATAATTTTTATCGCACGTTACTTCCAGATTGATACATCAAATATAGATATGTAAAACGCCTGTAGCCAAATTCGGACCAAAAGGAAGGTTTTTTTTTTTGAGAAACTGAAAAATCACGTACACATAAGCAGCTCTGCCAATGATAACCCCGCGAGGACGTTGAAGAAGGATGGCTCCAAATCCACAGTACGGGGCCAGGAGAGAAACTAACAAAGTTCGTTGACTACTTTGTGCACCATGGCTGAAAAATCTAAACATTCCCACCGATATCTGACACTGTGGAAATACAAAAGCATCGAACAAACAATGACTGTGAAGAATGGAACAATCAGCTTAATAATAAAGTTGAACTTAACTCTCTTAACCCAAATTTAAACACCACTTTTAAGTAATTGAAGCAATAAACTAAATATAACGGTTACAAATATATGGTAGGTCTACTCTCGGTTTGTAAAGATCAAAGCGGCTGTACATGAAACTGGACAAACAGATTGCCATAGTTTTGCACACATACGAAAAAAATACGCACAAGAATCACGCCAAGCGTTTGAAGAGTCTGGCCTGCATTCAAAAAATTTAATGACAAGTCAACGGCAGTTTTTAGCTACGTAAATACAAGTGCAACAAAAATGTCTAAGCAAAAAATAAAAACAGAAAAATGTTACTGACGGACATATCCTGCTCCTAAACTAGAAATACCACTTAACTTTGGATTTTACATACCTACATTGTAATTATCAAACGGCAATCATAATTTATGTAAATACAATTATAATACGTATGTTCAGGTAAAAAAAAAATTACACAAAGGGCATATCATTATCCCACTTTAAATGCCAAGGCGCCATTTTCCCGATACCGCTATTTAAAACACTGTGTTTCCACAATAGTAGTATGTAAATGACGGACCGGGCGCAGGCGCCAGGCGCTGGTGCTTAGTGCCGATCCACATCTCTGACGTCACGTCCATCTCTGACGTCACGACGGCCATCTTGGATAGTTGTGACCTTGACCTTTGACCTTGACCTTGAATTTGATCCTCAAAAATCGCCAAAATCTGCCAAAATTGGGCAAAATTTGCCCAAAATTCCTCAAAAATCGCCAAAATTTCCATTTCTGTGGAAAAAAGTTCCGCCAAAAAATTTCAAAAAATTCCACAAATTAAAAATTTCTCATTTCGAGGGAAAAATTTCCCGTTTCGAGGGAAAAATTCCCGTTTTTAGTCCTTAAAAATCCCAGCGGCTGAAAATTCCTAAAACTGGCTTAAGCATCCTTAACTCAAGCCTCAGTTAAGCCATTTCTAGGAATAAGGATACCATGACCGCCATCTTGAATTATGACGTCATCGTTGCAATTTCCGTTACGGCCGCCATCTTTAAATTTATTATCCGATTTTAATGAAAAAAAATTTAAAATTCATAAAACAAATTAAATAATAAAATTTTTAATAAAATATTTAAAAAACAAACATTTACGACACGGAGCTCGGAGTCCTCGGTTCGAACCCGACGAGTGCAAAAAAAAATAAAAATGGCGAACGATCCTTCCCCCGAGGTGGCTGCAGGCATACTGACTCCCACCACTTTTTATCATCATCTAGTATGACGTCATGGCCGCCATCTTGTCTTCGATGCTGGAAGCCATCATCATTGTATCGTCGGCTAGAGTGCGCCGATGACATGTTAGTTTAATTCGTATCCGCAAGAGTGCAGTAATCATTTATTACTGTGACATCCGCCATCTTGTCATTTGGCCGCCATCTTGAAAATCCGTAATTATTTAGTTAGAAATTCGGGAAAAGTTCCAAAATTCATTAAATAAATCACTCATTAATTTACATATTGATTCGATCGATTCCCGTCCTCGGTTCGATACCCGATCGTTGCAATAATGTTTAATCTTATGTAAAAAATAATAATTTAAATAAACCATGTTCAACATTCTTAAAGAGACTTTAAATCCTCTACTACCACCATCCTATCAGACATCAAGACCACCATATTGGAAATGTGTAATTTTAATGCTAGAGATCCGGGAAAAAGTTCAGAAATCATTAAATAAATTTCCGATCAATATACTGATTAATTAGATCGACTAAGATCCTTGGTACGATCTAGGATGATGCAAAAAAAATTAAATATATCATCAATTTAACATAATAGTAACAGGTTCGAGGAATTAAACACCGCAAGTTCTTTTACAAACATAATATTTATTACATAATTTCTATTCTACTACAGGATCACTTACGAAAGCCAACAATCTTATAATCATTTAGTTCCGCAGCGGTGTGAAATGACTAATTCTTAGCTCCAATCGGTTTATACTAGACAGAGTCCAGCCAGAACCTTTACAGACATAGTCCACCTCTTCTTGACAGAGTTTCTGGATACCGTTTTTAACAGTTTGCTTCACATCGTTAGAACTGTAAATTACTGCAGCAGATGTCTTGAATGCACACTTCTTCACTTCGTCATCGAACGGATATGGCTTTCCATATATACAGTCCAACCACAAGTTATATTTCAAAGGTCCGTTTGTTGCTACATCATCAGTAAGCTGATTGATTATCTTCTGTCTGATATCGTCAAGAAAATTACAAATGTGCTTCGACTCACCGAACGTATTTAGATAATAGTAGTCTTTCAACGTTCCACGAAATGCAGACTGCGCCAAGTAGAAGCCATTATCGTTCACTTGTAATGCTACGAACACAGTCTTAGGTTTAGTTCCATGTTCAGACGTCATAACAATCGGTTGCTGGGCATCTGTTTTTTTGGTTGTACGCTTTCGTGTCTCCAATCTAAAGCGAGGAGTCGAAATGTCGGCAGGTAGTTCAGCAGTAGGAGCACAGACTCCACCTTTACATTTTTTCGCATGATGTCGCAAACTGTCAATTCGAGTAAACCATTTAAGGCACTCATCACATCGAAACTTCATGCGAGAAGGATTCTTCGCGCATTTGCTCCGCTCATGTCTTCGTGCATCATGGTAAAATGCGAACGACGTATCACAGTAGCTGCAAGGATACCGTGGTGATGAAGACGATCCTTTCAGACCCGATCCAGATACAGGCGTTGCAACAGTAGTACCATTTCCAGGCATTCTCTTATGCACATCGATGCATCGTTGTTGCGCCGAAACCTTTACTTTCTGCCGCACAGCAGGACCTTTGCATGCCTTCATGTGCGTTTTCATATTATCTTTTCTGGCAAACTGCTTATGACATTTCTCACAAACAAACATTTTACGATATAGGTTCTTGGCACATTCGCTCCTCTCGTGTCGCCGAGCATTGCTGTTGTTTGAGAAAATCTTGTCACAGTAACAGCACCGATGTTCGCTAGTTGTCAAATCAGCATCCATTGAAGTCTCCATCGAGGTCGTATCGTCGATCGTCGTGGTTTCCTGCACATCCAGCTCAGTAGTCATTAAGCTATCTTCTGCTGGTGGTATCACATCTGTTGAAATCTCCTCCAATGTTGACATCGTCGTCGTTGCCAACGGGATCTGCTCCACCATTGTCGTCGCTGTCGTCAAGGTTCCCGTAGACGATGATACAACGTCCATCGAGTACGACGTTAAAGTCGGTAAATATGCCATCGAGTTCTCAAGAACAGGTAATTACGCGACTTATTCACCAGATGAAATAATCTAGGTGATCCTTACACCGTCGACGACAGTAACAAACTGAGCGACCTGCTGTCTAGGACTCGCTTATATACATGCACCGGATGGAATAATACGCAAGTCAAATCAAGAACCACTTACTATAATACCAGAGTCAAAACAACATTAAAAATAGAAGGACCATCAACGAAAAGGCAGCACATTTGGAAGCACCGACAACGAAAAGGCAGCACCGACAACGAAAAGGCAGCACCGACAACGAAAAGGCAGCACATTTGGAAGCACCAACAACGAAAAGGCAGCACCGACAACGAAAAGGCAGCACATTTGGAAGCACCGACAACGAAAAGGCAGCAGCGACAACGAAAAGGCAGCACATTTGGAAGCACCGACAACGAAAAGACAGCACCGACAACGAAAAGGCAGCACATTTGGAAGCACCGACAACGAAAAGGCAGCACCGACAACGAAAAGGCAGCACATTTGGAAGCACCGACAAAGAAAAGGCAGCACCGCCAACGAAAAGGAAGCACATTTGGAAGCACCGACAAAGAAAAGGCAGCACCGCCCACGAAAAGGAAGCACATTCGGAAGCACCGACAAAGAAAAGGCAGCACCGCCAACGAAAAGGAAGCACATTTGGAAGCACCGACAACGAAAAGGAAGCACCATCAACGAAAAGGCCGCACCGCCAACGAAAAGGAAGCACATTTGGAAGCACCGGCAAAGAAAAGGCAGCACCGCCCACGAAAAGGAAGCACATTTGGAAGCACCGACAAAGAAAAGGCAGCACCGCCAACGAAAAGGAAGCACATTTGGAAGCACCGACAACGAAAAGGCAGCACCATCGACGAAAAGGAAGCACATTAATTTGTCATTGACTGCAATATTCATTGGTTCCAATATTCATTGGCTCCAATATTCATTGGCTCCAATATTCATTGGCTCCAATATTCATTGGCTCCAATATTCAATGGCTCCAATATTCATTGACTCCAATATTCATTCGCTCCAATATTCATTGGCTCCAATATTCATTGACTCCAATATTCATTGGCTCCATCAGTCATTGACACCTACAGTCTTTTGGTCCCAAAAGTCTTTTGGCTCCTAATATATTAGGCTAGAATTCTTCGAGTCTAAGAGACTATGAGACCACATGGTTACAGAACTACGTGACTACGAATCTTCAAGTTTACGAGACTGCGAGGCTACAGAGCTACGAAGCCTCTAGTACACAGGTTTACGTGACTGCGAGGATACAGGACTACCAGTCTGCATGAGTACTTGACTACGAAGCTACTCGTCTACAAGGCTACAATTACAGCATCTGTTTTCGTCAGAATTTTCTCTTTTGCTCCAACTGCACCACCAGCATTATGTTATAAGATTACAAGGCCGCCTGCTTACGTAGCTTCAAGTCTACGAGGATACTTGGATACGTAGCTTCAATTCTACGAGGTCCTAAGACTTCATGACTACGAGACTACGAACCATGAGGTTACGAGACTATGCGATTGCAAGTCTTCAAGGTTACGTCATCGCGAGGCTATAGGACTACGAAGCTTCCAGAACGCATGGTTACGAGAATGCATGACTAATTGGCCGCATGGCTACGAAACTTTATGTCTCTGACTGACTACAATAGCACTATTCAGTGGTGAGAGTTAATTTATTTAATGCAAAGGTACTTGCTGCAAGCAGTTCCGCTTTTCAACATCAGATGACGTCACGTTTTGCTTGCAGGTAAAATAATATTTATTTATTTTATGCGGGATGCGGGTTGTTCACTATCGGTCGCATAAGAAGAATGGCATCGATAGTCTTCAAGGAGAAGGAAGTTCGTCCTTCCTGCTAGTGCTTCTCAGATTTCTCACAGTCCGCCATCTTGGATTGCGACGTCACGGCTGCTATCTTGGATGGGTGTGACTTTGACCTTTGACCGAAACCGCAGGAATGATCGCAAGCACACGGATTAACCATCATAATATTGATAAGAATAATCAGGAGCACACGGAGAAAACCATCATAATATTGGCAAGAATAATCAGGAGCACACGGAGAAAAACGACACATGTTTTCTTTGATATCATAAAATTACAGAAAAAAAATATTTAAAAATAAAAATAAGTTAATAAAAAAATTTAAAATAAAAACAAAAAATACATAAACTGATTCTGCTAGCGTGTAAACTTATCATTGTTGAGCAAAGATAGAGTTCTAGTACAAGCCAGAATTTTATGTATTTTTTGTTTTTATTTTAAATTTTTTTATTAATTTATTTTTATTTTTAAATATTTTTTTTCTGTAATTTTATGATATCAAAGAAAACATGTGTCGTTTTTCTCCGTGTGCTCCTGATTATTCTTGCCAATATTATGATGGTTTTCTCCGTGTGCTCCTGATTATTCTTATCAATATTATGATGGTTAATCCGTGTGCTTGCGATCATTCCTGCGGTTTCGGTCAAAGGTCAAAGTCACACCCATCCAAGATAGCAGCCGTGACGTCGCAATCCAAGATGGCGGACTGTGAGAAATCTGAGAAGCACTAGCAGGAAGGACGAACTTCCTTCTCCTTGAAGACTATCGATGCCATTCTTCTTATGCGACCGATAGTGAACAACCCGCATCCCGCATAAAATAAATAAATATTATTTTACCTGCAAGCAAAACGTGACATCATCTGATGTTGAAAAGCGGAACTGCTTGCAGCAAGTACCTTTGCATGAAATAAATTAACTCTCACCACTGAATAGTGCTATTGTAGTCAGTCAGAGACATAAAGTTTCGTAGCCATGCGGCCAATTAGTCATGCATTCTCGTAACCATGCGTTCTGGAAGCTTCGTAGTCCTATAGCCTCGCGATGACGTAACCTTGAAGACTTGCAATCGCATAGTCTCGTAACCTCATGGTTCGTAGTCTCGTAGTCATGAAGTCTTAGGACCTCGTAGAATTGAAGCTACGTATCCAAGTATCCTCGTAGACTTGAAGCTACGTAAGCAGGCGGCCTTGTAATCTTATAACATAATGCTGGTGGTGCAGTTGGAGCAAAAGAGAAAATTCTGACGAAAACAGATGCTGTAATTGTAGCCTTGTAGACGAGTAGCTTCGTAGTCAAGTACTCATGCAGACTGGTAGTCCTGTATCCTCGCAGTCACGTAAACCTGTGTACTAGAGGCTTCGTAGCTCTGTAGCCTCGCAGTCTCGTAAACTTGAAGATTCGTAGTCACGTAGTTCTGTAACCATGTGGTCTCATAGTCTCTTAGACTCGAAGAATTCTAGCCTAATATATTTGGAGCCAAAAGACTTTTGGGACCAAAAGACTGTAGGTGTCAATGACTGATGGAGCCAATGAATATTGGAGTCAATGAATATTGGAGCCATTGAATATTGGAGCCAATGAATATTGGAGCCAATGAATATTGGAACCAATGAATATTGCAGTCAATGACAAATTAATGTGCTTCCTTTTCGTCGATGGTGCTGCCTTTTCGTTGTCGGTGCTTCCAAATGTGCTTCCTTTTCGTTGGCGGTGCTGCCTTTTCTTTGTCGGTGCTTCCAAATGTGCTTCCTTTTCGTGGGCGGTGCTGCCTTTTCTTTGCCGGTGCTTCCAAATGTGCTTCCTTTTCGTTGGCGGTGCGGCCTTTTCGTTGATGGTGCTTCCTTTTCGTTGTCGGTGCTTCCAAATGTGCTTCCTTTTCGTTGGCGGTGCTGCCTTTTCTTTGTCGGTGCTTCCGAATGTGCTTCCTTTTCGTGGGCGGTGCTGCCTTTTCTTTGTCGGTGCTTCCAAATGTGCTTCCTTTTCGTTGGCGGTGCTGCCTTTTCTTTGTCGGTGCTTCCAAATGTGCTGCCTTTTCGTTGTCGGTGCTGCCTTTTCGTTGTCGGTGCTTCCAAATGTGCTGCCTTTTCGTTGTCGGTGCTGCCTTTTCGTTGTCGGTGCTTCCAAATGTGCTGCCTTTTCGTTGTCGCTGCTGCCTTTTCGTTGTCGGTGCTTCCAAATGTGCTGCCTTTTCGTTGTCGGTGCTGCCTTTTCGTTGTTGGTGCTTCCAAATGTGCTGCCTTTTCGTTGTCGGTGCTGCCTTTTCGTTGTCGGTGCTGCCTTTTCGTTGTCGGTGCTTCCAAATGTGCTGCCTTTTCGTTGATGGTCCTTCTATTTTTAATGTTGTTTTGACTCTGGTATTATAGTAAGTGGTTCTTGATTTGACTTGCGTATTATTCCATCCGGTGCATGTATATAAGCGAGTCCTAGACAGCAGGTCGCTCAGTTTGTTACTGTCGTCGACGGTGTAAGGATCACCTAGATTATTTCATCTGGTGAATAAGTCGCGTAATTACCTGTTCTTGAGAACTCGATGGCATATTTACCGACTTTAACGTCGTACTCGATGGACGTTGTATCATCGTCTACGGGAACCTTGACGACAGCGACGACAATGGTGGAGCAGATCCCGTTGGCAACGACGACGATGTCAACATTGGAGGAGATTTCAACAGATGTGATACCACCAGCAGAAGATAGCTTAATGACTACTGAGCTGGATGTGCAGGAAACCACGACGATCGACGATACGACCTCGATGGAGACTTCAATGGATGCTGATTTGACAACTAGCGAACATCGGTGCTGTTACTGTGACAAGATTTTCTCAAACAACAGCAATGCTCGGCGACACGAGAGGAGCGAATGTGCCAAGAACCTATATCGTAAAATGTTTGTTTGTGAGAAATGTCATAAGCAGTTTGCCAGAAAAGATAATATGAAAACGCACATGAAGGCATGCAAAGGTCCTGCTGTGCGGCAGAAAGTAAAGGTTTCGGCGCAACAACGATGCATCGATGTGCATAAGAGAATGCCTGGAAATGGTACTACTGTTGCAACGCCTGTATCTGGATCGGGTCTGAAAGGATCGTCTTCATCACCACGGTATCCTTGCAGCTACTGTGATACGTCGTTCGCATTTTACCATGATGCACGAAGACATGAGCGGAGCAAATGCGCGAAGAATCCTTCTCGCATGAAGTTTCGATGTGATGAGTGCCTTAAATGGTTTACTCGAATTGACAGTTTGCGACATCATGCGAAAAAATGTAAAGGTGGAGTCTGTGCTCCTACTGCTGAACTACCTGCCGACATTTCGACTCCTCGCTTTAGATTGGAGACACGAAAGCGTACAACCAAAAAAACAGATGCCCAGCAACCGATTGTTATGACGTCTGAACATGGAACTAAACCTAAGACTGTGTTCGTAGCATTACAAGTGAACGATAATGGCTTCTACTTGGCGCAGTCTGCATTTCGTGGAACGTTGAAAGACTACTATTATCTAAATACGTTCGGTGAGTCGAAGCACATTTGTAATTTTCTTGACGATATCAGACAGAAGATAATCAATCAGCTTACTGATGATGTAGCAACAAACGGACCTTTGAAATATAACTTGTGGTTGGACTGTATATATGGAAAGCCATATCCGTTCGATGACGAAGTGAAGAAGTGTGCATTCAAGACATCTGCTGCAGTAATTTACAGTTCTAACGATGTGAAGCAAACTGTTAAAAACGGTATCCAGAAACTCTGTCAAGAAGAGGTGGACTATGTCTGTAAAGGTTCTGGCTGGACTCTGTCTAGTATAAACCGATTGGAGCTAAGAATTAGTCATTTCACACCGCTGCGGAACTAAATGATTATAAGATTGTTGGCTTTCGTAAGTGATCCTGTAGTAGAATAGAAATTATGTAATAAATATTATGTTTGTAAAAGAACTTGCGGTGTTTAATTCCTCGAACCTGTTATTATTATGTTAAATTGATGATATATTTAATTTTTTTTGCATCATCCTAGATCGTACCAAGGATCTTAGTCGATCTAATTAATCAGTATATTGATCGGAAATTTATTTAATGATTTCTGAACTTTTTCCCGGATCTCTAGCATTAAAATTACACATTTCCAATATGGTGGTCTTGATGTCTGATAGGATGGTGGTAGTAGAGGATTTAAAGTCTCTTTAAGAATGTTGAACATGGTTTATTTAAATTATTTTTTTTTACATAAGATTAAACATTATTGCAACGATCGGGTATCGAACCGAGGACGGGAATCGATCGAATCAATATGTAAATTAATGAGTGATTTATTTAATGAATTTTGGAACTTTTCCCGAATTTCTAACTAAATAATTACGGATTTTCAAGATGGCGGCCAAATGACAAGATGGCGGATGTCACAGTAATAAATGATTACTGCACTCTTGCGGATACGAATTAAACTAACATGTCATCGGCGCACTCTAGCCGACGATACAATGATGATGGCTTCCAGCATCGAAGACAAGATGGCGGCCATGACGTCATACTAGATGATGATAAAAAGTGGTGGGAGTCAGTATGCCTGCAGCCACCTCGGGGGAAGGATCGGTCGCCATTTTTATTTTTTTTTTTGCACTCGTCGGGTTCGAACCGAGGACTCCGAGCTCCGTGTCGTAAATGTTTGTTTTTTAAATATTTTATTAAAAATTTTATTATTTAATTTGTTTTATGAATTTTAAATTTTTTTTCATTAAAATCGGATAATAAATTTAAAGATGGCGGCCGTAACGGAAATTCCAAAGATGACGTCATTATTCAAGATGGCGGTCATGGTATCCTTATTCCTAGAAATGGCTTAACTGAGGCTTGAGTTAAGGATGCTTAAGCCAGTTTTAGGAATTTTCAGCCGCTGGGATTTTTAAGGACTAAAAACGGGAATTTTTCCCTCGAAACGGGAAATTTTTCCCTCGAAATGAGAAATTTTTAATTTGTGGAATTTTTTGAAATTTTTGGCGGAACTTTTTTCCACAGAAATGGAAATTTTGGCGATTTTTGAGGAATTTTGGGGCAAATTTTGCCAAATTTTGGCGGATTTTGAGGATTAAATTCAAGGTCAAGGTCAAAGGTCAAGGTCACAACCATCCAAGATGGCCGCCGTGACGTTACAATCCAAGATGGCGGACACCGGCACCGGCACCACAGCCTTAAAGCCTGCGCCCGGACCGGCTATCCTATACTACTCACAATGTTAATTAACGCTCACTCTAACTCCTAACAAATTAAAACCTACGTTGAAATTTGCGCTAAGTCATTCCGGAATAAAATTTTATTACTATATACGAACTTAAGGTTATCGATCAAAGACTGTAAAATGCTGGACGGTTTCTGCTTCTTTTCCTGGACTGAAAATAAAATGTCCCGCTTTGTACGTACAGAGATAATCCTACAAAATAAAACAAGCTAAGAAAAATATGCCGCAACTAATAGATCACGGGTAATTCATCAGTTAATAATCAGACATTCTAATAACATAAATCAAATACTGAACAAAAAAAAGGGATAAAATATTAATAGCGATGGAAAACTGGGCCCATAAAATCTTAATTCCCACGTGTTAAAACTGATCCCTACTAGAAAAAAAAACTAAAAGCAACACAAGGAATGTGATGGTTTTTTTTGTGCATACCTAACTTATTCCGGAGAAAAAAAATGTGGATTTAAAAAAATAATATTCTGTCAATATCTGGTCGGAAAAAAATGCGCTTGCCTTCAAAGCTAGATCGATTGAACAGCCTGGATCGCGTTATTTACAAAAGCCCAGTAGATAAGCGGTAGTTATTGCCGTCCGAAGGAGAGGCGGCGTGAACAGGGCTGAACGTCGTACTACAAGCAGTAGGGGGGAAGCCGTCCTAAAGCGACAATGCCACTGGCGTAACGACACAGGCCACCGAGTGGAACAAACACCATCAACCCCCCCCCCCCCCCAGGATTTTATATATATATATATACTTATATATATTAATGAGGCAAGAAGTTAGTGGGGTATGTGCAATCTTAGCAGTATTAATAATTGAAGTCAAAATGAGCACGACCAAACTCAGTTTTACCATCAGGATAGTAAAACATTTTGTGCCGACAATGCAATTTATATCCAATTCTCTGCTGGTGTGCTGTCAACCTCTTTGTCTACCAATTCTAGCTCCGTGCTATTATTACTATTCTCCCAAACGAGTACATTTCGATATATTAAACTAAATGTTAGAAATGAGCCTTTATACAGCAACGGCTTGGTTGTCTATAAACAGATTGTATAGGAGACACCCACTACCTAGCCTAATACTTCCATGCTAAATGCCCTGAGAATTGGGATATCACCCGGCACCAGAGACGTCTTAAGTGCACTTGGAAATATGCGAAGCGTCGTAGGAAGAAGCCTCTGTGTTCTCCGTGCTGTCCTCATTTGTTTGCATGTCGTGTTTGGTTTCGCAACTGCAGTCCTGTGTGCTGTCTTTGTTTAGTTCATTTCATTGTTGTAGTGCAATCTTGCTTAACATGACACTTCCAAACTCTTAAGTGTTTCCTTACTGACAAGTAGTTAAAAAAAGGAATTTTTCCGAGTACTTCAATTGAAATAAGTGTGATACACGCTATGTAAAGTTCAATTTTTTTTTTACTTAATTCCTATTACGGAAGTCCACACGTACATACATCTTTGACAGTAACTAATCAATGCGCATTTTTTATTTTTAGTGTACATTTTCTTTGTTAGCGTATGTTTATTTTATTTTGCGACAGATAAATTCCCTCACTAGATTCCATTAAATTGTTTATCAGTGTCTAATAACTTAAGTAAAGGTACAGTTAATGTCACTAGTTATGTATTTCTAACCGTATAAACTTTTAAATAGGACATAGACAAAGGCTCTCACTTACGAACATCATATCTCAGAAGAAATGTCCGATGAAAAAATTAACATGGCTTATGGTGAACATTTTTTTTAATGGAAAATTGTTTACCCACATAAGTCAAGTACGGACGAAATTTCCTTGACCGGTTTCACAAGAAAATAAATCTTGACCTGGCCGACTACGACAAGCGCTGTGAATACTGATCGAGTGTGAGCGCGCCAAATTATAATGATTCCACTACGCCTTCTTTTGGTAACCCGGCAATTACAGAGCTACTTTATTACTGCACATGTCTATAACCGGAGTGTTGACCTACGGTTTCAGAATGTTTCGAAAACCAGTTTTTTTTTTAAAACAAACAAGAGAATATATTACCAATATTCATTACGAAACACGCATGCGCAGACGGCTCTGGAACACATTTCGAATGTTGCGCGTTACGAACAATAATAATCCGCAGCTCGGAGCTTATAAACGTTATTTTCAGAACGGAATGTGAAAACATATGCCTACTAGTAGAATACACGTGAAACACGAACACGCGACTGCATTTTGCTCTACTGCGGACTTTCTACTACTAATAATAAAAAAAAACTGCTTCGTTACTGACGTTTGTTCCATGGTTGCGCGTCGCACGAGAGGAAAAAAGCGCACGTAACTGCAGTCCTTTGCTCGTTAGTGCGTTCAAGCGTTTTATGCAAATGCAAATTTAGCCGTAAGCATCACGAAAAACCGCAATATACCATAAAGTTAGCCAATACAGTTGAGACGAAAGTATAGGACACGTCTTTTTTTTTAAAAAAAAAAATTGAAACGACAATTTTTTTACAAACAGTGAGAACCAATGGCCGGTCTCCATGCCACCATTGGTCGGAATACGTGCCAACTTCGAATACAATAGTGGTTCAGGGTTCGAATAACGGGGCAATTTTTTTTTTAAAAACTCAATTAGACTGTAAGCCTTTCCACCCACCTGATTTACCAACTCGCATAAAAGACGGGACGTTAATAAGTCCAATGCAATCATATAATGTGACAGTGTCACATTAATTAAAGGCTCGATCGCACAGGGTTGGTTATTTCATTGTCCTGTTACTATTTGCCTGAGCGAGTTTCCTGTAAACTTATTCCATTAGCTGACATTAATTATTTTTTTAGAAGGTTCACAAAATTTCTCACCACATATTTACTAAACGTTATTGTCGAACCGTAAAACGTCGCGCAAGTGGTCATAATTATGACTTCTCGCCGCTTCTATATAACACTTAGTAAATATAGTATGTTGAGAAAATCTGCGACGTTAACACCAAACTCACGAGAGCTATCGCGATACATTCACGGGAAAAGTTCTCAAACATTAGTAATAGCAAGTAAAGTATACTGTGTAAAGTACACCAACACGGCGTGTGAAACCGAGCCTTAAAGTGCAATATTATTCAAAGAAACTAAACCGCCATGAGTAACAGAAATGTATTGTTAATATTTCTCGCCTGTATATTAGTGCTACAAACAGTGTGCCCTACTAAACGTCGGCAAAGTTTCTTAGATCGTCATCGGGTGCCTTCTACGAAACGTTCAAATGCTTTTCTCTTTTCTACACCGCAGACTTCCACATACTGTCATTCTGATTGTAATTCCCCCCCCCCCCCCTGTGGAGAAATCGGAGGAGGAAACAGTCCGGTTCCGAGTTTCCGCGATGTACAGTCGTCTCGCGTGTTCGCAAGAAGAGTCACGCGAAGGTCACGCGAACAACTTGAAACCAAACATATATTAACTAAGCTCACTAGCACGCGACTTCATCAACTACTGAAGGGCCTTGCAAAGGTTCGAACCATCTATCTCAGTTGCGACAGAGGATCTCGTATGGACCGAGTTCGGAAAACGTCAATTGGAAATTTAGCGTTTAATCAATCCAGAAATACGTGAATTGCGCTGCCGTGTGATTAAGTCAGCAACTACAGCCTGCATACAGTGGTGCTCTAGTGTCACTAGGTAACAACAAATATAACCCGACAATTTTATCATATGCAAGTGGATACTTATTTATTCTTCACTAAAATTTTCCCTCTAACTCAAGGCAGACTAAAATATAATTAATCAATACTAGAACGTAACTATTTAGGCACTCGCATTGTTGATTTTTTTCCCTTCATTTTCTTGTCGTTACTCTTAAAAGAGGGCAGTTCCTGTGAATTTTAACACCATAGTTCGTTCAAATTTTATGTTACGTCACAAATTTTATCACCGTATGTTTACTAGGCGATATCTGATATCGGTGAAAAGTAGCCTAATGCAATTGTTCATAATTATGACGACTTGCGTGAGATTTTACGTAGCTTGCGAATAACGTTTGGTAAATATCTCCGGACACAGTTTTCGACCAAACCACGAATTCAAGAGAGCTATAGAAATAAATTTACACACGTCTACAAAAAAAATTATATATATAACCAGTTTCAGGACCTTTTCAGGACATTTTGTTAAAACTTTAATCCTTGGTTTTACATCACAATGTGAATTTTCATATAGAAAATAAGCACAAACATGTGAGCGAGTCTTTCAGTACTTGCCTTGGTAACGAGCAAATTCATGCGTTCTCATGTTGCGAATACACTTATAATATGAAACTCGAACTCGAAATTTTACATAGAATTCTTTAAATTAATGGCAAGCGTGATAAATACACGCCAATTGCATTTTCAACTACAATTTATGGACGCGAATCACACGAAGTTCCACAAAACTAAATAATGAAAACAGCTCCGATAAAAGCGAAGAACACTTGATAAAATACTGAACCCCGGCTTTGGACCTGATTTCCGACAAATAATTTTATTAAAATACTGCCCAACTTGCTAACACTCATCAAACAGTTAATACTATACAGTTTCCTTTGGCTTTGTGAAATTTTGTTCGCGCCATCCGCCAGAGATGGCAGCACCGTTGGTTACACGTTTCCGTTCCTTGACTTCAATCGCATTCACGAAATTACTCCAACCAAATGCCGTACACCGAGGACTAAGATGGCACACATCAACAAAATACGAGCAAAGGTATGCACGTGAATTAAGTGGACAGTCTTCAACTATTTATATTTAAATAGCAACTATAAACTGGAATGAGGTGTCTAAAAACAAAATGCAAGAAGGTAAAAAATGCTGCTGGAAATTAAAGTTTCGGGACTTCCAGCACCACTGCTGGTTTTTTTAGGCACTTTTTTGTGCGACTTATGTGATTAAGTCCTTCAGTTTCCTTACTTTTTCGAGACTTGTTGAATTGTAGACACCCTGTTACAGAAATAGCCCCTGAACTATAGTTCACCAAGATGGCGAGAGACGCAGAACCTTAAGGTTTCGTCTCACAAGCAATGATGATTTTTTTTGGTTTTTCGTTATCACTTTTATTTAAGAGCTATTTCTAAAATTTTAACATGATACCTACCCTGCATTTGTTGTTATG
This sequence comes from Bacillus rossius redtenbacheri, assembly GCF_032445375.1. Lineage (NCBI taxonomy): Eukaryota > Metazoa > Arthropoda > Insecta > Phasmatodea > Bacillidae > Bacillus > Bacillus rossius. Next base: position 348,504,470 of record NC_086330.1, on the reverse strand, counting down.
CCACAAATATTTTCAATGGTGCAACATCATGGGTGTAAAAAGGTAGAAAATAATTTGTGGTAAAACAACAAATGCAAATGAGGTAACAATTAAAATTGTAGAATGAGACCTTTAATAAAAGTAATGGCGGGAAAAAATCTACATGGCGTGTGAGACACAGCCTTAAGAGACAATATTCGGGGCTTTAAATCGCGTCACGACGTCGTGACGAGGCATGAACAACTATTCGCGGGGCACCGCTCGCAAGTACAAAATGATAGCAACGGTAATCCAAATGATTGGGTATCCGAGTGCTTTCGCAAACCGGTTAGCAGACCGTTACACACCGGCGGCGGTCGACGCGTTCGCAATAATAAAAATAATAATATCCATTCCGGAGGCACGGTGACGTCACAAAGCGACATGTGCCGCTGACTGGGTGACCGACCTGAATGTTTTCCCCGTCAAGTGGCTGTAACGAGATCCGGCTACATTTCAGGACCCTTCCCTGTCATTTCGAAAAACGACTAAGTATGCAGAACAGTTTTAATGGATAGCTAAGAACGGAAACGGATGAACGATTACTTAGTGTAAAATCACATTTTACCTACAAAATCACTTAAATTAACGCGCCATATTTTGGTTAGGGGCGTATTCCCCGGCCCCCTGAAATAAAAAATAAAACAATCGATCACTCCCACCAACAAAAGGAAAGAATTTGAAAACAAACAGCAGGCAAACAGAGTCTATCCCCTCTAACTTAACGAAATTCTGCGTAGGCTTCCGGATATGGTAACGGTGGTACAGTAAAACAGTCAACCAAGTGAAAGTAGACAAAGTACATGTCCCAAAATAATGGAAGAGATATTGCATGCTTCACTGCGCAGTAATGGATTCAGGTATTTCCAATGAAACTCACTCAGAGCAATAAACGGCACTAGATAAATTCAAAACCTGACTCCGTGTCAGAAACCCAACAGTTTATGGGCACGCCTCGTCAGGTGTGTGTGTGTGTGTTAGTGAGTCGTGATAATAACCGCTACGCTCGCTGGTGCTTCTAGCGCGGTATCGCCTCTAAGCGCAAGGCTCTGAACTGGTGAGCAATCTTCTCGTCGTCCATTGTAGAGACCTGCAAAATTCGCGGATTCATTCGGTGATAGGCTAGAATTCAAACACATATACCTCTTAGATAATTTTGCTATTGGCTTACTGTTCATCTGGACGAAACTCAACCAGTTATAATAAAACCTCAACCAAAGAAGGATCTAATCACAGACAAAGCAGCTGAGACGACTTACAAGTCGGCAGCCAATGAACTTGCGTTATTTGCCCGAGTGTACAGGAGTATGTGCAGTCTATCCTGAAGGCCATCCAAACCGCGAATTTTGCAGGTCTCTATCCATAGGACAACTGTAAAATTTGAGCAGTTGAACGTAACGTTATATGACTGATAGAGATGTAATGAAAGTTCCTTTAATGCTTACAAGAACTTTTACAGGTTGTTTTATGCCATAAAAGATTGCTCAGTTGAACACGCGTTTTAACCATTTTAACTCTTCTAAAAATACAGTTTAAAAACTTAATCCGGAAACTAAACTACTTATAAGTCCTCGGAGAATTCTTAAATATTTTTCGTAAACAGACCCCATTTGGATATCTTGAGCAGTATTCAAATCGCGTTGTTTTTCCTTAAACTATGCGCACCGTGTGTGTGCCCGGGTAGGCGGGGCCCTTAAAACTCGGCTAACCACGCCTCTTTGTTTATCCTGAGTCACGGTTGTATAGGCTTTGAATATATATACTGTATAGAAGTCGCGAGTGGATAGGATTTACTCTACGTTTTTCAGAAGCGCATGATGAGCAGCTTGGGAACTTCACCGCTGCAGTGCGCTGCCGTAACGCCCTGTATCGACTTAGTTGTTATTTACACGTTAGAGCGCAGCCCTGTCGCCCGCTGTCATTCCCCGCACCCCCCACCCATCATTCACTGCAGCTCAAGGTCGTTCAACGGGAGGGGGAAGGGGTGTTTGAAGAGTTCGACACTTGTCCGCTAGGGACCACCACAAGTCGATGCCCTAGAGATGGTGGCGATTGCGGCGGTGAATTAACCAACTACCTCAAAACCGTATTAGAAATTTTAACCTGGGCTGGCGACTTCTATACAGTATATATATTCAAAGGTATAGGCGTGTCATGAACACCGTGGTCCAATCATCAACGTGAAACAGGTGCATACACTGTTAGAAATTAAAGTAAATTGACGGAATTTTTAACGAAAAAATAACCTCAAATAAACTAAGAGTTCATTGTAATTTAAAAAAATTTATCTTCATAGAAACTACGCCGTATTTTGATTTCCGATTGTATATTTCGTCATAAACAAATATAAACTAACACGTAGACAAGACGAGTGTTAAAAAAATTTTAAATGTGTGTTAATATATCAAGAATATTCTTTTGGATCCATGTACAAAGAAAGTGTCCTTATATTTACAAAGATAGCCGTCAATTGGCGAAAATCCCTGGATAATTTGTAACCAGTGTTCTTCGTGAATTGAAGGTGGAAAATTTCAAGTGTATGTGCTTCAAGTCTATTTAGCTACACAATTAATCCGGGACTTCTTTTTTCCAAGATTGTGTTTCCAAAGGGATCTGGTTACAGCGAAGCGGGGTGGTTGTTCGGGGTACTCGTGTTGGCTGCAGACTTAGGAGGGGCAGCAAGAGACAGGCGTCATCACTTCAGCGTGTCCTATCCTTACTATGCAGTGTGCATTTTCTATTAGCGCTGTCCTTGTTCACGTGTGCTCTGTTTCCCGATATACGCAAAGAGCACAAACGTTAGATACAACCTTTTCTTATTTATTGAAGAAGAAAAAAGTGGGACGAGAATTTTGGAAATATATATATTTTTTTTTTGATAAATTTCATGATAATACAGAATTCTATCTTCTAAGGAAAAGTAAAATAATATCTACATCTTGATTTCAACCGTTTTTGAAGTAAATTGTTTTAACATTAAATTTTTTGGCCTTTTTCTGACCATAGAATTAATAAATGGAATGTCTTATTTATAAATAGTGGCAGTATGCTAAAAGTAGTTTTTCCTGTAAAATTTCAATTGGTGTTTAGAATTTATATTTGTTTCTTTCACAATAGTGTACCTATATAACTGTAATAAAAATATCAAAATATAATATTTTATGGTCTTAGAAAAAAATTGGTTGTCTGTAAAGTCGGCTTACGGACGATAGTTTAACGTGAAGTCATAACAAAACATTATTGAAATGATTGCATACTTTTATGAATAAAATTGAATCATTTATATTTTAATAAAAAAAAGAATAAATACTTGAAACTATACTAGTAGTCAGATTTTTAAAATGCAAGAATAATTAACCTTTATTGCCGAAATTGTTGTAATAACCAATGAAAACCACATTAACTTTTCACTTCACTTTATAACCAGTCGACGAAACAGTTCACGTGTAGATGTAAGTTGTGTGCTGCCGCTGTCTTTCTTCTCCTCGGACGCATAGGCCAATCGAGTGGGAGAGAGATAGATGCGGCGCAAGCGTACAATGAGCGTAACGGGACACAGCGTAACGGAACAATGTGCGTAACGGGACATTTTTTCGTGCGTGCAGCCGGCGTTCATCGATTTATTAGACGTTGTCACGTCAAAAATTAACAAATTATAAATATACTCAAACTTATAATAACTGAACGTATACAAATCAAGAAGCTGGGTGGTATCAACCTGGCAACAGTGGCGCTGCAATCCGAGCGCGAGACAGACTGTACAACTCGACAGCCTCGCCGCTGAGGCCCCCCGGGGGCAGAGCCGGCTACACGCCGGAACGCAGCGCGCGGGTCGGGACCTGCAGGTTCGCCCACCCACGGCGAGATAGCGCTGCAGGTCGTTAGAAACAGGGAAGCCTTCTTTTCACAAACGAGAGAGCCAAACGTCCGATCGTGCATCTTAAGTTTTTTTTTTTTGTTCATTGTAAATAAATATGACGGTGTTGATAAAAGAATACTAATGGTCAATTAGGTTAGGTTAGCTACATTATAAATACTTTAAAACATTGTGGACGGTTGATTTGGTTAGGATAGCTACATTAAAGATACGGAAAAAAAGCATAAACTTCGGGGTTTGGCTCTCTCTTCTGTGAAAAGAAGGCTTTCCTTTGAAACAAGCGTCTTATGCGACAAACTACCGGGCGTGTTCTCGCAAACAGTTCTCACGAGAAAACAAAAATTAACTTCAGACCACGCACGATGCTTACTTTCTTTCAACACACACAGGCCGTGTCCGAACTGGGAGTGAAGTTTGCGAGTAAACGATTCTGCGTTACTTCGAGCTAAATACACGTCGCCATTTTGAAAGTTATATATTTCTTTTTTAGCATTTAAATTCTTAAAGACTTCTAAAATAATATTTACTTAATTTTTACCGGTATTAATAAACTGCGTTTTAAAAAACGTCAGCGACACTTTCAGTAATCTACAGTGATGTGTAACCATTTAAACTCGGTAACGAGTAAATTAATGTGTTCTCATGTTGTTCATGTTGCAAAAAAACTTATAATATGAAATTCGGACATAAAATTTAAAGCATAATTCCTTAAAATAATGCCGAGCGTCATACATATACTCACAAATAAAATAGCAACTTTTCAAATACCAAAATTTCTGGGTGCGAATCACACACGTAGTTTCTACACCCGCCGCTAGAATTCACTGCCTGAATCATAAACGTTGCTTGAAACCATCAAACGCAGATAGAAAAGCAGCGCGAAACAATTCGGTATTTGAAACTATTAGAAACGGCTTCGATAAAACCCCGGCTTAGGACCTGATTTTCAAACAGGGATTTTGATTAAAATACGTACTGCTCGTCTTGTTAAAATTCACTAAACAGTTAGTACTATAAAGTTTCCGCACACGTTTGAAGTTATACTTTATGGCATTACTAAAATATTAACATTAAATTTTATAAAACATATTAGAAGACTATATATGTTTGTATATTTGTGGTTTATGTTGCTACACCTGAGTCTGCCATCTTTGTGTCACATTTCCGTTCATCGACTTCCGTTCCATTTTCATGAAATTACTCTACCAAAATGCCGTAAAAATAAAAAAAATAAAGTTTCGACAAATACATGAAACAATGGTAGAATCATAAAGTAGATTGCCGTAAACTCTGTTGGCAGTAATGAAGTGTTAAAATTTCAGTTCAAATGTCTTTACAATAAAATTTATTTGTTAATAAAAATTGTTAACTACGAGTTCAGCTGGCCAAACGTTGAACCCGTCAAGTATCAAGTGGGAACAAGAAGTACGCAAGGTCGCAAGTACACAACCGCGTACTTGAATTTGGACACGGTCTTAGCACACGGTTAACTTTTATTCCAAGCCCTTCTACACAGCCAAGAAAATGACTAATTTTACCCAGTAGGACATCAAAATAAGCGACCAAACAAACCACGAAATTGCTTAAGGCATGTGCACTGAACTCTGTTAAGTCTCACAAATGCACGGAGCACGTCCAGAAGACTGCATTGAGCCTAGGGGCGACTAAGCGCTTGATGTAGGTACCCGGATTCACCCGTAGCACTACCTTGTTTTTGTCCAGATATAACAAGGTAGGCGGGGTCTTTAAGGTGGGGATTCACACGCCATGTTGATTTTTCCCCATTTTCTCGTCATTACTATTAGTTAAGGGCTATTTATGTAAATTTAACACTATAACTCACAAATCTATTGCATTTGTTGTTCTGTCCAAAATATTATCAAACGGATATTTAATAAGTGTTACATAATGGGTGTAAAAAAGTTTATCACTTGCGCGATATCAAACGCAAGAGAGGTATTGAGTTAAATTGACAGATATAGCCCTTAAATATTTAATAGTAATTACAGAAAATTAAAAATATCAACATGGCATGTGAGATCCCGCCTTAAGGCGCACGGTTAAGCATACATACAGGTGTACAGAGCCACTTGGTTGGCGATGCTCGTCGGACGAAGTCATGTCTGGTGGGGACGAGGACGAGGGGGTAAGGGGGGCAGTGTTGGGTTAGAATGAGCGTGACGCGTCAGTGAGAATTAAGGCTGCGCGACACGTTGACACCGGCTTGTTAGGGATTAAAGTTTGTCGGGAGACCGGAATAGCTCTGAGCGGGTCGTTACCACAACGCCGAAATACCACAACGCCGAACGTACAATAACGCCGAATGCCAAATTGACCGCAACGCCAACAGCTAGAAAACTGCTGTGTACCACAACGCCGAAATACAGTAACGCCGAAAAATGTTGCTGGGGAGGGGGGGGGGGGGGGGGGGGGGGGGCACAGGAGCAAAATGAAAAACAACTGAATGAATTTGTGTGCTAACCTTACCTAACCTAACCTTTGTGGCAGTCCTGCAATGACATTTTTCGGCGTTATTGTACGTTCGGTGTTGTGGTATTTCGGCGTTGTGATGCATCCCCGCTCTGAGCCAGCAGGTTGTCGCTTGACCGGTTCTCGCACCGGACTCCCTCCATCCCTGCGCTGCATATTGCATGCGGGAGGAAAAGCCCTCCGTTACTTTTCATCCTCGCCGACTCCGGGGGGCGAGGTCCCGCGACGGCGGGTAAATAATGCACCCGGAACTTCCACCCGTGGTCCCGCGGGGGGGCCCCGCGGCACGCCACGCTGTATCTCACCGCCTTATGGGAGACCCCTTCCTTCACGCCCTGCCGCGAGCCGCGAGAAACCCCCGCCATACCTTACACCACCGGCCAAGTATAAAGGTGTGTACGGGGTTTCGCGCCGCATGGGTTTACAACAGAGGCTTAACTCGGGTGTCCACAAACACCTGGAAAAAACCAATCTCAGGTCATTATTCAAAACCTCTCGACAAGTTTCCTTGCAACATTTCTGTATGACCCCGTGATACATATATACAGTTTGTCCCATTATTCAACTTCAAGACGAGAACGGTTGATGGACTGGGAAATCACGGTTCTGAAATTTAAAAAAAAAAAATTCATAACGTTTGAGCTATAGGCGTATTTTCTCTTCAAAAATTTTTAACTCCCCCATCCTGCACCAAATTATTAGATACTGCGAATAATTTTTTTTGCTACGCAATCATAAACAAACGTACTATTGATGATTCCAAATAAATTCAACACAGTATACCTTCAGGGAAGAAGAAATATTTGGAATAAGGTCAGGGGGGGTAATAAGGCCCACTTTCGAAATAAACAGCACCTGTACGTAAAGTAATGAAGTTATAAAAAAATCTTATAAATGAAAGTTCACATTTGTAAAGTACTGCACTTAAATGGAATTAAGATTAATTTCAGCGAGAGGTACAGTTGACATGAAATGAAGGTGAAGACATCGCTGCAAATGGGCTTTATTTCCTGCACTGACATGTAATAAGGCCCACTACATGAAAGGTACATAAAATCAACAACAAGTTTAATACATGTAATTAAAATAACTTTTTTATATACCTACATATTACATACATACTTTATTGACCAAAAATAGAACATTTTTGTCTTGTAAAATGCGATACATGTAGTTTGTAACCTTATTAAAGTTAAAACTAAAGGTAAGGACCAAATGAAACATTTCTCTAATAAGTGAAACAACAATTTGACTGAGCAATTACAAAATTAACAGCAAAAAAAATCTTCCTTGTCGTCTTTTGTAAGACCGACACATATCTCATGGACCCAAACCCCACACTTGTTGCAAGCCCGCATGTCAGCCTGGTAGTCTTCTCCGCAAGCAGTGCAGTACCAACTTTGTGTCGTGGTGTCAGATGTTGAAGATTGTACAGTTGCAGTACCAGCTTGTAATAATGGAGTAGTTGCTTTTGAACGAGCAGTAGATCTTCCTGGAGCTAACGAAGATGTTGCAGGTTGATGTAGTGGTGTAACCCCTTCCAACTGGTTTGTGCATGCATCGTTGTCTGGGACAGCTGCGAACAAATTCCTTGATAGTCTTTGAGCTTTATAGTTCACAGCCTTTTTGCGAGGAACTCCACTTGATTTCTTGACTTTCTTGTGTGGTGTTGGTAAAAGTTCTTGAAATGGTGATTTTGTCATTTCATGTCTGCGTTTATCATGTAGTTTTGCCAACCTTACAGAGAGAGGCGTATCATCATCAGATTCTTTTTCTTCGTTGAATGTGACAGTACTGGGGGCGAAGGCTTCTTCTGGAATCACTTTATAATCGAATGGATAAATTCCTGTCGCACGAAAGCCATTAGCTATGTTGCTCAAAGTCATGGATTTGCTCCACACAGGAGTGAATACTTCAGAGAAAGTATCCTTCGTTAATTTCCTGTCAGGATCTTCTGGGTCTCGGTCCCACCAGTATAGCAGTTCAGCATCCCAATAATGCTCGAAAGGTCGGAAGACTGCTTTGTCTAGTGGCTGTAATTCGTGTGTAGTGTTACTCGGCAAACAAAGCAGAGTTATGGAATGTTCTTCAGCTTTCTCTACAATAGATATGTCCAAATGAGGTTTTGCTCCATCCATGACAAGTAAAGTATCACCCGCAGGTTTGAATTTTGCAAAGTGTTCCAGCCATTGCACAAAAACTTCACTTGTCATTGACCCCTTAGGTGTCATAACCACTTTTGATCCTGGAGGAAGGCCATGTTTGAAAGTCTTTCTGTACCTCTTTCCTTTAAACAATATCATGGGAGGAATCACAGCTCCCATGGCACTAACACATGCAACAGCTGTCACATTCTCAGCATGTTCATGAGAGACAAGATGAACACGTTTGGCTCCCTTGCGTGCAAGAACATTCTGTTGGTGGTGCAATGTCAAGCGAATCCCTTTTTCGTCCATATTAAATATGTTCTGAGGGCGTCCGTTCAGGTTAAGTTGGTTAATGACAGCACCCAGTTTAGTGAAGTAGTCATCAACAATGAATGGGTTCAATTTCTGAGCTCTTGCGGGGTTCAGTGACTGGGCCTTTCTTCTGCACAGACGTGGATGGCGTTTCAAGAAGCCACGAAACCATTCTCTACCAGCTAACTTGTCTTCTTTTTTAAATGGATGTTTGATTCTGTGTGTTTCTACGAATTTGAAAACACACCTACGCATGATTAAGGGCGTTAAAGGAAATCCTATATCAGCAAAACGAACAATCCTCTCTTCCAGATCCTTCTCTTGGTCTGCAGTGAGAATCTTATGGCAACCCAATTTTCTTTCACAGCTCCCAGACTTTAAATGATTTCTTAAAGTTCTGCGAGGTATACCGCAGTGATTTTCAACATACCTTTGAGATTTTCCTTTCCTAAGTAACTGTAAAGCTTCCTCCATCATGCTACGTGTCCAGTTGCCTCTTAGGCCTCGGCATTTCTTACCCATTGTGACAATCTGAAACAAAAATAAAAACGCATTTCTTATGTCAACAATGGATTAAAATCATCCAGTAATGGTGACTGTTTTCTTATGTATTAAAGTAAGGTTAATTTAACTCAGGTAGGTAAGCTCAAAGTTATAAGCTAGAAACAAATAATTTAAACTATTACTTTTCAATCAACATACACCTAATATGGTGCCGGGTGTTTCACTTTCAACACAGAGTTCATAAGAAGTCCATGGCTACCATTATATCTACCTACTTAAAAATAAATTAACATGTAAAAATACCAACAAACCTCTTTCTCTGATTGTATAAACTCCTGACTGACTACTGACAATATATAGTACATACTTGCACCATAGTTCAGCAGTGATTTCATACAAATAAAATAAAAATAACGGTGTTTGGTCCTTGCAGGAAATAAGGCCCACTTATTCTTTCATGAGGGCCATATTTCCTGTAACGTAGACATTTTGGTTTGCGGTTATACCGTCGCTTCCTTTATGTAAATTATAACAACAATCATATCTAGTTTATTGTTAATTCAATACCCAACACATTGCACTAATTCACAAAAATGTAATACATAACTTACAATGAAATAGCATATCACGATTCTAATACAAATTTATAAAAACATCAATGTTCTTACCTTGCTCACCTTGCTTCGTGCGTGCTTCACGCGTAACTAAATCCACCGGGTTCTCGTATACACCGCTAGATGGTAGCCCAGGGTAGGTACATACTGCTTTGCGTTGCAACCTAAATATCTCATCGCTACTATCGATATCAGCTCTCGGGCCTTATTACCTGCTGGGCCTTATTACCCCCCCTGACCTTACTTAATGCAGCAAAAAAAAAAAAATGTTTCGAGGGAATTTGACTGGCGTACTGTACAGAAAAATAACTTTGTTAGCTTAACTAGTTATTTTAAAAGTGACTAATTAAAGCAAATAATCTGCTAAGTTACCGAAATAATTTTTTTACACAGCAAATTCTCAAAGTTGCCCAATTAAAAATTATTGCCGCATTATACCGTGCAGATTTTTTTCCCCAAAGGTATAATTTATTTTGAATTGTTATCGTTAGCAGTTATTTATGATCGCGTGGCAATACATATCAACACATTATATTGTTGTTTGGTGCAGGGTGGGGATTTAAAAACTTAAAAAAAAAAAAAAAATGGCTATGCCACTTTCTGATTTTGGTTTTTTGATTCAAAATCGTGATTAATTGGCCTATCACTTTTTTCGGCTTGACGTTGAGTTATGGGAGATACTGTATAAGAAAAAATTACACGGTAGTAAATAGGTCTACTACTATCAGGAACGTGCAGATTTTTAAGTCAAAAGGCTAAAAAAATTGGTATAGAATAGATAATTTTTATTTCACGTGATTGAAGTGGACAGTCGCTAACAATTTATATTTAACTAGCGACTATAAACTAAAGTGAAGCGTAAAAAAAAAATTAATCCAAATGCGCTGAAAATTAAAGTTTCACGACTTTCAGTACAGTTTATTTCGGGATAATAAGATTTAACGAATCTATAATGATATATTAATATAATGAATCTATAGCATACGTAATATCTATAGACCTACAAAATTCGCGGTTTCGATGGCCTTCAGGATAGACTGCACATACCCATGTACACTCGGGCAAACAATGAAAGTTCATTGGCTGCCGACTTGTAAGTCGTCTCCGCTTGTTTTGTCTGTGATTCGATCCTTCTTTGGTTGAGGGTTTATAACTGGTTGAGATTCGTCCAGATGAACAGTAAGCCAATAGCAAAATCATCTAATAGGCATATGTGTTTGAATTCCAGCCTATCACCGAATGAATCCGCAAATTATGCAGGTCTCTAGTAATATCTTATAATTAGAGTCCCAGAAATTTCGCGGATTCCTCTGGCCTCAGGATAGAATTCAAAGTTATAGGTGTGCTCTACCCATTTTTACTTTCCCATTGGTTGATTTCTTAGCGAGAACATTTTTATCCTTGTTATTTGGCACTACCTGATTCGCTTACTTATCTCCTAGTTGGACATCGTTGGCTCACGGTCGTAGAGGGGCGTGTCCAGATAACTGCGGTCCTATCATGAACACAGTGCGACAGTGTGGAGGTTTGCATTCTAGTTTGCGACTAAATGAATCCGCGAAATTTCCGTGGCTCTACTTATAACATATACATATGATCATTTCGCGTAACTGACACAAAATCCATACACCAAAATATACAGGCGAATCTTCTTCCCTTTCTCCGCGGGGTTTCTTGCGTCTATTGCGCGGTTCGTAAGGCAGGCGTGACCACTTCCGCGAACGCCTTGGGCGTGGGGTAGGGGGAGGGAGGTGAGTGAGTGAGAGAGAGAAAGAGGTAGGTTCGCTAGGCGAGGCTCCAACGACGAGAAGAACAATGAACAAAAGCCCCCGGCTGAATGGCGCAATAGTCTCTCGTTAGGCTCCTGCTGCGGGGTTCCTGTATGTGATCCACATACACACGCACGCACGCACGCACACACACATCCGATACGACCTCGAGGACACTGACGTCGGGGTTTGATTTCAGATGATTTTTCACGTCACGCGGCTACTTACAGTAACTTAGACTAGTTTCCACCCGGGGTAAGAACTCGTTTTGACGCCAACCCCCCCCCCCCCCCCCCCCACACACTTTTTTTTTAAACCAAACAAACCAAAAACATTTCCCGACAACACCTCACATCGCCACCCCATGTTAATTCCAATATTCCAAAATTATTTTATTCAGCTTAAATAGTAAATAAATAGATTTGCAGTCATTTCATTTTTAATACATAGCAAGTTTTTGGATAGTACGCGAAAAATACCAGTTTTTAGATGTTTGACGATATACATGTATGTATATTTCAATACAAATAATTCAGTTCATCTGCCCTCAGACATTTTTTTTTGTTCTAACACTACAATATTCAAGTAAAATTACTCTGCCAGTTTAGCCCCCCCCCCCCCTCCTCCAAACTGTCACCCGGGGCACAAGCCACGTCTTCCCCCCTATAGTTAGGACTCTGCCCCCGGCCCACCCACTGTTAGGGATACGGCATCCAGCGAATGAAAAATATCGATACTTTACTAATGAGAAGTTTCGAAATAAAAGTATAGAATTCAAACAAGTATTAATACTTTGAGGTATCTATTATTTTTCTTAGATTGGTTTGATTTTTCACATTAAATAATAACAAAATCTTGTAATTTGTTTGCAATATTGAATATAAAATGAAGAGTACCTACATGAATCACTACGTCCACCAAACAAGCAAAAACTGAACAAGATAAACAAGGAAATGAATGGCAGCGCAGCGAACGGAGCACGGAATTTTAGTTTTCGCTTTCACACTTGCTCACTCGATTGCTGCAAATAAATAAAAAGGCAATGGAAAATCGTGGTTTGCATAAAACCTACAGGTTTTGGATACGTTCAAACTCATTTTATAAAAAATATACGTATATAAAAATATTATATACTAATATTCATATATAATAGGTCTACCAGCAAAAAAAACCTCACGTGGGCAAATGTGTCAATTAAAAAGTATCGGTATCGAAAGAAAACGACGATATAAAAAAAAGCAATGATACTTTCCCCTAGTCCCTAGCCATGGTGGGTTATTGCATCTTCACGTCAACTGGTTTGTTTCATGGCGATCAATACTGATGTTTCACTATATAAGCATTACATTCATGTTTTGTTGCAATTTTTTTTTTGTCCAGATACATGTTGTTATCTTTAAAATATTTGTGCAATGGGAGTGCATGACTTGATGTAAGTTTTTGGACATACGCCATTGCTAAGAACTTTTTCTGTTGAAGAAAAACTAATAAATAAAATAAATAAAAATACACAAGAAAGACAGAAAACACACAAAATTAAGCAAACAATTGCTGTTGTCAACAAGAATATAAACACCACAAAATATTCCGAAACAGAAATATGGTCAACAAACAAAGAAAAAACAAAGAAAAAAGTACTAAGTGAACAAAAAAAACACACACAAATGATGACAACACAAAAAATATTGAAACCAAAATAATTCAGCACAACAGTTGAAACGAGACAAAACCACGACAAAACGAAAAGACAAAAAAAATACATTAGTTTTACCAAAAGAGAAACAAGCGACGTTTCGGGAACTGCTATCTGCTCCCGTCCTCAGGCAGAGACGCACATGGTACGGAAACATATGTGCGACTGAGAAGGGGCCTCATTTTCCAGCCCCTTCTCAGTCGCACCTGTGTTTCCGTACCATGTGCGTCTCTGCCTTTATTTTGTGGTGTTTATATTCTTGTTGACAACAGCAATTGTTTGCTTAATTTTGTGTGTTTTTGTCTTTCTTGTGTATTTTTATTTATTTTATTTATTAGTTTTTCTTCAACAGAAAAAGTTCTTAGCAATGGCGTATGTCCAAAAACTTACATCAAGTCAGATACATGTTGCACCCCATCTGCAGTCTGTAAAAAGTCAGGTATATATACATAGTTCACACTATATGACAGAATGAATCGTGATCACTAATTGTTAATTTCCTCTTTTTGTTCGCTGCTAAGCGCAAGGGTCTGAACTGGCGCGCAATTTTTTTTCTTCATCGTAAATAGGACAACTATGAGATTTTTGCGGTAGTCATAAAATTATATGACGGAGAAACGAAGATAAAGGTGTAATGCAAGTCACCTCCAGTGCTTTCAAGAGACTGAGCCGGGTGTTTCATGCCTAAAAATTATCCTGAAAACACGCATTTTAGCCACTTTTCACTCTTCTGGAAATACAGTTCGAAAACGGAATACGGAAACAGAACTGCTCGTTGGCCCTCAGAATATTATTAAATGTTTTTTTGTAAACCGACACCACTGGATATCTTGATTTTATGAAGCTCTGCACACCGTATGCAGGGGGGCGCAACTGAATAGGCGGAATATTGTCACCGAAACAAATGGCGAGGTTGAGAAGTGCCAACATCAAAAATTAAGTTTTAAATGTAAGAAAACAAGCATAATCACTTAAATAAAAAAGTAATTTTACAGACATTATTAGTTCGGAATTTATGGAATGGTGTATAAACAGAGTGGCGTATTGAGTATAACTGCAAACTATTATACTTCGGAAAAGTTTTTGACAATGTTGAATTATCTTGGTAGCAATGAAATAAGCATGGCTACCATGTGCACATATACAGTCGTGTGCTCATGTGTATTTTTTTTTTTTTTTTTTTTGCAATTGAAACTGAAGTTATGATTTCCATCACTTATACAATGCGGCTATGCAGTTTTAAGTTATGAAACAAAATATGAAAGCACTTTTAACATATTGGTTGTTACGTATTGGAAAAAAAGGTCATCTGGAACATTTTATGGTGAATATTCCCGCAACGAACGACAAAAAAAAATCAAGGTAACAGACATTCTTTCAAAAACGTTAACGACTTTTAAGGTTGTTAGGTTGCCGAGAAATACCTACCGCAATTCACTGATTTCCGAAGAATATAAGAGCGTATAGTTATAGCATTGAGTTGCGACGACTGTTCTTCCCTGCTTTGCGACCGTATACGTGCGCTGGGCTGGGAGGTGGGGGGGGGGGGGGGGGGGGGGGGGGGGGAAGGGGTCGCCGCGCGACCGGACGAAGACGTCTCGGCAGGACGCAACCAGCCGCCCGCCCGCGATCCGCGGAGGTGGGCGTGCCGCGCCGCCATTCCCCGTGATTAGGCATTGTTTTTCAGCGCGGGCCGCCCCTGGGACGTGACGTCACGTCCTGCGCGGGGAGCCGTCAAGGTGACACCCCTCTTCCCCCCCCCCCACAATACTCCAACCTCCTCACATTCCGCTAGCAATCGTACCGAGCCCGAATTGCGACACGGCTCTCGCAGGCACGCGTCACTCGGCATCTTCAGTTGCTGCACGCGTCCAGTCAAGTAGGAGCCGTGTTAACTCGTCTCAGATACACGGTCCCCGCAAGGGTGGGGCTGGGTGGACCCCTGGGTCCAGGGCCCTGTTTATTTTTAAATGTCTAACTATTATCATTTTTTACAAACTAGAAAAAACATATTGAGTATTTTATAAATAAAAACTTAGTTTGGACTTATAAAATAGTAACCATAATTATTATACTCAGTATTTTCAGGTTAAATAACATTCTAAAAAGAGCGCAAGCACGAAATAACCATGAAAAATGTAGCACGTAACTGTAAAATTGCACCACCCCCCCCCCCCCTCCCAATCCCGGTCGCCGATCCTGGGTCCAAGGCTCGTAATCAGATGTGGGGGCCATGCTCAGATATGATAGTTCTCAAAAGATATGCCAAACGGTACCCATTATCCAACTGTCACTAGAAAAGCGGCGGCTACAGGGGTCGGGCAAACCCTCGCGACCACTCTGTCAAAAAATTTTCAGCTTAAATGTAAAAACGATGGATAGAAATAATCCAGGGATCTTCGTAAATTTGTCGTTATCTTCGTAAAGTTACGGATGCAAGTTTACTTTATTTGAATCATAATAAAATTGATATGTAAAAAAAACATACAAGAACTGGCTAAGACTTATGCATAAACAGTATGTTTATTTCGTCCACGTGTAAGTTTACCCTGTTTATACCGTAAAACAGAATTCGAAAGCTGAACAGTGTAGCAGGGGTCCACGCCGGCTGTTTTTGTTTCTTAAATTCCTGGTTTGTGTAGACTTCCGTGAAAAATATGGACATTAATTGGAACAGGAAAATTACAATACAATACATTTGGATTTCAACTGAGTTTACATGTATACGTATTGAAATATCTTTTAAGATTTAACACACAATTTCATCGCAATTTGAACGTTATCATTTATATAACTAGCCCGAATACAACAGAATGAATCCGGAATAAATATCAATATTTCTTAAAATAAATTAGCAAAATCATCGTCGAAATTTAAGTTACAGATTGGCCTCAAAATGCTATTTTTCAAATTTTCCTGGGAAGGGACACTCGACCTATCCCCCCCCCCCCTTTTTTTTTTGCCGTCCCTCTCAAGATAAGGACCCTCTCCAACATTTTAGGATTCCACAAAAGTAAATGTCCCAGGGTCCAGCAAAGGCTGGGGCCACAACTGAGCAAAGAAACACAATGTTTATTTACGAAAACTGACATTCACCTGATATTGTTTACTGACACTTCACACACAGAACAACGGTGACAGAATACGTGCTACTTTTGAGGACTGTCGAACTGAGACACGTTACGCGAGAGACTATCGCCCCATAACTTGCGGGGTGATTTCTGCCACGACTCTGCTAGTCAGGGTAGGGCGTCTACCCACAATGCATTCCAACAAACCTCGACATTTTCGTATCGATTTATCGATTTTCAAAGGTCATTCGTGGCTGTCAATAATTACACAAAATTCTACTTAATATAATCCTTTATTACAACAGTTACAACTGTAACAATAACAAATCCATGCATGTTTATACTGAAAGACACCACTTGGTAACGAATCGAAAGTGTTTTCTGAAGAGTAGTATTGCACCACATAGGTATTTTCTGTAGTCCATTCCATTACCTCAACCTCTCTTCCCAATAAAGTATTAAAAAAAAAAATTCCAAGTATTCCAAACAATTTTTGTATGTGTGTAAACAGACATAATCTGACCAAATAGAAGGGTTTAGTGTATCAAATCGATAAGATGAGAAAATGGAGATAAAGTTCGTGGTAAAACGTAAGTGATCGATGATCGAAACTATTTCATACTTCAACCAGATAAAATACCTCGAACTCGGATGGTGAAATACACACAAAATGTGCGAAAACCTTGAAAAATTGCCGACTTTCAAGGGAGAAAATTACTACACTGTAAAAAAACTTAGTACTTGTTACAAGGAAAATGTTTGGAAACTCAGTTGCTAACGTTATAACTTGTAAAACTGCAAATTGTACTACACTCAGTCTTGTAATTTTACAAGTGATATCGTTGGCAACTGAGTTTCCAAGGACTATTCTTGTAAAAGTACAAAATTATATATATTTTAGTGTAATAATGTTCGCAGGCTTTCACGGCCATTGTCTTAAGTAGCTTAGCTTCTGGGTTGTAGCCGCGTCCTTGGCGAAAAATTCACCGACGTTTCGGTCGACAATGCAGTCGCCATCATCAGGGAGCAGTTAGTTACCTACTACAGTTACCGAAACGTCGGTGAATTATTCGCCAAGGACGCGGCTACAACCCAGAAGCCAAGCTACTTCATATTTTAGTGTACCTTGCAGCACTTTTTTCCCGCGCGATCTGTCGTGATTCACGGGCTCTAGTTGTAGCTCTCCCGCGCATGGGATTGGACGAAACGCGCCATATAGCGGCAGAATTTCCGTTGTGTTTCACTAAAATGCGATGCGATTTTCGTTTGAATTTCAAGGTTCAGATGTGGCTAACATGACACCTAAATATTGATTTACTATACAGGAATATTGTTACGAAATATTTTAATTTTATTAAAGTAAAGTTTTCGTTTCTGATGTAGAATAATAGTATGGAATTTTAGTTTCATCTGTAGTAAAGTTCAAACAAGTAAATAACAACGTTCTTTTAACTTCACGTAACTGTTGGTTTCTCATTTGAAATGCTGAATATTATAAGACCATCAAAATGAGAAATTATAGAAAAACCTATTAAATATTCCAGTCTTTGTTTTCGTAATTCCTGAATATCAGTGCAAAAACAGGTTCAAATATCAGAACCATAATTTATTTTTGCGTTCACCGATAAATCACAAACTTGGTCACGGCACGATACACGCCGTGTCGCTTTTTACGTCGGAAAAAAAACCTGCCAGGACTTACAAATTATTAGGCACGGTGCAATTGATCTTGCGCTGATAGTTCGCTCGTGCGAGTGGGCCGTGGGGTCGGGTTTATAAACGCAAGAAACGAAAGAACGCAAGGATAAAAAAAAAGTTCAATAATGATGTTTTCAAATACTCGTTCATAAACTACGCAAGACGCAAAACTGCAACGCAAGTACCTGGCAACTTTCAACTTCTTGCGTGTCGGCTTGCGTTTCTGCCTTCCATATTTAAAGTAAAGTGATCCGAGAGGCGCACACGTTATGTACAAAGAAGGCCACGATATTTGTTTTTACTATTTACTTGCACTTTTCATATGTTCAACTTTTGCGCAGTGAAAGAACAAAACACCTTCATATCAAACCGATATTTCGTAAGTTTTCGTGACGAAAATGTATTATAATGAAGCGTGGGAACAAATTTTATTTTCTAATGTATTACAATTTCAGGTTGTAGGGTTGATATCTTACGCCTTGAGTAGTATATAATAGTTCCTCCGGGGACTGGGTTCCGGGTGTGGTGACGTGGTGTCGGTCCACTATCTTTTTTTGACCTCGCCGGGTTCGAACCGAGGACTCCGAGCTCCATGGCGTAAGTGTACGTTTTTTATACAAAAAAATTAAATATTTTTTATTATTTTTTTATGAATTCTTTTATGAATTTTTAAATTTTTTCCCGATTTTCTAACAAATTACTGATTTCCAAGATGGCGGTCGTAACGGAAATTGCAACGGTCATTTTTAAATATATTTTATTTAAATTACATTTATTAATTTTTTTATAAATTTAATTTTTTTTTATTAAAATCGGATAATAAGTAAAGATTTTCAAGATGGCGGAAAACAAAATGGTGGATCCAAGATGGCCGTCGTGACGTCACAATCCAAGATGGCGGTTCGGCTCCATGGCTCCACACCCTGAACCCTGTGCCAGGAGGAACTATTATATACTACTGTCTTGCGCTGGTTGCGTCGTTTACAAACCCAGCCAGATGCATACAGTAGGCGTTGGATATCTAGAATCTTAGGGACACGTACTAGATTTATAGTAGTGGGGGTGCGACATAGGAGGGAGGGAGCAAGTTTGGGAGGTTACCGTAATTTCGCAATTTCGGCTTATGCTCCTTAATAATTACGTAAAGTGTTGGTTTGAGCATGTCATCTGCAAATAGAATACCATGTTCTCGCAATCACCGCTGTATGTAGTGCTTGGTCGAGTTAGATGTTGGCGATTTATTTATCTAGACGTTGTGTGATACGGCGTATACAACACTATTGGCAGGAAGATCGATCATAAAGTTTTTCCCTTGCCGACTTTTCGTAGCCGTCCACGCGAAGAGGGTTGCCACCACCACGAACTGCAGGCGCCGTGAAGACTAGTTTAGACGGCCAGGTGGGTGTTCTGCTCTTATTCTAGAAGTCTCTCGTAAAACCAGCGGTTTGGCCACGCCTGCAGTGCGACCCGCATTCCAAGTGAAACAGCTTTTCGTCCACTTGGTGGTCCGTGACATGTCTGCGAGAAGTCTCGACAATTTGGCTGAAGTGCAGTGTTTTGCAATGCGGAAACATTTTTCGACTGTATTTTACACAGGTGACGGTGTTTAGCGAAGAAAATTTCAACGCATACTTCATGTGTAGTCGAGCAGTATATCCAAAATTTTGTGGGTGTAACAATATGGCGATGATGGGGGCAGAAACTGACTTGGGCTACGCCACGGCATGCCATCTCCTGACATTTCCTAACTCCTGCACGGGGGCAAGCAAAATATTCCGAGGAATGCAAGGTACATGGGAACCGCCATTCATTGCCTTAAACTGTACGTCACATTCTATTACAGAATTCCGTAAGAAAAACCGTGATTATTTTAAATTTTTTGATTCAATTCAGGCCATGACCTATGGTAAAGAGCCACCCGAGCATTTTCCTAGATTGCTTTTGGGAACTAATAGAAAACCGAAATCAGAAATCAGAATGCCGGACCAAGATTAGAATCCGGTGTCTTACAGCTGCAACACCTAGCTGCACTGAACCAAAAAAAAAAAAAAGTATGCGCCAACGTAAATCACCTTATCGTGCACATATTCACATCCTGTTTGTAATAGATAGTTTTGATGGTTAAAGAAAACACGTTTGAAGTATGAAACAACACAATCCCAGAAGTTAACGGGGGAAAAAAGTGAGCTAGTCTTTCAGTACCTACTCACCAGAGATATGCAACATCTAACCTCGGTAACGGGCAAATCCAAGTGTTTTCATGTTGAAAAAATACACTTATAATACGAAACTCGGACACGAAATTTAACTTGGAATTATTAAAACTAAAGTCGAACGTGATAAACATACGCAAATTGTGTTTTCAACTAAATTTATGGACGCGAATCATTCCATTTGCACACCGAGATTTCAAACTATATATTAAAACTGCTCCGACTAAAGCGAAAGAGACAGGCTTTGGACCTGATTTTCGATAAGGAATTTTAATAAAATGCTGTCTATACTGTTAGAATTCATTAAACAGTTCATACTAAAAGTTTCCCCATTGGCTTTGTTAACTTTGGTTGGCGCCATCCGCCACAGATGGCAGCACCGTGGTTGTTACACATGTCAGTTCCGTTTAAGAAATTACTCTCACCAAATACTGTAAACCAAGAGCCAAGATGTTACACATCAAAAACTAAATCAATAAAAATTACCTCAAACGCAAGCGAAATCAAAATGAAAAATAACTGACAAAATAAAATTTAAGAAAAAAAACAGTGGATTTGAAGCGCGCTTTGACTTCTATGTAACATACAAACTCGTATCAGAACGTGCATAGTACATACCCTGCGTCCTGGCGCTTAAAAGTGTTTACGCCGCGATAGTCGTAAAACACACCAGCAGTACCGGGGAGGTGTCAGCGCTGGGATTACGGGGGGGAATTAATGTGTTTACAGAGGTCCAGCAGCGCCTGAAGACTATTACGTCACCGCAGCATGACGCGCAGGTCACGACGAAGGCGAAACCACGTATGTCCCCCGAGCGAAGTACACAAGCAGTATTGTACGGGTTTCCTCGCCATGCGAACGTCTAATGAAGCTGAAGGCAAGTAGAAAGTTTAGGACCCCACCTATTTAGGCGCACCTACATTTAGGCGCACCTAAGTTACACATAGCTTCAGAAGAAACCATGCGATTTAAAAACCGCTCGAGATAGCCGAGTGGCGTCTGTCTAGGAAAGATTTAAGATTACGCTGAGTAGTTTCGTACCAAAAATTTCGTTTTTAAACTGTTTGTTTAGAAGAGTGGAAAGGGCTAAAACGCGTGCTTTCAGAATAACTTTTAGGCATGAAACATCCAGTACAGATTTTTCTAATTCACTCGAGGGGCTTTTATTACAATTTTATCTTTAAT
Organism: Bacillus rossius redtenbacheri; assembly: GCF_032445375.1. Lineage (NCBI taxonomy): Eukaryota > Metazoa > Arthropoda > Insecta > Phasmatodea > Bacillidae > Bacillus > Bacillus rossius. The sequence continues at coordinate 348,482,879 of NC_086330.1, read as the reverse complement.
TTTCAGCCACATAATGTTATTCCAAAAGTACCAAAAATACAAGCTAATGTTCCAGTGAGGAAAAAAAAGACTCTTTCGACACTATAAAAATACTTTTGCAAGTAATTATGGCCGCAAAAGAAATAAATACGCACAAGGCAACGCGCGGCATGCTTGCAAAATTAGCCACAACGCGAATTTCCCAACTTACATCCCAGGACACTAACTTACCAGACATGTCACAAATTCAAAGTCAGAATAGGTATAATGCGTTAAATTAACTCAAACACTGAAGTCAATTCGCAAAGGTTTAAACAGCTGACGAGTTGACGTCACTTTCAAGTAAACGATGTAAGTTCTATTTCCCCCCAAACTAGCACCAAAAGCACACATGGCTAATTGAAGAATGGGGTGGGAGAATATAAAATACAAAAGGAGGACAGAGCAGTTATGATCTATCACGTAATGAGTGAAGTAGGAGGGGCGGGAAAGTAAAGAAACAGAGAACTGATAGCCTAGAAGCAGGAGGGTAAATTCCAGAAAAGTTATCAGTGATCGATGATGAGGGGAAAGGGGTTAAAACTCGCTAGTTATGAGAACGATTGGGGAACGGATTAAGTTCTCTACGTCAAGAGTCCAAATTTGACGATTTTCGTTTTCCCGAAGATTGTGTCTTAATAGTTCGCTTTCTATTGAACCATAAAATAGTAACGCAGTAAAAAAAAATTCTTGTAACATTGAGAAACAGAACAAGTATAAAACTTCAGTTGAGTTAGACACACTAATAAAGTCCAATCCCAATGTTGTGTGCCTGTTGGAAAGAGTTTTGTCGGTAAAACACACATTATGGAGGTTGATGTTCACTATTACTGAAAGAACTTTTATTTACTCTCCTGCAAAGTTGCCAACATTATGACGGCTCGTTTGGTTCTGAGGCACACAGTTTAGAATGAGTGTGTGTGTTTGCGAGTAATTCGGTAGTACTGTTCATTGAGTGAACTGCTTGCCCTACAGCAGATGGATTCAAATTCAATCATGGACAGACTTGAAATTTAAAACAAAACGTAAGGGTGCTTTGGGGCCGTGCCTGTTGAGGTCGTGGTTTCAAAACGGCTAAATTTCCAAGCATACAAGTGGTTCGAAAATCGCCGTTATCTTGGGAGCACGCAAGGTTCAAAAGGAAACCTACTATTTTCAGTTTTTTTTTTTTTTTTTTTTTTCAAAAAGCCCGAATATTTACCCTTGTGTAACTTGGGAATTTTATTAAACTTCACATGAAATTAACCGTTCAACGTTTGCCCGTGTAGTAAACGTGGGCACCGCCATGCGTGGAGTCCCTTTTGTGCCTGCCAACAGCTTGCCTTAGGGACCTTAAAATCAGAACCAAGTATCAAGTGATGTAACGAAGATATAACAATTTTCAAATTTTTTTTCTCTCGTTTATTTAGTTTCGTGCACTTTCAAACTTAGAAAGAAATGTTACACGAAGGTAAAATATTCAGGCGTGTTTAAAAGACTCTTGTGAATAGTAGGCTTCCCGAGGCACAAACCCCATACCTCGGCCTTTGCACTTCGTTTCTCGTGACCACGCTGGAGCGAGAGAACGCCCAAAGAGCGCGTGACGTCACAGCCCCAGCCAAGCCCAGCTGACGTCACGTGTTTACGACGGGTAAAGCCCGGCCGTCCGGCGCAGCTGATGGTCGCCGAGACAGGATGGAAGAGGGGGAGGGGGGGGGGCCTACTGGACTCGTGGTCGAGCCGTTTCGCCCGAAAGCGCGCTACGTCACGTCGCTAGCCTTTCTTCGCAGAGACGGAGCTGGTATACCATGGGGGGAGGAACTTTAATTGTCGAGGCCGAGACCTAGTTTTTAAAGTAGTTTTGAGCCCACTCCTTAAGGCAGCAGCTTTCGTAATATATTTCTAACACAGCTTCATTGATTGTGAGAATAAATGCATAAGCTATTATCCAGGCAAACAAACCAGTAAACATTTTTCACTTTACTTTGGTAGCCACATATTTTGTGGTGTGGCATATACCAGAAATTTTGCATCTCGTAGTAATTTAAAATAATTTTTTACAAAACAGCATTAAGTGTTTCTCGGAAAGATCGATCCATGCTACCCTTTCTGCACGGCTGAAACCAGCATGAGTAGGCTTAGGCCTGGGACACACCTAGAATCTTACCTAACCCGGATCCCTCTCAAACAATAACACTTAGTTTAAGTTAGGTTAGAAAAATTAAAAAATATATACCTATATAAAAAAATTAAATCTCTGTTTCTAAGCAAATAGTCATCAAGTAATTAAATTAAAAACCTCAAACATTGGATTTGAACCTCCCGTCCAATTTTTTTTTCTAGTAGTTATGGACCCACCCAATAGATCTCGTCGCATATCATGAAAAACATGGTTTCAGTTTCCACTGTAAGAATCACACTTCTACATGACTGGTACTTGCACTATTTTCTAGACTTGTGTACCCAGACTATAAAGAAGAACTAAAAGCCCAGGATGAGATTATTTTGTCGGGCCCTCTCCTCATTATTTAATGTACAACTTTTCAAACCCAGCAATTACAAAAATTATTAAAGACCTATACGCAATCGTGGCTATAACAGTAAGGCCCCAAAAAATTTTGGGACGAGTAGAAGGCTATGAGGTTTTTTTGATACATAAATCACTTTCTCATTTAAACCTTTGCACAGTCAAGGAAATTAACTTTGAAAAAAATACTTGACCATTTATGTTTTCATAATAAATATGAATTATAATGCAGCTTGAATAACTTGTAGGGTTTCCGATAGATCTATAAGCAACAGACTTATAATTTAGTTCTACTATTAGAGTAAACTCATGCAATCAAAAAAAAATCAAGTTACAAGGCCTTACAGATTTTATGACCATGGTAATTTTTATTATTTTTATGTTTATAAAGATGTATAAACCAAAATGTAAAACATAAATCCACATTTGATATTTCTATATATCACTTATGATTTAGCATGTACTGTCATTCCCAGAAATTAAATTGAGCATTTACCTTCATTTAAACTTTATCCTTGTTTGGTGGGTTGTGGTGGGGGACAGTATATTGTACATATTACTATAGCCAAGATTTTTTTACTACACATAAAATGATCACATTATAAGGATACTAATATGTATCCAAAGTAATTCATGTATTAATCTACCTTTACTTTCAGATGCAGAAACGTTTTACATCAACAATGTAATTCAGTACCCGTCTATTAGCGATACACATACACATTTCCGCACCTAAGCCAAAACAATAATAGCTCATGCGACCAGTGCATACTCTCACAACCAACGGTAGCATGCAAATCCTTTTGAATGTTTAATGTGGTATTTAAAAATTCAACATTTTTATAATATTATAATTTGAAAACTAATGTGCAAAAGAAAAGAAAACTGTGCATGGTTGTATTACACAAAAAAATTAACTATATTAAAGAATAAATTATAAATTAAATGATTTTTCTAGGAATCTTGCCTAGTTTTATTTGTACAACAAAGCTTAGCAAAAGGCATCACTTATCTTTAAAGCTCAATCTTAATATGTAGAATGAAGTCACAATCAGAATGCTCACAAATTCTGGAAATTTTCCATTTGCTTTTCCCAAAGTTCTTAACACTTACTTTTTATGGTAACCTTATCTTGAAGTTAAGTTCAGTAACCTGGCTATACTGTTGTTAAATATTTTCAGAGTGATTCACTGTGATTTATATTACACATAGCTAAACAGCTGTGTCGGAGGTAGGGTTAATTCATTACTTTCCTTATCATATATAAGATTAAAAAAAAGTCCACTAGTAAAAGAAAATTAATGAAAATGAATTTATATTAGAACAAAGATATAAACTGGTCAGAAAATGTTACTCACAAATTCTTCTGAGTTTATTTTGTTGTTTAAATAGGCTAAAGTTTTAAAGAATGTAATTTAACTTAGTATGAAATTATGATAATAATAATTTATGTTTCAATTTCTATAAATCACATAGTATTTTTAGTGTGCATAGTTAAATTATATAATATCTCATGAGAAATCTTATGGAAATATTTATTGTGTTTAGCCAATTATTTTAAGCAACAGATTAGTCAAACCGCTTTGGGTACAATTATATAAAAAATATTGACAAATATAGTTAGGATTTATTTCTAAATTACACAAGAGAATCTCTGGTGGGAGAACTGTAAAATATAATGCTAAATTATATCAATTGAAAAAAAAAAATTTGAAATAATTGAATATAATCCTTAAACCAATTCTATATGTGAAAATAATGTTTTTAATAACCTAGGAAACAAAATTTTGAACATTTTAATTCTTTGAGTGTTTCAAAACAATACTGATTAACTGAGCCAAGAACAGTAAATAATCAATACAGACATTGAGATTGGCTCAAAAATAATATGTTACACCTTTGATACTCAAATGATTATTATTTTTAACTCTGGCTTTCTTCAATCAACTGTTTTGTGGTAAAGAGAACATAATGCTGTGTTTTTAATGCTAGAGTTTTTAAGAGGCTAAGGTTAGAGATGGGTAGCGACCCTAAAAAACTATAAATAAAATTTACCAAAAGGGGTGTTAAAATAAGGAAAAAAGCAGTCCAAAATTTTGGTGTAAAAACATAGAGTGGTGCAAATAATTGGTGTAAAAAAATAAGTTAGTTCTAAATTTGGTACTCATCATCCATTTCCCCTTTTTCTCCCCTTAAAATTAGTTTCCTAAAGATCACGCGTCAAAATTAAAGAATTTTTTTTAAATATTGTTTTAACAGTTTTAAGTTCCAGAAACTATCTAACATAATCTCTTGAAAAATATAGGTTTATATCTATTAGTGATCATCTCTATAACCTTCTTAAAACTCAAACAACAAACTAAAATTACTTACGGCCAGAGGTGTACGCAGGGATTACGGAAAAGGAGGGGGGGGGGGGATTTAGGGAATTAACCCCCCCCCCCCCCCTAAATCCTAAAAATGTATCATTCTCAACAACATACAGAAAGAATTTGAAAGCAAACAGCAGCAATGTGGGTCTATCCTACCCCCCTCCCGAAATTAATTCCTACATACGCTCCTGCTTACTGTTTAATCATGCAGACACAAAGTAAGTACTAAATAAAGCAGCACACCAACTTCTATCATCTGGCATAAACACGGCAAAGCAGTATACACAATGTGTACGTTTCTAGATTTTGTAAATAAAAAAAATTGAATTTAAGCAAAGGGACAGGGCTCAACGTACATAAAACCCATTGTAACATGTATTCTCATGCTATTAACAATTACTTCTTGTCCTAACTATAAAATCACTCAAACGAAAAGTGTAAACAAATGAGAAGATAGGTTAGTGCATATTATTTTTCAGATCTGTTTTATGATTTCCAAAGAAATAAATTTTCCTTTAAAAAAAAGAAGCATTTATAGTGTCACTTCACATGATAAAATAAAAGTAACGTAAAATCAGGATTCATCGTTACATGTATAGTATCTTATCTTCTTCAATAACGCCATCCTGATTTTACACAAAATAAGTAAATAACCAAAGATATCAAGACACAAGATGGGTAAATGTGTAACTGTGTTGTATGCACTGCACCTACAGCAACGTATGTTTGTATAATTACTATAGATTGCTGCTGTAGTAGAAAATAAATATAGTTTAAAAAACTAAAGAAAGATGCTTTTAAAGATTATCAAACTAAAAAGTAAAAAATAATTTTAAAATTTAATTTATGACAATAGTATATAAGCAATACTAGTATAAATGAGAAAAAAGCTTGAGGCGCTTTGTGCCATATTTTTTGTATATTAAGCGCCCCATGCTTTTTTCTCATTTATACTAGTATTGCTTATATACTATTGTCATAAATTAAATTTTAAAATAATTTTTTACTTTTTAGTTTGATAATCTTTAAAAGCATGTTTCTTTAGTTTTTTAAACTATATTTATTTTTAACTTTTTAGTTTGATATTCTTTAAAAGCATGTTTTTTTAGTTTTTTAAACTATATTTATGTATAATTATCATAGGGAAATGAGTTACCGACACTACCTATTACCATCTGAGATAACTATTTGGAGTTGCAACGTCACAAAGAAATGGTAAAGTCTCTCCGAATCATTTACAGTTAGATGTATGGATATAATCTTAGAATTTACCGGAAAAAAAAAATTTTTTCGACATGGCCTGGAGTAGAACCCACGATCGCTGAATCCGAAAGCTAACGTCACAGAAGTCGCGCGCCTTAGACCGCTCGGCTAACGAGCGTAATAAAATTGGTGGGACATTTTACAATCATGAGACACTCACTCTTAGTCGAAAGAGTTACAGACGGACAGACAATCATTTACAGTTAGATGTATGGATATAATCTTAGAATTTACCGGAAAAAAAAAATTTTTTCGGCGTGGCCTGGAGTAGAACCCACGATCGCTGAATCCGAAAGCTAACGTCACAGAAGTCGCGCGCCTTAGACCGCTCGGCTAACGAACGTAATGAAATGGGTGGGACATTTTACAGTGATGAGTCACTCACTCTTAGTCGAAAGAGTTACAGACGGACAGACAGAGTTACAGACGGCGGACAAACATACAGGTGAAGCTAATATAAAGCATGTAAAAATAGGTACTATGTTTATTGAAGTTTGATTTCCTGTATTATAAATCTATGGTGTACTTTGAGATATTTTCAGAAATGGCATCCAACTCGTGAAAATAGCTATATTTCAAGCAACATTTTGTGTTTCTACAAAAATGTTGAAATTTTGCAAAAAAAAAAAAATGTAAAAACCTACAGAATTTTATTATTTTTCTGAAAATTTTGTGCAAATTTTTGTGGGTTCCTAGTGATGGGTAATAAATTCTTTATCAATTAAAAATATTTACATGTCCTACATATCCTCAATTTTCAGACGCTGTCATATTTTATTTATATGTTGTTAATAACTATAATAATATATTATTATTATTGTTTGGTTTCTATGTTCATGTTTGATGACTGTCCCCCATAACAACTAACAAATCAGTCATTTCTTAAAGATTTAACAATCATATTAATAAAAAAGTTTATTTATAGTGTGGCACATGTGTGTACACAAACATATTTTCCAAACATTAAAACAAAAAAAATTATTATTTTTATAATTAAGACTTGTTGACAGTAATATCTAATATGTAAGTAAATAGCACTCTAATAAGCATACATTAAAATGCTTGCATAGCTACTTGCTTTATGAAGTAAACTTACAAAAAATTAACTCGAAAAATTTACTTTCAAAATATAAATAAAATTAAAAATGAAAACTGTTAGATACCATTACAATATAGAAAATGGAATACCAGGCCATTCAAACACTGTATTGCATTTACAAATACAAAAATGTGGACAGGATACAGGAGACGTACCTAGCAGACAGATGAACAATACTTCATTTCAGTGAAGCATGGTGACACAAAAGTCTTTATGCGAAAAGTAAACCCAAGCCAATGTTCAAAGAATACTACAAATTGAAACACACTCTTTCAGACATTTCCGTGTGGGCGCCAGATGTTGACACTGGCTGCCAGGTCACATTACTGCACAGCAGGCATTTTGAGTTCGCTCAGAGTTTATTGTTACTATCAGTTTTAATTTCAGTACGTATGTTTTCTAGCGGGTTACATTTCATACTTCACATATCACAGGTACATTTCCATAATGGTCTGAATTTTTCTTTCAGTAGAGCAACTTATGTATTTTAATATTTTTAAACTGAACATTATTATTATTTTAAAAATTCCATTTAAGTTATACTGACTTTTGATAATCCAGTATGGCTGAGGTCAGGGACACGAATCTGTAGAATTCACAAAAGGGGCCACAGAAATTCGCAGGGGAGGCTCACGTGGCTAGGGACGGCAATGGTACATGATGTATCGGAAGTATTAATATTTCAGGTCCAAAATATCAATAATTTGGTATCAATATTTTAGTGCAGTTGTTTTTTTATATCTATATTTAGTTCCGATGAATTTGAATAAAATTATCTGTAAATAAATTTGGCAGCAAAAATAATAAATAATAGAACTTAGATAACTGAAAAATAAACGCTTCTAAGTTTGACAAAAAAAAAAGGAATATATTTATAGTAGTTAAAGAATTAAATACCTACAACAGGTTTAGGTCTTGCCAGCAAAATCAAATACAACTATGTAATTTTTCAATTTTTTACATTTAATTATTCTCTTTTCTACATGTTTGTTGGCTTATTTTTCACTTAACAGCTTCTGAAGTCTATAACAATAACAATTCATAAAAATTACTTAAAAATAAAAACTAAAAAATAATTTTACAAAATTGAAACACATGGAGAAGATATTATTGAATAATAAAAAAAAATGAAAATAATAAAAATAGTTGGATTCATTTTTGCTAGAAGAAGCTTAAACTGGTATCAGGTTATTCCTTTATATTAGTTTAGATATCAAAAACTCAATATAACAGGTACTTAATATTTTATAAGAAGTAAGGCATGGGTAAAAGTTTGTATATTATAAAAGAGCGATATATCAAAAATACTGATATTTTCATGTTGATGTTTCATCAGTAGTTATATAATTCAAGCGATATATCGAAATACCAATATATCAATGTGTTGAAAATAAGTTTTGCCATCACTATGCATGGTCAGAGAGTTTTTGGCACAGCTTTAACTGACGCAAGTCATCTCTGGATACAGTGGTTGTATGTTGTATACTGCATATATGTTGGCCTATGTGCATGCAATAAGCAGAACATTTTAAAATATACAGAAAGTTTTCCATAAAACATAATTTTTATGTTCATGTTTATCAACCCTGTGTCACAAGTCACGATTTTACAACTATAAGCAGGGCCCCTCAATGAGGGGCTTATTAATTCCAGGGGGGTGCATACTACCCCCCCCCCCCTCCTCACCGTATTTACATTCATGGCAACAGCAATGAGCCAAATTAAAAATTTTCACTGTACTTTGAACTTGTGTCCCAATTTTTCATTCTAAGTAGTCAGCAAATTTAGGTGTGTTCTTTTCGACATGGATCGTCTACAAAACGGAATGTGACCTACACAAACAACGTAAATACTTTGTGCAGTTTACGGGGACTTTCTGATGCAACAATAGCTTGTATGTTATCGGTAGTTACAGATATCAACATGGACGTTTTGTTGCATTTTTAGAAAAACTACCAATTCACACAATATACATTTGGGCTCAATACAAAAATATATATCGTGAAAACCAAAAAAAATATTGTGCACTATCCAGTTAAGTGTATACATAAATCATTACACATTGCATTGTGAAATTTACAAAGAAGCAAGTTGTAGATTATGAAATTATAGTGTATGTTGTCATAATTTTCATTAGTTTAACTTACTAAGCTGCAAATATTTGTGAATTTATGAATAAATACCCCAAAGCAAGAAGACCTGACTTAAAAATCATTAGCTAGAAGTTCATTTAAAGTTGAATTAAAATGGGAAGCGATCATTGTGATACTTTCACAACATTTTTTCAGAAGGAAGAGTGTAAGACAGTAACACTTTAAAGTGTATTGATGATGGCATGGTAATCAAATATCTTATTCCAATAATGTTACTGTAGTTATTACTAAAGCTTCAGTGCTGCAAAAATTAAGAAATTTACACCAAAGTTCCCAAATTTCACCACAAAAATATAAAATTCAGTACTTACCATCAACCATCGCAGAAGGTAACATGTCTCCGGCAGCTTTCATTTCATCGAACCTCGCCATCAATGCTGGCAACCTAAAAACATAAAAATGACTAACTGTTGAGAAAATACTATATCACTTAAATATATAGAAATTAAAATGCACTTACATAAATACAAAATAATTTTTACGAACAAATTTTGAATTACATTAAAAACTTTTTTAATCAAAACCACTGCGAATATTGAAATATATCTAGAAACCCGGAACTAATAGCGACAAATATCAAAATTTGTAACAAAGAAACACTGAAGTCCATAAATGAAGCAAGTTAAAAATTATTGAAAATATGGATAAGGACATTCATGAATAAGACTAAATTTAGGTAACTTTCGAAAAAGAAACAAACTTTTAAGTTGTATGCAATTTTAAAAATAAATCTGTCATTTTTTATTTATAAGATTAATATACATGTGTTGAAAAACACTCTCATGTTATATGGCAGTCACTAAATTAAATACAGTACACAGCTGATACACTTCTATAAATACATGCATTTTGCAGAAATGTTACTACCCAATGTCATATTCAGACCTCTTCACCCATCGCCCATCGACAAATATCCACATGGTGCCCGCCACTCTAGCTCTCCCGCCTGAAGCTAAGCCGATCACTGTCGTTGACGGCAGATACTGCCAACCACTTGCACAAAGAACAATGCTGGGAGGGGACACATCTAGATTCAGCCAAGCTCATCCATGTTTACGACCACTGCTCGTCCAGACTGCGACAAAATTCTCCTGCACGACCACCCAACCCCAACAGGAAGCTACAAACAGCATGCCATAAATAATTTCAGCTGAGACATACACACACACATACACGTGTGGGTTTGGGTGAAAACACTGAAAGATCATAAATGTTTGTGATTTCGTTCTAATTAACGGTTTCTTCCTTTTTGACAACAAAATACTATGTTCTTGCAAACATCAACACCAATGCTAAATTTTCTGCTTAGAAAAATTTTGAAGAATAAATAATGAAATCAGTAGTTATGAATAACACTTAACAACAACAAAAAAGGATAGTTAGTTTCAAATTACCTTAATATAAAATATGTTACCAATTTCCATGCTCTTACATTCTTAAATTTTTTTTATAAAAATATACATGCTGTAATTTTTTTGGCTGAAAATCCATTTTGTTTTATATCTCATACTTTATTCTTTTCTGATAAACAATTAAATATGTGAGCTACTGCACACAGTGTCTTTATTTAATTAGGATGGATTCTATTTCTAATTTTTTTTATCAGAATTTATGTCTGCATCTCTAATGAATTTTTAATACAAACTAGCCCACCGATTAAAATGTTTACATTTCACTACCAAAGAGTGAGACACTGTCTTTCATGTGCAATACATTTTGCTGATTCATTATTTTTTTGCATGTTTTTATATTATTCATTACTCAGACTTGAACTTCTGGGGAGGCAATTTAATAGTAGTAACCCTAACTCATAATATATGATTGTTTCATTACTAATTAATGTAAACTTGTCTTGTAAACAGCAAAGAAAATAAACTTGTTCTTCCCGTACAAAATTTATTTCAAACATTTAGTACTTGACCTATTAATGCATGTTAAATAAGTCTTCCCTGTTACAAATTCAAGGATTTACTGAATACAAATCTTAATTTTCATGCACAAACCTTGTAAAAATGATTTCTGCACAATATAATTAACAAAACAAGCACTCTTTACTCACTATATGCATTTAGGGGTACAAACGGTTTAGAATTGGGTATTTTATTAGCTTTGGATGAAAGAGTTTTTTTTTTAAATGTGACCTAAGTATACAGTTTAAAACTCTTTTTTAACCTAATATACAAGCGTAGGCCACACTTTACACTACCGTGATCCTTGTAATGGGTAAGATTGAGTACCGTGTTTTCTCGCATAATCGTAACACATTTTATTCTAAAATCAAGTTTGAAAAGTAGGGGTGCAACGATTATGCAGAAAAAAATTTGTTTTTTTTTTTTTTAAGTATTCATAAAAAAAACCATTCATGGAAAGTACGTTTATTTACAAAGTGAAGTATAAAAGAGCACGCCAAACAATTTAATTTAATAAGTCATGCAACAAAAACCTTTCTTCAACTTTAAATAGAAAAACTAAATCTGTGATCCAAATGCAAGCCGAACGAACGCGTAACTACCATGAGTGTGCAGGATATCAAATGTAGTTAACTCGGTACCGAATGCATGCAATCGGCGAGATATCGATATTCGACTATGTGTGCGCGCTTTATACGGGAAGCAACAAAACCAAACAGTAATGATTGTAACAAGCGCTGGCTACATTTTTGTAAGCGGTACACTGCGGCGACGCAGACGAACAATGAAGGTTATAGCGTTTAAAAATAAAAGAAAATTTACGCATCACACAGCTTCGTATTTCAGTTATTTAAATAAGTACGCAGTAATTTCTGAATAAATATTATATTTATACTTAAAAATACATAGTTTTATACGGAAAAGATACCTACACAAAGCGCTCAGCATCTAATAGCGGGACCAAAAACATCATGTGATGTTTACGCGAGAGGTTTTTTTTTATCCAAATTTTGACGCCCTAAAATATGGGTGCGACGATTACACGAGTGCGACGATTATGCGATAAAAGAGTGTAATTACTTTTTTTTAAACCTATGCCATTTCTGGTTAAACTATATGTCATAGATAAACCCCAATAACAAATAAAAAAAGATAAATACACAAGCACACAGAAAAAATGCCAAAATCAGCTCATGTCAAAATTTAAATGAATGGATTCCATACAAAATTAAATGGAAAAGGAATAAGTTAGAAAAAAGGCACAACACAGAGGAACACAGTAGGCTGACAACAATGAGACAATAGCAAAACAGTATATAAAGACAAAAAAAACTTACTTTGGACCAAACCCAACGATAACACTAAACTGATAATCTGGACAGCAAAATGACAATACAGAGACTTACAGGCAAACCAAGAGATGTGACCTAACTGATATTCTGGACACCAATATGATGACAGCACAGTTGAACACAGCAGACAACCTACGGTAAAACTGCTGCGATGTTTCTGGAACTGAGATCTGTTTCTGTCATTAGAAACAGACTGATTGCAAACACTGAAAAACAGGTGGTTTATGTACTACCTTCAACCCATTCTTGTCGCGACCAATGACACGCAAGCAGCCCTCTGACTGGCCGTGCACCTAAGACCTGATGTTATTAGCTGTTGTATTGGAGTGAGGGTAGTTGGTTTATAATTATTTTATTTTTGTGGTAAATTAGTTTCAGTTTTAACTAAAGGTATCTCTATATTTATTTAATTCACTAATTTGTTGACTGATAACATTGTTATTGCCGACAATAAAAGCTGCTTCTTTAATTTTCATTTTAATCGGGTGTTGTTTCTTTATGAATGGGAAGCATTGTCCCAGCGTATTTTAGGACTGTTGACTCAGGTATGTTTGGCAAGTCTAGATTTTTGAGTTTCAACCTTCTTTAGATTTCTTTTGTGTTCTTTAATACGTGTTGAAAGGGCTCAGCCAGTTTCTCTATCCACAGGATGTCTGATAATTACAGTTCTGACATTGACATTTGTCTGTGGTTGTTTTTACTCTGGTGATCATACTTTCAACTGTGGAATTTGACTTGGAAACTGTTCTCAGTCTGTTTTGCTACCCAATCATCTCTTTTCAGTGTGTTTCAGGAACTAAGGAACAACTAATGTGCCACTTGGTTTTTCAAAAGTTTTTCTTGAATGGTGAGTGACTTGTTGTTTTTGATGCCAGATGGGTAGCCATTTGCTAGAAGTTCAATTTTAAGTGATCTTGTAGTTTTTTTTTGGAGACTATAACATCTAGGAAAGGAAGCTTTTCATCAGTTTCTGTTTCATATGTGAACTGTATTGAAGGTCCGAATGAATTGAGAAAATTAGAAAATTCTTCTTTCTTTTCAGATCCATGTCAGACAAGAAAAGTATCAATATATTATATAGGGCCTCCCTATATAACCTCTCTTGTAGCCAAAAGAAGCATTAACACCGAGTTGTACAGAAATTTTAGAAATTTTCAGTAAATTGTTGAAAATAAAAAACAGGTAATTTTGTTCTAAAAAATTACAATTATTTCAATTTGATCCGTCTTCCAAACAAAATGATAACACACAAGGGCACAAAAATGTCTTAGTGATCAAAAAAATTAAGTATAAGCACTGAGTAATATTTAAGTGTTAAAAAAATATGCAATCAGTGAGTTCTTAAGAGAAAATTAAAAGAATGTTTATTATAGTCAATTATATCACTAGTTAGATTTTTCCATTTAAAATAAAATCCTAGAAGCGCAAATACTACCTCTTTTTGTGGCCAAAAGAAAGCATAACCAAGAAAATGTACCCAGCTTTTAGCAAAAAAACATTGTTTTGTTATCAAGACTTAAAATTATTTTGTTGCAACATGTTTTCATTTCAATTTTTTGTATTGCAAACATGTACTGTTCTTGTCTTGGTGTGAAGCGTAAGTTTAAGCAATGCATGTAAGAAGTTGTTTTACTTAAGAGTAAAATATATAGGTATATAAAAAAATGGGTGCGTGTACTTAGGTACGCGCGTGAGAAGTTATACTTCTTTGGCATCATTAAAAAATAGTTTTTAATTGCATGCAAAAATAGTGCGTGGAGTCCCTTCGCGCGGAAGAAGTGAAACTTCTTAATGTGGAAATGAAAATAGGAAGGGGTAGAAATTGATTTTTAGTGAAATCATATTGTATCAAATCAAACTAAAAAAATAAAGGAAATAAATTTGTAATGATTCATAGATTGATTTTCAGAGAGAGAAAGAGAGAAAGAGAGAGAGAAAGAGAGAGAGAGAGAAAGAGAGAGAGAAAGAGAGAGAGAAAGAGAGAGAGAGAGAGAGAGAGAGAGAGAGAGAGAGAGAGAAAGAGAGAGAGAGAAAGAGAGAGAAAGAGAAATAGAGAAAGAAAGAGAAAAAGAGAAAAAGAGAAAGAGAGAAAGAGAGAAAGAGAAAAAGAGAAAGAGAGAAAGAGAGAAAGAGAAAAAGAGAAAGAGAAAGAGAGAAAGAAAGAGAGAAAGAAAGAAAGAGAGAAAGAGAGAGAGAGAGACCTTTGAATGTCTATAAAACTAATTTTTTTATGAGAGCAGATTTTCATGAAATAAATCATGAAATCATTCAACGATAAAAGCTGTTTATTTAATTAAGCGGACGGGTTTGCCCCAAGGAGAAAATTGACGCGGCGAGACCTCGTGGACATAGAGAAATGACACACACTCACTATTTATGTGACTATGAAACATGATTTTTTTCTGCAATTTAAATTGTATATACAAAAAGGGTATTGAAAATTGAAACAAATATGGCGACACTACAAACTGTCAGGATCTTTATTTTTTTCTTACTCTCTACTTAGTTCCTTACAATAGCATTCACTCTCACTCTCTCTCTCTTTCTATTCCCCCTCCCCAGGAGCGTTAAACGTTTAACGCAACCTTGTTGGAAGTCGCATTAGAAGTATAACTTAAAAAAAAAAAAAAAAAACATTTTATAGAGATCAAAATTTGTTTTTGTAGCTAAGACTGAAAGAGAATAAGAACGTAAGACCAATTCAAGTGTAAAAAAAAAATATATTGTTCAAGCCGAGCTGTGCTTGACAACCTTAGTGTATATGCGGCAAGGCATTCGAGCATACTTCACATGGGTTTGTCTTACTGTGGGAATGGAGAAATAACCAAGACAAACCAGTAGGAGAATGTAGACAGCTAGGGAAGTAAGGACTACTGCAGAACAAAAAGTGCACTACGCCACAATGCCGCATGTAAACCCACCTTCTAACCAGATGGTTGCAAGAGCAGCGTTATTGAAGTCATTATAAACGACAATGACTGCATTTATTAACCAATTTTTGAAATTATATTCATTTAGATTACTTAATCTTATCAATAATATTGGTTGGGTGGTGGCAGTAAAACCATTATCGTTTAATCAGACGGATAGTAAATATATTTTCAGTCAAATTCAATTCCCATTTTTTCCATTTTGTTGAGAATCAGTGCTGCTGTCAATAAGCTGCAAAGTTGATAAACAATAGTTGAAAGCACTACATATTCAGTATTCACCTAAAAGTTTGGGGACCTTATATATTTATGTGAAACATATGTAATAACAAAATTTATTTAAGTTACTAGTTTAATACAAGAGTTTCAATTTTACTTTCAAGTATTACGTTCTATTGAGTAGCTTACATAATGTGAAACAGTACAACACTATATTACTACATAAGGTAAACATTATGAAACTTGAGAATATATTGTATTATTTTGCAGGTGTTTAAGTTTAATTACCATAATATTTTATAATTTATGTTTTAAATGTAAACTCCAATGTTCAATATAATCCTGCAAATACATGCCCCACTCACATAAACCGTTAATCTGGACGGGATTTAATCACAAGATGTTTTGGGTTGTTAATCCTACATCCTACATCAGTTCGTAGGTAAACACTTCGGTCTAGGTATATAACATTGTTCCAATTGAAATTAAGAAAAACGTATTTATTGTAAAAAAATTTGATTTTTATAGTTTTTACCCATCTACACTGAAAGAAATGTTTGTATATTTTACAAGGAAAATCCTTGGAAACCCTGTTGCCAAGGATATTACTTGTAAAACTACAAGGCAGAGCTTTGTACCATGTGCGATTTTGCAAGGCTCTGCCTTGTAGTTTTACAAGAAATATCCTTGGCAACAGGGTTTGCAAGAATTTCTCTTGTAAAAGTACAAATTTTTTTTTTTAGAGTGTACCGTGCATTTTAAGGTAAAATCCGTCCAACCCGAACTTCCGGTGATCTGGACGAGGTCCGGCCAAGTCTGCAGTTTCACGGCAGGTGACGCTTGTTCGGAAATTACTAACAGACGCTGCTTCCCACCCGGACGGAGAACTCACTTGGACGCAGGCACGGCGTACTTCTTCTGCAGGTCGACCCGCAGCCGCTCCCCGACGTGCCTGTATATCTCCACCAGGCTGTTGAACGCGGTGTCGCGGACAGACGCCATCGGGTCCCCGAGAAGCTTCACGATGGACGGCAGGAGGCGCGAAATGGACAGCGACTGTGCACCGTGCCTGCAACGCACAAACCGACACTCACAGCTGAATGAGAAAAAATAGAGTATAATATGGTTTAAGTTTGAACAGTGTTACAGCTCGTTTATCAATTAAAATAACACTCAGTTTAATTAAAAAATTATTTAAGCGAAAATTTTTATTTTAAATATTATTTAAATATTTTAAAAATTTTTTTCAAAACTTAGTTTTTATTTTAAAAATTATTTCAATATTTTAAAAATTATTTCAACACTTAAAATTACTTTTAAAACGTATTAAATAATTTAAAATTTTTTGAACATTTAATTTTTATTTTCAAAATTAATTCACGACTTATTTTTATTTTAAAAATTATTATAATAATTTAAAAATTATTTCAACACTAACTTTTTGTTTTTAAAATTATTTCAAAATTTTAGAATCTCTTTCAACAGTTAATTTTTAATAAAAAAAAATTATTTCAATATTTTAAAAATTATTTCAATACATAGTTTTTATTATAAAAATTATTTAATTATTTTAAAAATGATTTCAACATTTAATTTTTATTTTAAATAATATTACAATATTTTAAAAATTATTTCACCACTTATTTTTATTTTTATAAAATATTTCAATATTTTATAAACTATTTCAACGCTTAATGTTTATTTTAACAAATATTACAAAAATTTTAAAAATTAATTTAACACTTAATTTTTATTTTACAAATTCAACACTTGATTTTTATTTTAAAAATTCAACACTTAATTTTTATTTTAAAAACTCAACACATAAATTTTATTTTAAAAATTCTTTCAAAATTTAATTATTATTATAAAATTATTTCAATAATTTAGAAATTATTTCAAGACTTAAATGTTATTTAAAAGTTTATTTTAATATATTAAACATTATTATTTCAAAACAATTTTATTTTAAGAATTATTTCAAAATTAAATTTTTATTTTAATAATTAATTCATACTTAATTATTATTAATTTAAAAATTTTAACATTTAAAAAATTATTTCAATATTTAAAAAATTATTTCAACACAGTTTTTAACTCAAAAATTATTTAAATATTTAAAAATTAGTTGAAAATTTTAAAAATTATTTCAACACTTAATTTTTTATTTAAAAAATTATTTTTTTAAATTAAAAATTATTCCAATATTACAAAAATTATTCCAATGCTTAATGTTTATTATAAAAACTAATATAATATTTTAAAAATTATTTCAACACTATATTTTAATTATAAAATTAATTTCAATATTTTGGAAATTATTTCAACAATTAATATTAGGTGAGTTTTTTTTCTTATTTTAAAAATTATTTCAACTTTAATTTTTATTTTAAAAATTATTTTAATACTTTAAAAACTATTTCTATATTTAAAAAAATCAACATTTTTATTATTATTTCACACTTAGTTTTTATTTTAAAAATTATTTCAATATTTTAGAAGCTATTTCAAAACTTATATTTCAATATTTTAAAACTAATTTCAAAACTTAGTTTTTATTAAAAAAATTATTTCATTTTAAAAATTATTTCATAACTTAGCTTTTATTTTAAAAATTATTTCAGTATTTTAATAATGATATCAATATTTTAACAATTATTTCAATATTTAAAATAACAATTCACCACTTTATTTTTATTTTAAAAACTAATAGCATATTTAAAAATTATTTTAACACTTAATTTCACTTAATTTTTATTACATAAATTATTTCAATATTTTAAAAAATTACTGAAACACTTAATTTTAATTTTTTAAATTATTTTAAAATTTAAAAAAAAATTAATACTAGTTTTTATTTTTAAAATTATTTTACAATTTTAAAAAATTATTTCAATAGTTAAAATATTTCAATGCTTATTTTTTATTTTAAAAATTATTTCAAAACTTAATTTTTATTTAAAAAATAATTTCATTATTTTGGAATCTATTTCAACACTTAATTTTTATTTCAATTTTTTTCTATATAATAATTATTATTTCAACACTTAATTTTTATGTTAAAAATTATCTTAAAATTTTAAAATTATTTCAATATTTTAAAAATTATTTCAACACTTAATTTTATTTTAAAAAATTTTTTGGCATCAGTTTTTGAAAAGCCAGTAGGAACAAATAAATCTAAAATAAAATTTTTTTGTAGGATAAAGAATGGTGTCTCAATTTTTGTACTAATATCCCGTTTGCCATATCTATAATGGTACTATTAACAAATATTATATGTCACAAAGAAAGACACATTAAACTGTACGAATATCAACATTTAGGCACCAAGGCAATGATTGAAAATTCACCACTCTAAATCACACATTTTGAATGTGTGATGAAGACGCAACACTTACTCTGTGAGAGTTGTCTGTAAACAGTTCATCACTTCTTCCCGTATCTTGCCGTTCTTATGGGAGAATGCAGGCAACAGCTTCTCGAAAAGTGTCTGCGGTGTTATCACGTCTTTCTCCATTAATTTGAGGATGAACAATTGAGACTTCTCTCGCACCATCTCTTTGCTGTCACCTGGAACATTATCCACCATTTCCATCACAAGTTAAAATTGTTTTTATTGGGTTTCAAGCACAAAGCGTACAAAATAATACCTCAGCTGGGCGGAGTCTGGCATGGAACTTACAGTTTTCTATAAACTGAAAACATTTTAATGCTTTGACCATACTCATTTATAAAATGGTTTTGTCTGGAAAACTAGCACTTAATCTGCTATTATTTTATTTTCAATACTGGATATTTTCTAGTTAACAGAAAAATCACGTGCAAAATTGGGTGTTTTCATTAATTTAAAATATATACACAATTAAATTTAGTTTATCCAGACTAACTGGCACCGAACGAAATCTTAACAGTCAAAAATCAGGATAATTCCAGTAATACAGGTAATATGCAAATCAAAATCTTTCAATAAGCAAACTTACCATTTACTATGATAAAAAATATGTTTTGTAAGAACAAAATTACGTAGCATACACACCCTATATTGTTTACAAGTCATTAAAAATATAAAATTATCTTTTCAACATAATTTTTTAACAAAGAATTTGTCAAATTTCTTCTGTTTCAAACACGTATGGTATTTGAATGGTCAAGTACTTTATTGTGTGCTAACCATCTTTGTTTGCATGGATCTAGAATAAAACTGTTATTTTTATGTAAACATTAAATCAAATTTCTACAAATCTGATCCGGATTATCCAGAGATTCAGAGATCCGGATCAACGAGGGCCGGATAAATGACCAACTAGGTCTAAAACCCATGCAGAATTACAGTAAGGCTAGTGTGCTAACACACAGACCTTGAGGTTTCTAAAATATAAATATGCAAAAATTAATCAAAAATATCCACATGTATTACAAGCATTTAACAGTATAATGTGAACTGCTTCCTTGATTTAAGCTAAACATAAATGTTAGTATCTGTCTTGCAAAGAACAAATACATTATGTGTAATCAAAATAATGGCCCAGTTAATATATTACTATACCATAATTCACACTATAAATTATAAACCTATGTATAATGTAGCAACAGAAACATACCAAGCCTATCAATGATTGGTGGCAACACTGTTGAAATATACGGCCGGAAGTCAACTCCCATCCTGTCTACGAGATATGTCATGGCATCAATTCCGTTCTGTGATACCTGCAACAAAAATTATAACTTACATCAATAAATGCTTAATGAATGCATATTTTTGTTAACATTTTGGCAAACAGAATACTGAACCTTTTAAAGCACACAGTATCACACCAGCAAATTATATGAAATAAACTCTCTTCTTGTTCTAATGACATTTTCACTATACCTTACAAGTAAAGTTCTACATTTACATCATAATGATTCATTTTCAAAGTAATTAACAAGATCCTAAATTTAGAAATATGCAGTTGGTCACTAATGCATAAATACACTCATTTAATTTCACTTTTTAGTATATTTTACTTGAGCCTAATAATGTACAAAACTTCCTTTCTGCCAGGATTATATCTTATCAGAGGCATAAAAATACATGGAGGTTAAATAATTTATAAAAGCTACAGTTACAGAATATGTAAGTTAACCTTTTTATAGTAAACAATTGCAAATACCTTTCACAGATCAGTTGACTACATGCTTCACAGTTTCAGGACATTGCACAATTTTTTTTTTACACAAAATAAGTGATTTCAAAGTTAGGTTTAGGGGAAAATCCACAATTATAGTAGACAGTTTATTGTCTTATAATGTATTCAGTAAATGTGACACTTTTAGTAAACATACGTAATTAGAAAAACTATGACATTTTACAAAAAAAAAAAAAATAAGTTAAATATATTGTGCACATAGAAGTATAGGACTTTACACTGAAGATATACTCTCCAAATAAAAAAGATAATCCATTAACTTCAACCAGTTTTATACTTGTTTTTTATTAATTGAGTGTACAGGATACAGTATATTTGGCTACAGTCCTCAGCTGACCTTCAAAACTGTTATACCCCTAAGAGATTACCACATTAACAATTATGTGCACATAATAATAAAAAGACTATTTAATTATACTTACTATTGAGATTAAGGAGAATAATGCCAACACACACACACACATATTTTACCAGAACCCTGGGGACTCCTCTAATCCACTAAGCTTGAAATACTTTAATTTAAGCTGTTTTGTGGAGTGTGGACTAAAAAAACAATGGTTTTAGATAGAACAAATCATTATTCAAAAATGTCTAAAGCAAAGATTGATGCTAAATCACTACTTTAAATTTGATAATTTTAACCAAATGACAGGTGTGTCAAAATCCAAAAAATCATCTTCTTCACATGATGTTTACATAAGTTGATTTTTATCATTCCACTGGCAATTTGTAAGTCAATAATAGCACAATGCACATAAGAAGACAACCATTCTATATAAAAAAAAATTTTGTTGCCACAAACGGTTAGTTTTACAAACAAAGAAAAGTTACTGTTTTCACAATAAAGAAATAACTGCGACCCTTGAATAGAGATATATACGCTGAAGTTTTCTAAAGTTGGCATAAGGTTGTAAGCAGGGCGTTAACAAAATATTCAATAAATGTTTATTAAAGCATTATAGAAACGGTAACTACTTAAGAATGAATCAGTTTTTCAAAGTCATAATGAAAATTATTTTTAAAAAAATTGAATTTTATTGTATAGACAGATAATGATAAAACTAATAAGCATATTGATTAGAATATTTCACTGAGTAAATGGATAAGCAAGTCTAATTCACAACACTGCAAAATAGGTCTAACATAATACTACGGTAAAATGAAAAGTTATCATTAGATGGCCTATATAGAGAAAGGTAGTACCACATTAAAAAAAAAAATTTGCATTAGGAGGGACCAAGGTTCAAATCACAGTCTGTGCATTTTAATATTGGTTTTCCATTGTTTCCCTTAATAACAAGTATGCTAGGATGGTTTCTTACTATAGGTCATAGCTGATTCCTTCCCCCAATATGTCTGATATGTCCATCTCTAACGAGCTCATTGTCAACCTTAACTAAAATATTAGCATATATAGTTGTGTCGAAGCAGCTGGGTCTAGGGACATCTGACCACTTGCAAAAATGTGGGAGAGAAATTTTCTTATCTCTATACAAATAAAAAATTCTAAGGACTAATATATTTTTTTTAACAAATTGTAATTTTTGTAATGTAACAGTAAACCTTAAAAAAAATATGTTACAGCTCACATAATAGCAAAATTTGTTAACTGCTTAGACAACATACTTTATTCCTACAAAAGTCAAATTCTCCAAATAAAATATTAAAAATATATCTGTTATAAAATATATTTTCATCATTTTATTGGACTAACTTCTATCCAATGAGTTTTGGAGATGAATGAACGGAAAGGTTAGCTATAATTTCTGCCCCCACACTCAGATCAATGCGAGGGAAATTACTCATGCTTCTCTCTATTACAGGCATCCCTAGTAGAGTAGTACCGGATGTAGGTCCATGCAATCCATACATGCAAGAAATCATCTGCCTTGACAGATTATTCATATGAATGATGAAAGATGGTGGTGGTAATATTCAGTGATTTAACAGGAGGCTGGTTTGGACCAGTTGGCTGAGCATCACCACTGGGAGATGGCCATGGCCTGACTGGTGAGTAATAGGCCGATAATTCTGCAGGGGTTCAGCATTGCCTCACGCAGCATAGAGATTAAAGGATAGGACGACACAGTGCTCAGTCCTGAAAACAGGAAGGAAATTTTCTGGACCGGGAATCGAACACAGGGACCTTTTCCCCACCAGCCATAAATTTTAATTACTGAGCGAATGGGTCAGTAAACAAGGTGGATACTTTTATGGTGCCGAAACCTCTGGAGAAGAGGAGGAAAGGAGGAGAAAACAGACAGAGGAAAGAAAGTAGGAAAGAAAGGAGGAGAGGAAGAAAGGGAGGAGAGGAAGAAAGGGAGGAGAGGAAGAAAGGGAGGAGAGGAAGAAAGGGAGGAGAAGAAGAAAGGGAGGAGAGGAAAAAAGGAGAGGAAGAAGTGAGAAGGAAAAAGGAGGAAAGGATGAAAGGAGGAGAGGAAGAAAGGAGAGGAAGAAAGGAGAGGAAGAAAGGAGAGGACGAAATGAGAGGACGAAATTAGAGGAAGAAAGGAGGAGAGGAAAGGAGGAGAGGAAAGGAGGAGAGGAAAGGAGGAGAGGAAAGGAGGAGAGGAAAGGAAGAGAGGAAAGGAGGAGAGGAAAGGAAGAGAGGAAAGGAGAGGAAAAAAGGAGAGGAAGGAATGAGAGGAAGAAAGGAGGAGAGGAAGAGTGTAGTAGGGAGAGTCGGCACGTGTCTGGTGTGTGATCCCCTCCTCCCCCACGCCCCCACAAACTCTCTGACCGCCGCCGCCATCAGGCGAGCCCTCGCAAACACGCAGAGGCGCGCAACGTACACACGCATTATTACCGCACACACGGACAACAGCTCCCAGCTGGCGCTCGTGATAGACCTGGATTACAAACAACGCAAGAAGAATACTAAAGGAATTGTCAGGAGACGGCATGCTGCGACGTAGTTCAAGTCACTTATTTTTACATCGCCATCGTCATATTGTCACGCCCAAAACATCGCGGTAATGGTGCTTGACCAAGTCTGATGATGGTCAGTAATCATGAATTAGAATATCCGTTAAACAAGGTCACCTCCATAAAATATGGTCATTTAACATTTAAAACTGGTTCTACAATGCGAACACTACATTCAGCCAATTGTTTTGGATGTCTAACCAACATTGCGAAGACCACGGGTTGGGAAAAAAAACAGCTTCACCCGGTTGTCATGTAATCATGCTGACGTGGCCACCCCCTGGGTTCGCTAGACTGTTTGTTTGTTTGTTTGTTGCTAGTGCCTTCGAGTGTCTGCGCCCGGCTGCGGAGCGTTTGAACGTCACTACGCTGCGATCGGGCTTCCTCAAGGCCAGTACGCACGAAATTCAAATCTGCGCGTTAATGTTCGCGCGTGTAACTTTGCAGGGTCGAGTTTCCGGACCTACGTCCCCAAACAAAAACTGCTACTTTTGGCATTCCCTGTAACCCAATAAATTCATGCCCGGCAATTTCCGAACGCCCTGTACGGCAATTGTAAATAATTTTCCGTAACACCCGTTGAAAAAAAAAGTTTAAAGGAAACGGCTTGTAGAGAAGAGGCGGGGGAGAAGAAGCTTTATCATTAGCCGGGCTCTAATTAAAGCACGTGACAATGCGGAAAAAAAACCGATGTCTGGATAATTACGGCTTTTTTCCATGACTTGATGAAAGAGAGATAATTAAGTAATACGTTGTATTTTTGAGCTTTCCTGCATCTGTTAATTAGCGCGTGGTGCTCGCACCTGCTTATTAGATCAGCCGGCTGAGACAAAACTACATCGGTCATCCAAGGGCGACTCCGGGAAGACGTGTCAGGAGGGGGCTATCGTACGAAGAAACGATGCACGTCAAAGACTGGATTTGGAATATTTACAAATTTGTGGTCTCAAATACTGAACATTAATAATTTTATACAACATATTGGTGAACGAAAAGTTTTGCACACGAATTCAACTATTTAAGTAAACAACGGTAGATATACCATCAAAAATAAAACTAAATAATACAATTGTGCTCACCCCCCTCTCCCCATCAAGAGCCTAGCTCGAAACCCACACTTACCAGCTGCATCCGTCAAAGTCATCGTTAAACGCTCGTCACTATAAAAAAAAACCGCCAGTTTCTTTAAAGCGTGGATGATTGGTACAGCCGTTGGAACTGATGGCTACAAAAAATCTTTGTTGATACCACTAATTATTTTTATGAAAACATACCCTGCCAATATTTTTTTCTACGATACAAAATTTTGTAGCAACCCAGAAATCAGTTTTTTTGGGACAACACGGTTTCTCTCGAACGCCATCAAGCAGATGTGGTTGACCTGACCTGATGAGCGAAGCGTGGCTTTGCCACCGAAAGCTGGACCGCGTCGATAATTTACCGCTCGTCGACTTCCGAGGCCGTTACAGACGACGCGGTGCGAATGGAGCAGCCACGGAATGCACCGGTGAAGTGAAGTTAACGGGAGCAACCAGCTCGCGGCACACGTCCGCCATGTTTTCCCACATGCAACATGACATCGAGAATCGAACCCGGATGCCTCGGTGGAATGCGAGCGTGATCTGACCACTGTCAAATTATTTAACGTAAGATGTTTCTGCCGATAATTTAATAAGCACAAGGTAACGTTCTTTCCACGATTTGAAGTTGATCAAGGCTTGGTTTTAAATTACATGTTTTACTTTATTTTCTTGTCATCCACAATATTTCTGGGATTTTCCCATAAATTTCATCACGATAGCTCTGTTGTATTTTACGTTTCACCTCAAATTTGCTAAACCGATTATTTACCTAATATCATCCAATAACGGTATAAAAAAAATCACGCAAATGCTCGAAAATAACGTTACATAAATATCTGGTGATAAATAGTGTGATACAACAACACTGCCTAAGAGCTATCGGGATAAATTTACAGTAAAATCCCTTAGCAAACAGTAACGACAAGAAGATGAGTGCGAGATAGTCTCTTCAAGTTCATGAAGATCCGTGCGCGCTGCTTTCCTAACAAGTGACGGGAAACCAGCGACACAAAGCTGAGAGGCTTCTGTGCCAACAGATAGCGATGGCGTTGCAGAAGAGAAGGTTGGATAAGAGGGGGGGGGGGGTGGAGGGGGAGGGCCCCCACCGGGGGGGCCCCTAGTTTATTGTCGCGGCCAGAAAGTGAAGTTTCCAGCCGTATAAAGCGAGACGAGTACCGGAGGCGTAAAAGGCGAGTCGAGGAAAGTCACCACGAGGCCTTCCCCGAAGAGAAATGCGGTCCCGCCGCCAGCCAAGATCTCTCATGACGATGCGGGCAAAAGGCCGAAAAACACTCCGTCCCATTCGTCGCACGCACGTACTTATAATTTATTTTTTAAATAAAAGCATGCATTTAAAATTCTTAGGGTACTTTTTTTTTAAATTTTCCTTTATGGATAAAATCCAGAAAGTATCATAAAGAGAAATAGAAGACTAACACTCGAAATTAATTTTGTACCTGTTAAATTTCCTGAAACACTTAGTATAATTATTGTGTAACTAACGTGAAAAAAAAAATTTAATACCTATTGTGCCTATGCAACACAATGAATGGGGGTGGTCCTGAGGGAAGGGGGAAGCGTAAAAAATAACCTTATATACGATATATTTTTTAACCAGCACTTCCTGACAAGACCTCAATACGGCACAACAAGCATATGCCACGAATGACCTACAGAGTAACCACCTGGCTTACCTCAAGCCAGCCAATACCGTCCTTTTATGGTTTAAAACGCCTGAGTTGGGGCTGAGGCCGGTCAGCATTTCCGTCAGACAGGTAATCTACGCGAGGGTACGCCGAATCGGATGGCGAAGAACGGCAAGTCAAGAATAGAACCACAAAACCATTGGAAATATGTTGCGGGGAGTTAACATTCATGGTCGAAACACACTGCGTAAATGGTACGTTTGGGTCGTTCAGGAGAATGGCTGCAGCTTTGCGACACTGTTCCCCGTTTCTTTGTTAAAAGAAAAATACTAGCACGTGCGTGGTAAATCAACACCCAGTAAGTAGTACACGAACACTCCCGCGAAAAAGACAAGCACTGCAGTCTTGAGTTCAGCTAGACACAGGCAACCAAATAACAACCCAATACCAGTCCGATTGTTTGCCTCTTTGAAGAACGCGTATAGGCTAATAAGGCTAGCACCTGAAGTAGGAGAGTTAAATGCACTCAAAAGCGTGATACAAACATTAAGAGGAAAAAAAATAGGACTATACGACGAACAAGGCTGGTTTAGTTGTATTCGTTTTGGTTTGCTTTGTTTTACCGACTTAATAGCTTCTTTTGAATTCCATGTGTCAGTTATATTTTCACAATTAGTCGCTCGTGGTTTCCAATAACGGACAAAATGCAGTCCCAACAACGTATTATCATAGTTTCTCGAAATAGTGCGAAATACGACAAAGACGCAACATTCGGTGAATCTGGCGGGAATTGAGGTCTCACCAGGGGGTTCGGGAGTTTTGAAAACATTTTTAGACCCCGAGAACCCAGTGTCATGTCCCGGCAATCGAGGCCTATCCTAGGGGTCTGGGACTGTTATATCAGAGTATTGTGCATTTTGCGGCACCTTTCTGTAGGAAATACGAAACTAATGCATTGTCTTGTATGCACTGATATAGACACCACTTACTTTCTCAAAACGATACTGTATAAATGATGTACATTACCAAGTGAAAGGATGTACAGTAAGATTGAAACCATTTCACTCGTGCAACAAAACCGATTTCGGAAACTAGTTTCAAAAGGACCGTGGAAAGTGGAAAAAAAAA
The DNA here is from genome assembly GCF_032445375.1 of Bacillus rossius redtenbacheri. Lineage (NCBI taxonomy): Eukaryota > Metazoa > Arthropoda > Insecta > Phasmatodea > Bacillidae > Bacillus > Bacillus rossius. The sequence continues at coordinate 348,455,084 of NC_086330.1, read as the reverse complement.
AAGTTTGCAATAGAGGCTGGCGACGTGAATGATGGACAAGGTTTCGGCGGGAGTTTTCGACGAGCGACAGATCCATTACGCGAGGTGCGAGTACAGCTAACAGGCGGCGGGACCCTGATTACACCACACTTCAAAAATTTTTACGTTATCTACGAATAACGCTGGTTAAAAAAAATATCCAGGGGATATTCATAAATTTCCTGGTAGCGTCCGTACTTTAAAATGAACACCAACACACAAAACATATCTTGGAAGTTTTTCCTACTAAAGATCCAGCTCTCTGGAACTACGAAGAAACCTTCGTTTATTAAAGGTGTATGTACCAGTCTAGGTCATTATTTTATTTTCACTTTTAACACTGTTAAACTCGTTAACTTTGAGTGCCCGAACTTCAAACGAAAAGTGCTTATTGAAACAAATGCAAGCAGGAGAACAAACGAAAGGCTATTTCACAACACCTGCGGAGGTTGGAAGTTCTTCTTTGCCGCTTCGAAAAAACACCCCCCCAAGAGCCGGAGCGCAAATTTTCTTGGCGGAACAATACCTCGTCTGATTGCAAACAGAGAGTTACAGTTTCTCGCAGAACCGTGTGCGGAACAAACGCAGCACGGTCGTAACGCTTCCTTCGGCACAACTGCTCCTTGAACGAAACGGGCCGTGGCAACACGCCGCGGTAGTTCACGCGGCAAACAATGACTAGAGAACAGGAGAGAAGAAGAGCGGGAGAGAGAGGGGGAGAGACGAAACACTGGCCGCTCGCGGGCCAGGATAAAGACTTCCGGAGAAACCTCAGGCAGCGCGCCTTGGAGCAGAAAAAGAGGGCGACCCCCAAGCCCGAACCACGACATCGCACCAGCTGGGTGCTGCAAAATAAATTGGGAGATGCGCAGACACGGAACAAAAATAAACCATCCATACTTCTTGAAGTGAACCTTTAGAACGAAACGAAAAATGCGGCCTTCAGGAGTAGGGTGGTCGATGAATGATCCGGGGGTTTAATGAAGTATTCGAACAAATGAGTCAATGTACACTATTAAAAACTTTCACCTTCAATTTACGAAGATCGCTGGTTACAAATTAAACAGGGATCTTCGTAAATTTACGGACACAAATTTCACTTACTTTGAAAAATAATCCAACAGAATAATCTTCGTATATTAACAAAAACATTCAAATATTGATTAAGTCTACAGCAAGAACAGTCTTCTTGGGTCCTCGTGTGTGTTTTATCTTTTTTAAGAACGAAACACTCGAAAGTCGGAATACAGCGTAGTTTCTACGAAGATTCAGTTACTTGAAAACACTAAGAACTCTTAGTTTATTTAAGTTAGATTCTTCGTTAAAAGGTTCGTAAATTTACTGTAATTTCTAACAGTGTGTGATTCTTCGCATTTTTGTAAAGGTTATGAACCTTTGTGTACTTTATGTTTTAGTTTGATGGTTCAAGGTAATTATTGAATATTAAAAAACTAGTTAACGGAAGTATATCACTGAGAAAAAGTACAAAAACAAATATTTGCTGGCGTACGGCGAAACAAACGTTTTAAGTAAACGCATCATTACATTGACCTAACCAAATTAAATGCATGACAGTTTATTTTGCACGCCTAAAAAATGAATATGTAAATAAAATACACATTTGAATTGACAAATTCATTTTATTGGGCCAGTTAATTTTTTTCTGCGGCCAAATATTTGTTAATATTAACTTTATAATATATCCCACCAAATAAAAAAATACTTCGTTTACGAAACAAACCTCTATATTGATGCACTTTTTTGTGTTCCATTGCAAACTATGCGAACGAACAAAAGTTTACACATTTTTAAAAGATACACTACGTTAATACATACAAAATGTTATTTAAACACACACATACACACACATTATTTATATATATATATATATAGTCGAAATGTATAAAACTATTTTGGGGGGGGGGGGGGGGGGGGGGAGAGACTTTTAATGCCAGCAAGTTCAGAATTTGTCAAATCATTATTGCGTCCTACTTTAGCCGCGTGCTGTACTCAACACGTAATCCGGACATCTATCAATTTCCCAACAAGCACTAATCGAATAAACAAGCAGCACAGTGGCTCGTTTGCTTTCGTGCTGCAGTGCCAACCATCTATCGCGGAACGGCTGGGTTATAATTGAATTAGTCCAGCGTGCCTGAACGTAAGGCTCGAGAGAGATCTTGAACGTGCTTCGTCCACGCCAGACACGTGGCGCTGCCAAACGGCGGGTCTCGCTCGTCGCTCGAGCGGGTCGGCGCGCGTCACAACGGCCCGTGACCCGAACAGTTCCGAAGTTCACCGAAGTTCACCGATGTTCGCTGTTCACTCGTACAACTTTGGCAGCATCTATTACAGGATAAAAAATTCTTCAATATTCGCTTAAAAAGAAAAACAAATTAGGGTGGGAAAAAGGTCTTGGCCCCGTACTGACATTTAGGTCCCTGTCTTTTTGAAAACAGTCTCGGCTACGCAATATTCCTAAGAATCTCCGGAGAACCACAGGATAAAGTTTCAGATAGTGTCAAGTAAACAGTAGGGCGGCGACACAATTAGGGCAATCTCTTGTTGAATACCGTCTCGGCTACGCTATTAAAGCATAGCATAACATTCACGTCAAATATTTTAAATGTTGATAACATAACCTAACTAACCTTCCACTGTGTTTAAAGTATTTTAATTTATGTAACATAACCGGTCCACACGTTACAATGGTAAACTGCTAACACTATGTTTTATTTGCAGAAAAAGTGACTTGCCTGCAGAATTATCAATGTTTTAACCAATCAAAATGAAAACTTTTACCCAAATGCAGTACATGTGCTATAAGTATATGTAAAATAAAATTAAAATTATCTACGTGTGTTTTTAATGAAAAGAGAGAGAGAGAAACCCCGAGGAGAAAAAAACAGAACTTGCACAAAAGCGGTCTTGGAATGGACTCGTGTGAATCAAATGGGCCCTACACACATTCCTGAAATCCTCAAGAGTAAAACTGCGCAGGCCAGGTCTTCGGGACTATCGAAAGAGGCCTGATTGTAACCTTCTCCACACACGTTCCGGAAGTAATGTGGGGAATAATTGTGCATGCGTGGCTCAGAACATTACCAGAGGCAACGATGGTATAATCGGAGGATGTGTTAGCTGTTGCCGGGTGTTCCTTTGCGACATATGTCATTAAGAACCCATAGAGTAGATGTAACCAAGTATCTTACTTTAAAAAACTTTAGTACCACAAATTCTGTTCGTAAAATTCATCACTTCGTCGTTTCGTTACAATTTTTGCCTCCTCCTTCTGCGCACTCATTTTGTTTATTAAATTTTTTTATTAAAATTTCTCTTGTTGCATTTGGCGCAAAGGTTTTAATACTTCGGCTAAACGCGTGTAGGCATTTCTTACTTTTCATCAGCCAAAAGCATGGTTCTGATTCTTGCGTTTTTTATAAACTCTTCCATTACGTCGCGAGAAAGGATTTTGCAGCATCAACAGAACTGGACTGGCGTCGCGAGGCCACACGCGCTCAGGTACAGCACTGCGCAGGCTTAACTGGTGGTTTTCCCATTCGTCTCCGGCGGCCAGTACAGTGCTTCAGAACCGCACAGTTGCGCGCCACACGCGTCCCGTGTATCCCGAAGGCCTGGTATGCGCCAGTTTTCCCTCTGAGGATTTCAGGGACAAACGTTGTAGAAGGGGGGGGGGGGGGGGCGATCCTTGGTTCTCACCCACGCCCAGCTGCCAGCTGGATCGCGGAGCGGGCGGCGCCTGCGAAACGGCGCGCAGGCAACACGCAACACACAGCAGGTAACCTGTCGAGCATACCGCCCCAGGGGGGAGCTCGCTGCTGCTTCCGAGACGGCGCGGCGGCAGTCCGTTTTAAAAACATCGCCTCACTCCGCGGTAACTCGGGGCAAAACCGCTTGTCACGCCACGGGTTTGTACAGCAAAACCTTGACACTTCTCGAAAGAAGTTCCAGTGTCACTTGCAAAGCAACACATGATGTTCGTTGAGCGCTGACATCACGTGAATTTGTTTACTAACACTGCTGACAGAACAACAGTGGCAACCATTTTGATAACCGTTAAATTTGAAACAAGTTACATGACACAAGACTATATGAATATCTACAAATAATCCTCAATGGATGTCCAGCATGAAACGTGGAAGAATATCACACAGAACTTGGTGGGTCTTAAAGCTAGCTCAGTCTTTCACAGTTTTATTTGACGACAACTTCAAAAATTTAAAAATTTTGACTCTATACTTCCTTTGCATTTGTCGTTTTGCCATAAATAGTTTCAACATGATTTCACTTAGCGTAATATCATGGGTGTAAATAGTCGGGCAAGTGATGATAAATACGAAAACTTTCGTGCCTTTTTTTATATATATGATATTACACTAAGTAATTTGTATTGAAAAATTTTTGGGGGGAAAAACAAATACAAGGGAGGCATAGAGTTAAAATTTTTAGAAATATCCCTTAAGAAAAAGCAATGATAAAACTATATATATATATATATATATATATATATATATATATATATATAATGGTGTGTGAGACCGAGTAACATCAGAACTGGTTTCACTATAGCCTAATCTCCAGCAATGGCGAAACGGCTTATGATAAACTTATTGGTAGGGGCGCATATTTTACGCGAAAAGATTTAGAATCTAGCTGAGAGTTAAAACACTGTAGCTTCGTTTGAGTTTTTTCCAGGTGCAAGTCTGCCATTGGAACCCCAATCACATTACTTCAGTGCGGAAGCAATCACGTTCTTAGTGGCTCGGTCAAACAAGGCAGACGGCTTACTTATACGTGAGACATTCAGGCATCTTGGATGCCAGGAGGGACCCTGCCGTCGAGGCTCGCGCGTGACTGGCGAGCGACGCCTCACCGGCCACTGACGGGCGCGGCGCCGACAATGAGACGCTGTCGGCATCACCAGCGGGGGTTGAATAGTGATGACTAACGGGAGTTAACAAGCCGAGCCGGTGGACCCCGTCCTAGCACTGCAGCCTCCTCTTCCGCGTCGGCTATCTGCAATCGCGCCCGTCGCAACCGCCAGTTAAGTAAATCTGAAAGACCCTTCTTTTTTTTTTTTTTTTTTAACTTGTGCCAAAGATTTGATCTCACACGCCATGTTGAATTTTTTTTCCCTTCATTTTCTCGACCTTAAGGATTATTCCTGTGAATTTAACACTACGCCTATTGCATTTCTTGTTCTGTCACTAAATATTTTCAAGAGATAGTCACCAAGTGTGGTATATTTTTTGTGTAAAAAGTCGCGCAATTGTTTGTAATTGGGATCACGATGTTTTTTAATAGCCATTGTTATGTTTACGTCATTTCGATTTTCAGTGAAGTCGTCTTATTGCACGGAGCGAAGTAGCGTAGCGTTGTTATGAATTCACAGTAACAAAATAAGTAAGGCTTGTTTGCCGAGAATTCACAGTCGCAAAATAGGTATTACTTATTTGTCGAGAATTCACAGTCAATAAAGCAATACCTGTTCGCCCACAGTTGTTTTCCATCAAGTTTGGCCTGTGGTTAACTGAAGAATTAATCTCCTATTAAAGTTGCGTGGATGATGGCATTTGGACGGAAACGGGCAATCGCACGAAATTGTAACCCGAAAATACAAATTTTCAAATCATTTTTATAAATGGTTTTTGGTAGCTTATACATTGTATCGTTGAAAACCCATTTTTTTGAATCAATATTTTACTATGATTTGTGCATAACGGAGAAAAAAGTACTCAATTTAAAAAAACGTGAAATACTAACCAACAAAAGTAAACCCATCAAGTGATTATTTTGTGTGATTTTGCTGAGTCATGATTGTTTTCTTGAAACACAAACAAATAAAACTATATAAAAATATACGATCAATAGTTCGAGTTTTTTTTTAACAAATATGAAAAATAATCAGTTACGCTTTGCGAGCCTAGTCAAACAATGTTTTTGTTAGTAACTAATTAGTAGTACAGTTATACGTGAAGCGTAAACATACTTCGCTAAATAAACTGTATGATTACGTCAGTGTGACGTTTTGGTTCTCTTGCGAGTGTGTGGTGAAGTATAGTTACACGCACGCAAAAAAACACGCACACACGCTAGGACCGTAGTTATCTACAGCAGTAAGGACCAAACCAGGTGACGCAACTGTAAAACGTACTCGCACTCGTGAGAATGTGGGTTCGAATCCCTCTCCATCCATAACGATCTCGATCTTCCGTGGTTTCCCGCAATCGCTACATGCAAATTTTGGGACGAGCCCTTGCTACATATCGTGGCCGATTCCTCTCTGGAAATCCTTGAACTGTGTTTTTTGTGTCCGTCTTCCATGGTATCTCTGTCGATGCATCAGATTTTAAAATAAAATATTGCTGGCAATAACATAAATTCATCCACTATAAGTATATAGTCTCTCTCACTCTTAGTTTGCATAACTAAGTAAATGGCGCCAAATGTTACAAGACTGATCCTACACGGGTTGTTAATATTGAAAATATTGTTTTGTTTACTACCATCGTTAATTAAAATTAGTTCTGATATTTTTTTATTTTATTTTTAATACCATAAAAGAGTGTGCAATGACAGTATTTTTACAACTGTAGTCATTCTTAAAGAAAAAAACATAAATGTTAAACACTACCTATTATTTCACAGGAGAAGCTATTTTTAGCAGCCGGTAACTATTAAAAACAAGGCATTAAATTAAATTATACCTATGTTATGTTCAACAGAGCCAAAATTTTCAATACTGAATAACATTACAAAAAACCGTTGGCAAAAACTGTAAAAACCATAATGGCATCTTCAGTTACGCCTCGTTAAATTGAATACAACACGAATATGTGTTCCAAAAATTTTAATTCCATTTTTTCCTTTACAAAACACGATGGTCCAGATACATTAATTTTTTTTTTTTGCATTATAAAGTTGTCTAAAACGTTTGTGCTCTGTGGCGAATAAACTGTTAGAAATTATAGTAAATGTACGAACTTTCCAACGAAGAATTTAACTGAAATAAAAGAAGAGTTCTTCGTAATTTCAAATCATGAATCTTTGTAGAAACTTCCGAGCAGTGTGTTCCATTCCAAAGGCGGACAAAAGAAGATTTTATGCTTTGTACTGGAGATTTAACCAGTTTTGGAATGTTTTGTTAGTGTACCAAGAATATTCTTTTGGATTCATGTTCAAAGTATGTTAACTCAAGTGTCCATAAATTGACGAACACATCCGTAATTTTTTCGAAAATCCCTGGATAATTTGTAACCAGCTTTCTTCGTGAATTGAAGGTGAATATTTTTGAACAGTGTATCTAGCAGACAGTGAAACGCCACACTGGGAAACAAGTATGGGACGTGCTCTGGCCGAGTCCACGCCGCGGAGCCGACTGTACCAGGAGGCCGGCGCGGAGGGGGCGACGCGTCGACGGGCTGGACCAGGAAGTAGGGCATACCGCTCTTCCCAACATGGAGTCTATCTCCGCCCGGTTCGCCGTGGCAGGCACTCGAGGACGCCAGTAACATTTGAAATGTCACCAACAGAAATGGCGTTAGAGGTGACCAAAAAAAAAAAGATTGGCAGCATAGTATTTAACACCGTTCAAAAATTTCACCTTAAATTTACAAATTATCAAATGATCTTCATAAATGTTATCGTCATCTCCGTAAATTTACGGGTTCAAAGTTCACCCACTTCGAACATGATCCCACAAGACTAATATTAGTATTTAAGAAAAACAATCAAAAATTTACCAAGATACAAGCAAAAAATACACTTATTTCTTCCACCAGTGTGTTACTCCGGTTTATACGGAAAATAAAAAAAAAAACATTCGGAAAATTAAATACGCCGTAGTTTTTACAAAGAACTCGTGTGCAGTTTTAAAATGTTCTGAAAGGTTGAAGTTTTAGACCTAGCTTAGTATACCTCAATACGGGCGCCATTTTGAGCTCTGGCGATGTTCAAGCTTCAAGCGAGATTCAATAACCCCACCACATTTTTTTTTTTTTTTTTTTTTCAGATTCGTGTTCACAGCTACGTTTGCAATTTTTGCAGCGATCCTCACTTTAATGGTGCCGGATGTTCGTTACCTTTCCACGTGCACAATGTTTTAAAAGTATCCCCACACAAATACAGAGTTCCTGTCACGATGCGTGCAAAGGGGCAAAGAGAGTGGCGCTCCGACACTCACTTCGCTGCTCGCACTTCCGCGTGGCAGGGCGTGGACCACTCAACAGGAGACTCGGCTTGCATTGTGGACAACCAGCTTCCGTTCTGCTACGACTAAAACTTTAAACTTTCCTGAATTTTTGATGTGTAACATCTTAGCTCTCGGCATACGGTATTTGGTAGGAGAAATTTCGTGAATGGAACGGAAATGTGTAACCACGGTGCTGCCATCTGTGGCGGATGGCGCGAAACAAAGTTCACAAAGCCAAAAGTAAACTTTATAGCATAACTGTTTAGTTAATTTTAACAAGCTGGGCAGTATTTTAGTAAATATCTTTGTCGAAAATAACGTAAACACCGGGCTTTGGTAAAAAAAAATTCAATTCTTTTTCGCTTTTATCGGAGCACTTTTTAAAATTTCGGTCTGCAAATCAAATGATTCAATATTCGGCCAGCTGCTCTGGAAGCGAATTCCAACGGCGGGTACGGAAAGTACGTGTGATTCGCATAAATAAAACACCATTTTCGTATATTTTTATCACGATCGGCATTATTTTAAAGAATTCTACTTTAAATTTCGTGTCCGCGTTCCGTATTATAAGTGTATTTGCAACATGAGAACACGTGTATTTGCTCGTTACCGAGGTCACATGTTACACATCAGCGGCAAACACTGAAAGACTCGCTCACATAAAAAAAAAAAAAAAAAAAAGACGCCACACGTGGATATCGATTGAATACTTATCTTACCGCACAACAGTTTAGAATACCGGCAGTAATTCTCGATGACCCTGCCGCCCAAATCTCATAGTTGTCCCGTGCACGACGAGAAGACTGCGCGCCAGCTCAGAGGCGATGGCCGTGCTAGAAGCACCGGCAAGCGTCGTAATTATCACCCCGCCTCACTAACACAGATACACATCCCCTGACTAGGCCTGTGTTTGCGCAGGTGCACTTCAGAGCCAACAGAGACAAGGTTCAACCCCTCGATATTACTCCCGCCCGGCCTGGAAGAAGATGGTCGCCGGGAGGGGGGAGTAAAGCGCTCCCGAACACCCGGAAGCGAGTCTGGTTCCGGTGCACGTAATCTGGAAGTCGAGAGGGGACGAAAGTTAGAAGGTGCGCGGCGGGGGTGTGAATGTAAAGCTAGGTTCAAAGCCCTCGAACGCATCAAAGGAAGGCATGAATGACGCCGCGGGTTAATGTCCCCCCAAAGAGTACTCTGGGTGCAGAACGGGGCCAACTGCCCCGTGCTGCAGCGCCTGTAGTCCTCCGGGCTACAGGCGTGTGGTGCATTTAAGCTAATCTCAACACTTAAAACGCGCGAGTTTTTTTTCTCCTTCCAAACAATATCATATCCAAATTATTAAAATTACTTCCAATACGCAGCCACTTTAAAAACTTAATCTAAATCGTAGGCTTTAGTGAACAGTCACTAATTTCTCATTGGCTTCTTGAGTTCAAATCACGTCCGTGGAAATTTCGTTGTGCCGTTGAAGCCATCTTCAAACGCGTTTAACAACTGAAAATCTGGTATTTTATTACAACCTTAAATAACTTTAAACTGTTTACAGTTGCGGACAGAGATAATTGGCATAAATAGATTTCTCAAGTGTTCAAGTTTCAAAGTGTTCAACCTGAATTTTTTATTTCGTTTCCCCAAAATTTCGGGGAAAAAAAATATTTTCTGAGAAGCCAGAGAAGAAAACAATTAACATGCCCATGCTTGCGAATAGTTTAATTTGTTATTCTGTTGCGCCACACAACAAAATTAAAACTGTACTCAAAACTTAAAATTAATCTATTTCAGAGTTCATTAGGTCGGCAGAGATTCCTTAGGTCCATAATAAATAAACTTTTTTTCAACACATATATACGACTAAAGTCGAAAAAAAATGCAACGCAAGTCTGGTATACACCTTTGAAGTTACGAGCTGAAGAACTTTTTATTGCAATTCATATGAGAAAGTTTTTACTATGGAACGTAGTGTTTAATTAAACAAAGTTCTACAAGCACCGCAAAACTTGTCGCTGTCGTAAAATGGTTACATCATTATATTGGATGTAACGCTATCATTTTCCATATATGTATTCCAACTTGTTTTCAACTTCATTCTTCAAAATGACCTGCAGATGGAAGTTTGTCGATGGAATTCAGACACTACCTGTACACTGTAAATTGCCCCCCCCCCCCCTCCCCCGTAAATGGAACTGAAATATTCATGTAAACTTACAGATATTTCACACTTATACACTTGCATGAAAACAACTGTATCACTACGAAATGGTGTTCGAATATTTACCCGGGAATGTATGCTTTGTTTTTGTCCCAGTACCTCCAATAATTAAAGTAAACCGTTCCCCGAATAGCTTTCCAGTATCATATAACTGCGCACGATACAACAAAATAAAGTAAAACTGTTGAATATTCGATTATCTTTTCCATAGTTTGAAAAAAAAAAAAATATATATATATATATGCTTGAATGAAACACCGATTAAAATATATAATGTGCGCCAATTTTCAAGATACTAAGTTTTATATCGTAAACGTGTTTCATGTATACAAAAATAACCATAGTCATATGTTGTGCAAATTTACAATATATTTCTTGAAGTATTAAAAACTATTTATTAGCAACTGGTTTCTAAAGAATTTTTTTTGTTAAAGAAAGAACATTTTCTTGTTCTGTGTACGCCACACCGGAACAGCAACGCGGCACGGCAGGCGACTCTTAAAAACACGCCGGTCAAAGCCACACCAGGAGTTAACCACCACTTGGGGCCTCGAGCTCTGCATGCCTCGCTGATTTCTCCCCAGTAATTCAACCCACGGGCATTAAACGTCATTAACACAGGCCGGGCCATATGCTGACGCCGACTTTCTCCCGCCGGAACGAAAGAGAACCTCACTCAGGAGCCGGAGTTCACAGCTCCGCTTCCCTGAGCCGGACAATGGCCGGACCCCGTGCATCCGTGGCAAAGCTTCACGCAAACTGCACGGTGCACCGACACTGCGCTTCAACGGGAACGGTGGCTATTAACCATCCGAGACTGTAGGCCAGTAAGCAGTCGTATACGATTTAAAAAAAACTCACCTGTTTTGTAGCTGCCACAACGTATTTTGTCAATACATAGACCCAATAAATATTTCTTCATGACGACAAAATAATAATGGAGTGTCCATTACGTTACTTATTAATGAAAACAAGATTTTTGCTACAATTTATTCTGTTGCCCCCCGCTAAATATTTATTTGCTAGCATCAATACAGACAAAACATGTTTCGGTGACTTACTAATTTGTTTAGTTTTTTTTTTGTAGCCACTTAAGCACTCCAAACCTTTACCTGAAAAATAATAATTTTTACCTATCTTCCAGTTTCTTTCTGGTGTTTTCTGTTGTCTTTGTTGAAACATGTGCGCAATCCTTGGCTGGATACTCTAGTAACACATCCATCCGTTTCCTGCCTTTGCAATCTGTCTCTTCGGAAGATCCTTTCTTCAAGCAGCAATGCCCCTAAACAATTCAAGTCCTTCTCCTCCAAAACTGCATGTGACATTATCTAAATGTGCGTATCTTCTTCTTGCACCGCCTAGTCTTCTGTTGCAATGTTTGAATTTTTTTTTGTATAACTACATTTCGATAACTGTGTTTTCAAGTGTTTTTTTTTGTTTTGTTTTTAGGACTTTAGAACCCGCACGATGAAACAATTATGCTTTTGTTGCAATTATGCTCTTTTCTAGGAGACTTAAGATAAGCTACCTAGCTGGGGGGCTCTTTCTTCCTCATCATTGTGCCGGTGTGTAACTGCAACAAACGTGTTCATAATCATAACGAAAACAATAATGAATTCGAAAAATAATTATGAAATTATGCTTTTTTAGGCACGTTATGAAAAATTGAAGAGTTAATTTTAACGATGCGCGTGCACAATGCAAAGAAATTTTCACAGGATTAAAAAAAAGACCACACACAAATAATAATTACATATGTGCTTTTAAATCGCATAGACTGATACTGAATACTGGTCCATACCATTCAAAACATTTATTTATTGTGAATATTAGTGATAGTAGTTGTGAATAAACTTTGTCAAGTGTATTTATATAAGTGAGGTTATGATGTACAATTTATTTGCATTATACATTTTTACATTATTATTTAATAAATAATATTAATAAATTATAATAGACTTTCTACATAAATACTAATTAAATTTTATCTCGATTATTCTACTAAATTGAATAATTTTATACGCGTGTTTATATAGAAATTTATTTTTGAGTATTTATTTGAATTTTTGAATTTGATTGAATTTATACTTAACCAACCGTATTTATAATAGCATTTATTTTAATTTCTATTATTATTTGCAAGCAAAATTAAAGTTAGTTTTTTTTCACTGTGTCCAGAAAGTATAACTTCTAACGCGCCTACGTAAGTACACGCACCCAATATTTTTAGCTCAAAATTCTTAGGCTTTTGTCGATTTCCCTGTGTTTTAAAAGGGTCTGACACAATTTAAATCCCCTGAGTTTTCCTGTTTGCGGGAACTGCCGAAATTTGAGACAAGCTACGGGATCTCGGGACGGAGTGACGACCGCAGCTCCCGGCACCGAGGGGGGACAGAACCACGCGGGGCTTGACGACAGCGCCCCAAGAGGCTTCATGTCTGTTCTATTAATACGTGGTCCGTGGGGCACGTGGCTAGCACGTGTGCTGCCCGTCCCAGGTGACTAGCTCGCTGCCGGCGCCCCGACACAAGCCAAGGGCGATGCTGGCACTCGCGGGAGCAGATAGGCATCATTTTCGCCCAGCCTCGACAATGTGTAAGGTGAGATGAGGTTTTTTTTGGGTATTGAGCACAAGTGCAACTAAGATTGCGGGAAGAGGCGGGAACTACGACCCGTGTTATTACCACCCCCTCCCCCCCCCCCCTCAAAAAAAAATTCAAAATCTTATCACGAAAATATTCAAGTATTAATAATGTTAGCTTTTTTTTAAAATGCCTCTGAAACATGTCATTTTAGGTTAAGTAAAATATTTCACAAAAAAAAAACTATTTTTCTACCACCAACACCACCTGCAATGGCATATGTCAAAAATGATGTTTTGAATCACCAGCTTACAGTTGTGAGCTTTGTGTGTCCGAGTAGCTAAATGACTTAATTTTACGGTTTTTTTTTTTGCTTCAAGAAGCTTAAATGATTTAAATAACAGAATGCAATGGCAGGGGAGGAATGTGAGTACCTCGACGAAAAACCCATAGGCTCACGGCATCGTCCGCCGCATTTCCCGCTTGCGAGAAAAAAAAATCTCTGCATTACTTCACCAGAGATCTGTGTTAGCGAGGCGGAATGGTGAGTGCGACACTCGCTGGTGCTTCTACCGCGGTATCGCCTCTGAGCCCAAGAACTGGCACGCAGTCTTCTCGTCGTGCACAGGGAAACTATGAAATATGGGCGGTAACAATAACATTAGATGGCGGAGAAATTAGGATTAAGATTTATGCAAGGCCCTAGGGTGCTTTCAAGGATCTTCACCGGGCGTTTCAGGTCTAGAAATTAATTTGAAAACACGCGTTTTGGCCATTTTAACTCTTCTAAGAATACAATTTAGAAACGAAATACGGGAACAGAACTACTAATCCCTCTTAGCGTGTTCTTAAATGATTTTCGTAAATACATAATCGGATATGTCGAGAAGTTTTCAAATCACGTAGTTTATTTTGAAGATCTGCATACCATATGTACGGCCTGGTTGGCGAGGGCCTTAACCTGGATCGCATTCAGTGGGGAGACGGAATGTAATGATCACTCAACCACTTTGGACCTAGGTACGATTATCATCTAGTGAAAAAATATATATTTACTTATTGTATTATTTGTTCAATGAAATTAACTTTGCACCATAATTTTTTTGACTTGAACGAAACTGCAACACTCGTGAGACAAAATTGCAACGACAAAAGTTAGAGAATAGGTGCCTTCACTGAGCGCGGTTACGCGCAGAAACGATGGAACCTGGGATATCGTTAAGCGGTTTTCGAAACCCTCGGTTCTCCACCAAACACAGGCCTGAAAACCAAGTTTTCAATCAAATTTCTCTGTAGTTTTATAATTTCCACGGATTACTTTGCAGTAATTTGTAAAGAGAATCCAATTTGCGAAAACATAACTTGAAAAAAACAAATGTTTGTCGGTTGCAATGTTTGATTACTTATAACTCTCGACCTATCACAATTTTCTTGTTAAATATTTGTGATATCACTTGCTTTGATCACGGTGAAGTAGGACACACATATTTCCCAACTTATCTCGTGGATCAATACACACACAAACCAATATTTTCAAACAATTTATAAACTTTTAACAGTAAAAAAAAATTACAAAATTAAATGTTTTTACTTGGAAGTCAGATGGAAGTTATTTCTTATTAAGATGAAGAAAACTTTGGCTTTGTAGGAGTATGGATTTTGGCTTTGTAGGAGTATGGATGATTAATAATTTCTCCCCTTCCTCGATTGTTCCCCGCACCAACAAAAGTTGATCCCAAAGAAAGTCACGGCGAGGCACACGCGACAGTTCGCAGAAATCCCACGGGAATCGAGAGACACGACACCCGACCAGTTTCGCCGCCGAGCGAGGCGTGGCGAGCTCACGCAAGGACCCGGGTTCGAATCTCGGTCCGTCCCCGCTGTTTCCTCCGGGAGTCGCTCCAGAGGCAGAAGATGCTGGGTGGGGGGGGGGGGGGGGGGGGTTCCTCGCAGCAGGTCACGGCCGGCTCCTACCACAACGTATCCGTCTCGAATAACCTCAGCCAGTTCTCCTTCGACGAATGAGAGAGCGGGAGAAAGACAGAAGCAGCACGAAAGATACGTAGATAGGTCACCCATTTCCTCGGGGGGAATAACCGCAGGCGGTGGCAGTGACGAAGTGGACGCGACCCAACATGGGAGGCAGCGACTCTCGCGGGGCGATGACCGCGCGTATCGATCAAGGCTGATCCCGACGGGGGAAAAGCTCTCGAGGGGGCGGGGAAATAAAAAAAAACGGTTAACCGCGTTGGCGGCACAAAATCTTTTCTACTTCTCGTAGGTCACCGTTAGAGAAGCACGTAAGCCGCACAATCCACGGAAATAAGACGAGGGAATCCTCCCTCAACTATATGCCTGCGAATTTTTTTTCGGTGAAACCACGAAGACCCGAATCCACGATGACTGAACCTGGGTCGAAGGCGAGTCCGGTGTCTCGCCACAACGCTGCTTCGCCCTACATCATCCAAGAAGCAAGCAATAAAGCATGCTTCGTCCATTTGTAGTTTTTACAAGGCTCTGTCTTGCAGTTCTACGAGTGAAATCGTTGGCAACTGAGTTCCCGAGGATTTGCCTCGTGGAATGCAACCACCGCTACTCTAATGCCATAGGCCCGAGAACCTCCACTCGGTGCCTGGTCTGGTCAGTGTCTTTCCTATTATTCGCGTCAGTCCTTCGACGGGAGGGGAGCGTCCCTCAAAGCCCTCACCCAGCATGCGGGTCGTAACCTTGAAGAGGTGCAGTACGACTCCCACACGTGGCTTGTCGTTGGTTCTCGAGAATACCACAGACGAGGCTCGCGTCGTCGCTCCCGCCCACTACGAAGGCTGCAAGCCGGGCAGTTGCGCCCCACGCCGTCCCTTTGAGGAAGATCAGGCCTCGTCATCTTGCAATTTCAAATATCACGTTACCGCTCGCAATAAAGCTTCCGTGCTAGTTTTGTTTTGTTTGACATGGCATAATATTTAACTTTGGCTACTCGTGTGAGTGATTATCATGATAGTTAAAAGTCGCCCGCGTGAAAAAAAAATCAGTTATTTCCTTGCGACGCTTACAGACAAGAGCATGTTAGTAAATACGTGGTTGTAACGAGGCATGGAAGGTGTAGGAGATATTATTTGTGCCTTGACATGCCAAAAAAAATTGGGATAAATAGTTCAAAATTATAATTAGAGCAAAAAGATGAAGAAAAAAACAGGATGGCGGTGGCTAATAAGCCTTAAAACACCAACCCATTTGTAATGTTCTTCATTAAATTGTTGAATGCTATTCATTATGTAATGTAAACGTAATTTATGTGAATTTAATAATGCTATGTTCATATTTATGGTTCTTATCATTCGTTATACTTTTACGATACAAATAAATTAGCAAAATAATCGTCGAAATTTAAGTTCCTGAATGGCCTAAAACGTTGTTTTGAAGAGTTTATATTTGAAAGAATTTCCGGGGGAGGGGAGGTGGAGGGGGAGTGGTTCGCCCCGGACCAGTCAGCAAAGCTCTTCTCCAGAATATTTAGAGTCCCGCAAGTTCTAGGGCGGTCACTGGCGGATGCAGTCTGTGGGGAGCACCGAGGTTGTCCAGAGGATTGACTGCTGTACAGAGCTGGGGGCTGCACTCGTGTATACCAGGCTCGCCGAATGCGCGGCGCCGCGGCCAATGCTGCCACATTCCCTGGTACTGGATTTCCCTAGCAAGCAACACACTCCCGTATCTTACATACACACAACCCCACGAGCGATTCGCCACCCGCTGAATAAATTACTAACTGATCTAATTCACTCTCACCTACTTCACAAATGGGCTAGAAATTAGAAATTTGTCGATGTTACAAACGTCGGCATGTCATTGAAGTAAAAATTCCAGATCGCAAAATTTTTCAATTTTTAACATCCGGGAGAAGGATTCAAAATGGTGAACGCAATTATATGTCGGTGCAGACCTTTCTTCGAAGGTCCATTGTGGCAAAAAAAAAAAAAAAAGATTGCGCTATCGTATCGGATTTGGCTGGATCTACAAATTATTTGATCAAATATTAGGGTTTGGGGGACGAAGCCCCACACAAGCGAAGATATTTTAAGAATATATTACTATAAGGCTTGTATTTTAAAGTGCATCGTTCCATTGAAAGTCATACAAATTTAATCGATCAGCACTCACACTTTTGTGACATAGTTAGCCACAATGTTTCACCAAGGTTAGCACGAAGGATAGACAGTTCTAAATCCGGATAGGACATCCCATCTTGTACCGTTTTCAAGGTTCCGGGCTAGTTCAAATTTATAAACGAACCTATCTGCAGGGATTTGATGAAGTTGAAAATTTGGCGAGGTATTGAGGTAGTATTCTAAAATATAGCTATAGCAAAACCAGCCAATGTGTTAAATTACTGCGAAACTAGCATCACAAAAAGGACTAACAGTTCGTATGAATTAACATGCCAAATGTATGTTTACATTATCTTCAAGTTTTTCCTGATGAATATACCGCCAGATAAAACATGGAATTAAGATATTTAAATTACTGCAGGTCTAACGCATGTAAATTGCCCTGAACGAGAATATTTACCAAGCTGATACAGTAGCGCCATAAAAGACACGTCGTAAATATGGCATGATGAGAACGGAGGACTCTTGCAGTAGCAGCAACTCGTCCCGACGAAGGAGAACGTGTTCTGGCAAGAATACAGAAACAGTACTGCCGGCAGGGTCCACATAAACAACCTCTCGACTGATGACAGTCGATAAGCCGCGGAACGGACGAAGCGGGTGCATAAAAATAAAGAATAAATTTGCCCGCATCACAAATATTGGAGATACGAACTTTTTACCTTTGAATCGTCTTGTATTCCACTTTCTGCTACAAGCGTCAGTGCCTAACTACAAACACGGGACGAGACGCCTCTCGCCAAATTAGCTTTGTTCAAATCTGAAAGCTTCAGACATTAGGCTGATGCCTGACCTAGAGCAATGGCGGCTTTCCCGTGGCCCTCAAAGGCTTAGGCATTGGCCCACGCCACTAATTAATTTTAAATCACACAAGACAGTACATTCTTGGACATTATAACATTGTAAATTGTTTTCAAAATAGTACAGTATGAGAACGATTATTTTACTGAAATTACGATACTTTGCTTGTACTTACGTTTTATTAAAAACAAAAATTACATGGGGGGGGGGGGGGGTTTGTTGTGCATACTTATTAAAAACACCATACAAGAAACAAGTTGGTCCATTTTATTTTTAAACTATTGTTAATTGGCTCTCGCTATTCAAGCGGGCAGCCCAGTCAAAGGTGTATCTATGTCAGTGGGGCGGAGTGATCAGTGCGACGCTCGCTGGTGCTTTTGGCGCTGTACTGTGTCTGGATTGGCGCGCAGTCTTCTCGTCGTGCATGGGAGACCACGCAATGTTATGCGGTAACCATAACTTTATACGGCGGATAAATGAAGATGAACTGATTCCTATCCAGCATATTCTTAAATGCTTTTCGTGAACAGAGACAATTCGGATATGTTGGGCAGTTTTCAAATCGCGTGGTTTCTTCCGAAGCTCCGCACGCCGTATGTGTAACCAGATAGGCCGGAGCCCTTAAACGAAAATCGAACTTGGCCTAGAGCGCGCACGGTGAAAACACGAACCAGAGTGTAGGGCGATGGTGAAACGAATACAACCGCGGTACGTCCCGAGTCCCAAAATTCCCTCACAAACGCATTTGGAAAAAAAAAAGTTTGTGACAAGAACAAAATGTTTTTCGTCAATATAAAAACTACCAAATAATTTTTCTTGGCAAAACATTTTCGTAAGTATCAACAAAACAATTTATTAGAAAAATAATGTAACTACGTATTAAGCCAGATACAACACAATTTATTAGAAAGAACAAAACAAGGTTGTAACTATTAAGCCACTTTGTGGACACTAAAATATTTTGTTGTCACTACAAGATATTTTTGGCGGCCACAATCTGTCATTTTCAGAGAGGTTCTACAACAACAGTATCACTGTAATTTATATTTCTATTGTTGTGGCCAACAGCCATTCGCATGACTTACTGCATTACTTTACTATTCGCGCTCTGGGGCAAAACTTTGTGGTTTGTTACTAATTACAGAATATTTCAATAAATATTTGGTATTTTTAAAACGATACGATAAGCCACTTCTATGTGCATTACAACAACGTAACCATTCCCATCGTCAGTAACAATAATAGATTGTGAAAAATGCGGAAAAGTTGTTTACCTACATATAAATTTGTAAATAGTGTCATGTTTAACATAAAAAATACAGTAATTGTGACACTGAAAAAAAAACTATTTGCTGTTAAAATCCGTATGCGTTAACAACAAATTCCAAAATCAACTACTATTTTCATACAGTTTAATTAAGCTTCAGAAAATTACAATGTGTTACAAAAATAATATACGTGAATTCATAGTTCTAAAATTGCAAAAAAAAAAAAACTGATACGATACTGTCCTTTTTTAGTTATAACTATGCGTACACTTACAGCATTGCCCCCAATATGTAGCCTATAAAGCACATCATTCGCGGAGTTAAGATAATCAATTCGTCTATTCTATCCTGCCAATTGTCATTTTCACAGTTGCTTTATTTTTTGGAAATGAAAAATAATTTCATTCACATTTTTATTATAATGAAATTAAATATTCACGTTCAACGCCATTCTAAATCTTAAATACGATTAACTTGAGCATGCCCATATCCTATTTTCAAGTATTGGCTGTTATTTTAGTCAATTTTGTAGGGCCTTCTGTTTTTGGTGGATAGTCATTTAACGAATTCCACAAGCCACGAAAAACACTGAGGAACTAAGGAAAGTACCATCAATCAAAATCAATCACCTTCTGGGAACACAACGCTGTAATTGTGGCGTTAGAAATGTACCGCGCGCATGGATGCATCTAGGCTTGCCGGATTTCGAATCAATCAATCACTAAAACTCTGAGCGGTTCATTCGATGACGGAGCCGTCGATCACTGTGTACCTCAGAGAGAAGCGAGCGTACAGGTTGTCTACAAATATCTGGTAAACCAATAGCAGGACTTTTTCAGGACCTTTGAATAGTTTCTTTTAACTTCCTTTTTATCAAAAATAATATTTATACGTAATTAGTAAAATTAAACTGTGCCGATTTTATGTTAGAAATATAATACCTTTTCAGAGATAATTTAATTTGCATATGATTTTAAGCGAACAATTTCAACTCTTTGTATTTAATGTGAGATCATAAAATGAAGCTAGGCATCAAAAACATCTTGAAAGTAAAGTTTTGTGACGTCTTCAAAATTAGTTTTCTATCGAGCCATAACAACTTACTCAAGAATTTTTCTCAAGCATTAAGAGAAAGTTATAAGATCCTAAGTCGAAATATTTAGTTAAACCAGACAAACCGAAGTGTAGTTACAATGCTGTGCACTGTTAAAAATTACAGTAAATTAACGGACTTTACAACATAGAATTTACCTCAAATAAACGAAGAGTTCTTCGTAATTTCAAACAACTGAATCTTCATAGAAACTACGCCGTATTTCAACTTCCATGATTATGTTTCGTTCCAAACAATGGTAAACATAGAATAATGTTCTTACTGTAGACTTAACCAGTTTTTGAATGTTTTGTTAATATACCAAGAATATTCTTTTGGACTCAAGCTCAAAGTAAATGAACGCAAGTGTCCGTAAATTCCCGAAGACTACAGGATAATTTGCAACCAGCGTTCTTCGTAAACTGAATATGGACATTTATAACAACGCGCCCCTGTGGCTGTTGGAATACGTTTGCTCTCCTCTGCCGCATACATAATGGAGGTTGATGGAAAAGACGGTATCGGCGAAGGAGCAGTTTCCCAAGTGTGACTCTGTCTGACGTGGTTCCGAGGTACGGCACTGGGGCGGCGAGTTCGCACCGGAAGGCGACGAGATTGCACACGCCGACCGTCCCATTTCCCTCGTCGCCTTGTAGGGCGCCCGCGAAGGTCGCGCGGGACGAAATGTCACCTGGGGCAGCTGTCCGCTGTCCGCCCTAGGACGCTGAGCACATGCGCACCGTGTGATAGAACCTCCACCGGACCACGGGTTGAGGGGTCCCAGTGTGATAGTGGTAGAACGGACTAGGCGCCAGCAGTGCTGATAACGTCTAATGACTAGAGACCTGTAAAATTCGCGATTTCAAATCCCTACAGGATAGACTCCATGATCCTCTATGCACTCGTGCAAATTACATCTGCTGATTGGTTACCGACTCGTAACACCTGTTGACTGGAATGATCGTGATTCGCTAATTCTTCTGTTAAAGATTTTTCATTGGCCCAGAGTCCTTCAGATAAACTGTGGCCCAATCACTGAAGCAAAATAATGTCACAAGTATTTGGACTCTATCCTATCGCGAAATGAATCCGCGAATTTTACAGGTCTCTACGGGTAATAGCTTAGGACGCATTCAAATTGTCTGGTTAGCCCAGAGGGGCGGCGGTGAAGGTGGTGTCTAAAGGGCCCCATACACTAGCAGATATGCTCGGCGCATGGCCGCTACCACACACTACACGAACATGCTCGTCTCTTTCTCTATAAAAACAGTCGGTGTAGTACTTGCACAATGGCTGCAAGTAGCATTGCACTGTTTGGCGGATTATTTTGTTTGGATGAAGAGCCACTAAAAAAGAAACGAAGAGTTTGGTCTAAAAGGTGGCTTGTGAAACGAACTCGTTATAGTGACACGTCACTGCTGAGAGAGCTGGAAATCTCAGAGCCAACAGACCTGCATAATTATTTGAGGATGGATAAATGTGCAATCAATGTTTTGTTAAATCTTGTAACTAAAAAAATTAGGAAAATGAACACTAAGCTACGAGAATCAGTAAGCCCAGAAGAACGACTAATTGCTATCCTGCGCTTCCTAGATATTGGCAGAAGTGACGAAGATTTGAAGTTCGGCTGTACTGTTTCCCCTCAGTTGCTTCGACGAATTATTCCTGAGACCTGCTCCGCCATATTTATAGTATTTGTATTGAAATAGATGTATACACTTACTGGGCTGTTGCATACATCTTCAGTTTCTCCATCACCATCGGTCTCTGCAACATAGCCTTCAGCACTTGATGTAGGCTTTTGGACATATGCCATTGCATAGCATTTTGACAATGATATGCGGCAATTCTTTCACTCAGTAGCTTCTGGCTGGCTTTCCGGGTTATTTGTTGAGCCTGTTTGCTGTTGACCGGGGATTTGATTGTGAGTCCTCTAGGAATGACTCCCTTACTGCGACATTTACAGAGAAAAGTCAAGTTATTGGAACATTGTGATAGATCAATCATTTTCTTTTCAACTTCCTCAGAGAAATATGCATACCGGGTCCATGCCGGGCATTGATATTATCTTTGAAAGATTTGTGCAATGGGAGTGCATGACTTGATGTAGGCTTTTGGACATACACCATTGCTTAGCATTTTGACAGTGATATGCGGCAATTCTTTCACTAGTAGCTTCTGGCTGGCTTTCCGGGTTATTTGTTGAGCCTGTTTGCTGTTGACCGGGGATTTGATTGTGAGTCCTCTAGGAATGACTCCCTTACTGCGACATTTACAGAGAAAAGTCAAGTTATTGGAACATTGTGATAGATCAATCATTTTCTTTTCCAACTTCCTCAGAGAAATATGCATACCGGGTCCATACCGGGCATTGATATTATCTTTGAAAGATTTGTGCAATGGGAGTGCATGACTTGATGTAGGCTTTTGGACATACGCCATTGCTTAGCAATGGCGTATGTCCAAAATCAAGTCATGCACTCCCATTGCACAAATCTTTCAAAGATAATATAGCCTTCAGCATTCCTCTTTGTCTGCAATGAAGAAATTCCTTTGCGCACACATTCTTGGTCAACAGATACCACAATGTCGGCTGGTAAAGATCATCACTTCCAGTTCCTGTTATATTGGATGTTTTAATTTTTCGCAGTTCACGACGAAAGCTTGCACGTAAATTGTCAATTTTTGTTTTCCTTCACAAAGTCGACGTCGGCGTCTGGAAACATTTCTCTGGCTTTTTTCACTAGCTGTTCGTAGCACTCTCGTTTTATATGCCTATTGGCATTATCCTCACTCCTTATATCCCACACTGGTCGAAGAGTGGGATATAAATTTATGTACTCCTCCCAAAAAAAACTTTGTCATTAAAATACACGATGATGCGACCACAGACAGCACACTCGTTGTGGGCTCGGGGCGAGCATGTTGGGACCTGCCACTCATTGGCGGATATGCTCGGTCCGGGGCTCGGCTCGGAGGGAATTGCCATTCGACGGCGAGCCGAGCATGCTCGCTCTGACAAAGGCCGGACCAGCCCATATACTAGCGGATATTCTCGCCAAGCCAAGTCGGCGAGCATCACTGAGGAATTTTTTCATCATTGTACATAGGTACTGGAAATATGTAAAAGGAATACATTAATAATATTTAATCAAATGGTACACAATTGGTGTAAGTAAGCATAGTATCAAAATTGTAAGTAGTGACATATATGATCATATGTTTTGCACAGTGTAGTTGTGACTATAAGTTTAGAGTATATCTAGTTATTTCTTTGCCAAGGCAGAGACCCTGGCTCGGAAAAAAAATAGTTTGTGAACAGTTCTCTGATACGAAATGCACCTGTCGTAGCATTGCCCCCTTGAAAATGTAAATTATGTAGTGTGTGACCCCCTCCCCCCTGCCTAAATCCACTTCCTGAGTAACGTAATTACACGTATTTCTATCGTATTTTTTAATGAAATTCCCCTTCTCTTCCTCTATTTTGCCAAGCCTAATGGACCCACTTCCGTTTTTTCACTTGCACTTCCTCTTCTTCTTCTTCATCCAAAATCACAGCAATGGCCAAGAGGTCATCCTCCGAGCATGTAGCCATCTCAATTACTGCTACACGCCGGGTGAAACACTGACCATTGTGACTAAACAGCACTGTGACATCACGGCCGGTGGATTCACGGGCCGGTCACGGCACTGGTGTGTGTAAAGAGACCTTAACACCTCTCCTGTTTCGCGTATACAGCGCATTTCGTATCCATGCCCGTGGGGGCCCCAGGTCGGTAGGGCTCACGCTAAGAGGGCTGGGTCAACAAAATAAAAGAGGGGAAATCCCCTAAGCAGTCGTCATGTGAAAATACTGTGTGTATATAACTGATCAACACGTATCCTAGAATCATCGTCGAATAACGAACGCTAACGCTTCTCATTAGAAAATCTTCCGTCATTTGACTACAAAACTTCTAGAAATTATGTTTGTAGGTTTAGGAAGTAATAACTTGGGGCCACAGCACTGTGTAACGGAGTAATAAATATTTTGGAATTTTACTAATTTAATCAGGGCTTAACACCAACATCCGAGGCCATTGGAAACGATGAGGGTGATGGAGATACTGGGACAATGACGGAGTGAATATGTGGGGATAATAGGAGCACTCAGAAAAAACCACCCAGCTCAAAAGACACCACGATTTCCCGCTTGCGCAAGATGCTGGTTCAATCCGCGCCGGGTACCGAACCCAGTTCACCTAGAATGAGACTTAGCTGTCCACTAGGTTAAAAAAAAAAAATTGCAATTGCTACGAATTAAAGTTTTATGGCTTCTAGCATAGTCACTGTTTATTTCATAATTTTCCCGTGAACTGCGTGGCCCTGTACATACCCTGGTAAAGTAAACAAGTAAACTTATACAGCTAGATATAGTGTGTAGGGTTCACAACTGTTCTGTTCTAAAAGCGATGAACACTCGGCAGTTATGACATTCCAGTACATCTCTGCTACTACGCAAGCTGGCTTTACTAAACTGGCCCTTCGCGGGACTGAACAGTCGAAAGAAAACCCGCGCGCGCACTAAGCTACTGCAAATATTGTAGGACAATATAGTGTTACGATTTATAATGTGGGGAGAACTGGGTTCGTAAGCGATTATAGCCCTAATTAATCACAGTTTTATTGAGTACTAATATTTACATTAATAATAAATAATTGTACTTCATAATGTCCGATCACAAATCACCGGCACTTAAAAATGTTTATTCTAAAGTCACTCAATGTCTGTAAAATTCCGCAGTTCGCACTCCTCGCTGGCGCTAGGCTCAACAGTGGTTCTCTTCTTACTTCGCGCCTGTCCACAAACACAGTCTCGCGCCACTCAGTCGCCGCACTCTTGCGATCCAGTCAAACTCCGCGTCGCACCACTCTCTGGGGGGGGGGGGGGGCGGGGGGTTATCTCTCACCCTCTTCACTGATGTTGCACTTCCCTTCGCTAGGAATCCGCTCAGAGGCCCGCGTCGCTGCTTAAGTACTCGTGGGTCGTCTTTCCAGAACAGACGAGAGCGGCCGTGACGAGTCGCGTCATCCCGGGCCGACCCGACGCCCGAACAGTCCAGAAGGGAGGCGTCCATTCACGCCACTCCGCGCGGCGGCCCGCGGAATTCTCAAGGCCGCTCAGCGATATATAACTGTGCCGAGGCAGGGCAATGCGCGGGGAGCTGAGGGGGAAGGGGTGTAGCGACGACCCTTGTAATCCGGCCAGGAATGCGTGGCATGCCTTAAATCAGTGTACGGCACGTGGCTCGTGGCCATGCACCTTCGAACGTGTCGCAGTTCTTCGTTCGTAACAATAAGAAAGTTGTCGAAAATCCGCGAGACAAGTGATGCCAAGCAATCCTAGTGTTGTAAACAATGTTGTCAGTACAAGATTTTTCAGTTTTTTATTTAACTTTAATTACTATTTATTCTACACACACACATATATATACACACACACATTAGATATATATATACATATACATATATATATATACATATATATATACACACACACACATATATATACACACACATATATATATATATATATATACATATTATTTTGAAGCATGAATACACTTTCAGAACTTTGGAGTAATACAAAAAACATATAAAAGCATTATTTTCAGTACAAGAGCAGTTTTTTTCCTTCAGAATTTACAACAAAAAAAACCGTGCCTAGGTCATGGAGTTATTACTTCTTACCTACATGGCCCAAGTCACCCATTAAAACGTACACTAATTTGAAATCCGCGCGTATGCTTACAGCTAGGAGCTATGAGTTAAACGTAGGGCGTCTCGTGCTTCGCCCATTAACAGGCCTGAATTTCCTATATTGTCTTCTGCAATATTTGGCAATAGTTCGCAGCTGTGAATCCAGGGACGCAGGGTACGGTAAAAACAACAACCTTGCAGCCTTCCCAAAGCGCGTCACTGAACGATCCCTAAAAGGTCATCACACCGTCTATCTTGGGCGATGTCCGAGTAGACAGAGAGATAAGAGCTCATTCCGCGCATTTTAACTACACCCCACCAGAAGTATATCTGCAAACATTTGAATTCAGCGTGAAAACGTGACGTGCAATATTAACGCTGCAATAAATCCCCTGAGGAAAATTCTACATACATAACTGTACGCTCGTATACAAAATAGTAATTTTGAATTTTTTACATCAGATGAAAACACACATAAGAAAATAAAAAAATTAATAAAAAGGGTAGCTACAAATAGATGGTGAACCAATTTCAGGACTAATTCAAAATACCTGAATTAAAAAATTACAATTTTTGTATCATAATACGAAATTGATTCAACCATTCACGGGAACACGCCAGATTATTATATTTTCAAAAATATATTTCACATAATTTAAGTGGACAGTCGTCCAACTATTTATATTTAATGTGTGACTATAAAATGAAGTGCGGAGAAAAAAAAATCTTAACAAAAATACTGCAACAATTTTTTTATCACTTTCGTAATCAGTTCTTGAATTTATTTACTTTTTCGTTAACTTTCGTAACCTGCAGGTATCCTTTAAAAGTGTTCAAGATTAAAAAAAACAACACAATATTTGAGTAATACGATTATGCCATAAATATAATTCCCTAAATGACATTTTAGGTTGGTAGCCATATTACTTCCGAACCAAGCACAGTTGCGCAAAACCGAAAATTTGTGTTTACTATTCATATTAGGATTTTTTTTTCATTTATGTCTAAACACATGTGTAAAATATTACTACGCGGAATCTTTGCTAACATACAGGTAAGTAGGTCTACCTGTACGTACAAATGCATAAGGTGTCGGACCATCTGTCGAACGAGGGGCCCGGGTCACTTGGCCTGCACTTTCACATACCTCGGCCGGGCGCAGCATCCGGCGAGGCAGGCTCCTCCACCCCCTCTCCCCCACCAAAACCCCCAACCCCCCCCTTCCCCCCAAAAACCCCTTCCCCAGCGCGACGTCGCGAAACCGCGTAACCGCTCGCTAGCTTCAACGACGCACCAACACACGGCACGTGCTCCTAGTCTCTCCACGGGCAATTTTAAAACTGTTGCGTACTTCAGGGGCTAACTTCGCGTGTTCCGAATAGTTAATAACGTGTCCTTCACCGACGCAGCCTTACCTAACATATCATTACATTTCAAGGCTGCAATCAGTGAGAAACTAGCCGTGAAAGCATAAACCAAATCTGTTGACTCTTACACAACCTAGTGTTTTAACAAAGATATATATATTTTTTGGAAGTAAACTTTTTGCGTTTAAAATTTTTACATTCGAGTTAATTATTTGACAGTAATAGATAAACATAAAAGCGTGCAAACAACAGACGGCTGGCCAACTGTGTTCGTCATGCTGCCAGAACATCTGTTCTGAATCATGTTTGGGTTCCTCTGTTTGTCGCCGAGTTGTCCTAGCTTGTTCGTTTGTCCGTATTTACTGTTCTTGATGCAACTTCTCTCGTCGCGATCAGCCCCTTGTGTTAGTGTATGCTGCACTATTATTTTAATTCCACGTAATTCATCTGTGCTGTCTACGCATAACAACAATATGAAACAGGCTTGCTTATCTGTGTGGTTAACTCTAGCTATGGCGTATGTCCAAAAGAATTTTTTTTTTAAATCAGCCTTCCCCATTGCAAGAATCATTCAAAGAACGTAACAGACCATCGAGTACATTTAGTTCTTCCACGAAGCTCTGCAAAGGCGATTCTGTATGCAGGGAAAAAAGATTATGTGCTTTTAAAAAAGATTATTTTGTAAATCAGGAGCCAAGAAATAGTTTGTAATACAACCAGAAAGATGTTGTAAATTCGTACAACACATGGCTATGGTTATTTCTGCAGATGAGATATGAAATACGTTTTTCGAGATGTATTATTTCTTACGAAAATTGGCGAATACATATTTTTTTATATATTAAACCATGGTAAAGCTAATTAACTTTATCTATTGGAGGTATAACTGTCCGGGTAAGAATCCGGACCCAGTATTACGTAGTGACACACTGCTGGGACGGGACAGGCGGTGGACAGTGCAGCCTGCACCACGCCTTCGCAAGCCGCGGGCGCCGGGCAGGTTGCACGCACCCGCACGTGGGAGGCACCCGGGCCAAGGCCGGCGCCCGTGACGTCACGGCAATCTCCGTCGTCGCCGCCGAGGGCGCGCCGGCACCTAACTGGCTCCGAGGTCGAGCCGCCGCGCAGAGAGCATCGTCGCCAGCGGGGAACACCACATAACTTAGAAGTCATAACTTAGAAAACTTGGAAAAATCCACGTAACTTAGAAATACACAACTTAGAAAGATCATAACGCAGAAACACAAAACGCAGAAACACAAAACGCAGAAACACACAACGCAGAAACACACAACGCAGAAACACACAACGCAGAAACACACAACGCAGAAACACACAACGCAGAAACACACAACGCAGAAACACACAACGCAGAAACACACAACGCAGAAACACACAACGCAGAAACACACAACGCAGAAACACACAACGCAGAAACACACAGCTTAGAAACGTCATAACGTAGAATGTCACAACTTAGGACTGTCACAACTTAGAAACACACTACTTAGAACTGTCATAACTTAGAAACACGCTACGCGGAACCACACAACTTAGAAACGCTATAACGTAGAAAGTCATAACTTAGAACAGTCATAACTTAGAAAATTCTAAGTATGTGTTTCTAAGACGTGTGTTTCTAAGTCGTGTGTTTCTAAGTCGTGTGTTTCTAAGTCGTGTGTTTCTAAGTTATGACAGCACCCCTCGCCAGCGAACCTCACGCGACCGCGAAACTCCCCTTCGCCCGCTCCTGGGACGGTATGCCAAGACACGAGGTGTTCAACATGCTACACCTGTACCCTACCCGCATTCCTAGCGCCAATATAAGGACACGGCCAGGCCTACAATTTTTTGGGGACGGGTTTTGTGTGTGTCCTGTCCATGACCCATCTGTCGCCCAACTTTCGCGCATGCGCAGAGCTCACTTTTCCGTTGATTCCGTCCAGATGGCGTGTTGGTGTGCCAAACGAAACTACATGGTAGCGAAACTATCCTGGAAGACGAGTACACTTTAATGGTCATAACAAGAAATAATGGCAACTTAAAAAGTATTTGAGAAAATTAGAAAGGCGGTTCTATTTGTGTGCTCTAGGTTTTTTTTTTTTTTTTAAAAGAAACAATTGTATCGATGGGTGCGAAACGTTCGCTAGAATGCGTAGGAAACTGTTTCCAGCTTCGTGCATGGCACAGTATATTAGAACGGTTGCCGATCTGTTACCTTCGGTTTGTACACGTTCTGGAATACGTCCCGTGAGTTAGGTTAAGGTTGTATCCCAACAAGGCAGTGCTTATATATTACCTTAACCGAACGTCTTGGAATGCCGTTCTAAATGCAGTTAAAGGCGGTAGTATCCTAAATTATTTTCCTTCTAATATTTCGTGTTTTTAAACATTTTAAATAAATCCATAACAAAACAATATTTAATTGTTTATGAAAGGTTTTTGCTACGAAAGACGTACATATTTAATGTTATTTTATGAACTTAAAGCTAACATATATATGTTACTCCAAGTATGTAGGTACTGCAAGCATTAAATTACGTTGATTACCGTTTTTGTTTAACCGTTTGTATGCAACATTTGCCTTTAAACTTGTTAGTACATCATTTGTACAAATTAGGTTTTCCCAAAACCCTGGAAGACTGAGAGGCTTCTATGGTTTTAGTGATTTAGAATTATGTGCTAAAAAAAAAAAAATTACGAAAGACGAAGGCTACATACTGTTACATGCGTGCTAGGAGACAAGGCAGGGACGCGTGCCAGGTACCTGAGCGGGCCTTCCAGCGAGTCTGGGCTGCGGCCCCGCACGAGCGCTGACGTCACGCATGCCACGCGTGCCAGGCCGGAGTACAA
Organism: Bacillus rossius redtenbacheri; assembly: GCF_032445375.1. Taxonomy (NCBI): domain Eukaryota; kingdom Metazoa; phylum Arthropoda; class Insecta; order Phasmatodea; family Bacillidae; genus Bacillus; species Bacillus rossius. The sequence goes on along the minus strand of NC_086330.1, from coordinate 348,424,779 downwards.
GGGCCTGGCTAACCCCCCCCCCCCCCCCACGCTTCCCGCCTGTGGTCCCGCATTGGTTTTGAAAACCCCTACACTTACACATAGGACAAAATGTATTTTCTGCGCAGCTGGAACAGATTTACGGTTTTCTTCTCAATGCGTTTTAAGCACGTTATTATCGCATCTCATATTAACCTAGTTGCACGCAACCTCGCGTAGGCGTAGTGCCGTAGTAGATGTCTGTAGATCGGCGGCATGGCGACGTGGAGTACAATGCGTGTGGCAGTGTTCACAGTGCCTGGCTTGTAGAGCGCACGGTGTTGCTCGGTGAAGTTCGGAACGAATCGGGCGCTTACCACTTTCGTTTCGTCTGTTCTCAAGGTCAGTGTAGTTCGGACAGTCACGCAGTCGGTGTCAAGTCACCTCTGCGGCTGTGTGTCTGGCTTGTGTTTCTGTAGTTTAGCTTTGTTGGTAGTGTTTTTTTGACATTTTTGGTCGATAAAATGGCAAGAAAAAAACGTAAAGTTGATTCAGAATATCGTGTTTTTAAAGATGAGTAGACTTGGAAATACTTTTTCACGCCTTTTAAGGTGTTTTGTTCAATTTTTTTTCCGGCACGCCTAAATAATTTTTAATGTTATCTGGCCAGCCCCTTAAAAACTTTGCCCATTCATCGACTATTGTCACTGACACTTTTAGCGGTCTAGGAATTCTGCGGGTTTCCCGAGACCGCCGCGCGGAGTGGCGCGAATAAACGTCGCCTTTCTGGACTTTTCGGGCATCGGGTCGGCCCGGAAAGACGTGACACGTCCCAGCCGCTCTCATCCCTTTGAGAAGGACGTCATGGGAACATAAGCGACGACAGCCTCCGCGGGAGTTTCGCGATTTCGGAGAGTTCAGCGAGTGAAGGGAAGTGCGATATTGGCGAAGAGGGCGAGAAACCCTCCTCGAGAGTGGCACAACGTGGAGTGACGGGATCGAGAGAGTGCGACTGAGTGGCGCGAGGTAAGGGTCGAAACACTGTTGAGTCTAACTCCAGTGAGGAGTGCGAACTGTGGTACTTGACAGACATCAACTTGCGAATAAACATTGGTGATGACATGTTTAAGCACAATCGTTTATTAGTAATGTAAATATTAGTAATTAATAAACTTGTAATAAAACTTAATTGGGATAACCCTGATGAACCCAATTCTCCCCACATTATACACGTATAAATACGAACTTGAAACCCAAAACTGTATAAAACATGATTTCATGCTTTCAGTAGCCTACTTGCTAGATGTGAAACAAACATTTGCCTTTACGTTCATAAAAACATGTAAATAAGGACTTGATTAGTAGAAAACCCATTGTATAATATTAATTTATTTAAAATCATGTGCAAAGCACGGAATATTACAAGAAAAAGAAGCTTTGTTTTTAGTTCATCATTAACACATAATTTCCCAATATTGATGTTTAATAAGATAATGAATGGTTCATTAGCTATCAAGAAGACAACATCACTGTACCAGTTTTACATGGCTTCATACTGCTAAAGTATCATTCATGGTAACAGAACGTCAAACGCTCTGCCTAGTGTTTCTGCAGGCTTTTTTTTCTCTTCATAGGGTGACGTCAAAACATCTGCCGAAACTATCGTGAAACATGACTACCTTGGCATTTTTATTTCTAACCGAGGCACACCAAGATTTAAAACGATCCTATAACGTCATACTTGTAAGATGCTAATCATTTTGGTTCCAACTCATGGAAAGTTATTACATTCGCGTGATATTAAAAGATGTAGTTAAAACGTAAGCAATTATCTGAGAGTCCCATCAGCAATCTGAGCGAAAACAATGCATTAGACAAAAACAATATTTTTTTTTTTCAAATCGGATGTAATTACTTGCAACTGGCATTTGCAACGACGTTTTTGTACTGTTATGGGGAAAAAAAATAGGTGTATAGTAGCAGAACTACGCTCAGAAAACAAAAATGAATAACCAAAAGTGAAATTTTACGATCAAAAATAACATGGGAAGTAGAAGATTCATAACCATGTGTTCTATTTCTAACCACTGTAAATATATATGGCTATTAACAGTAAATATGACCTTATCGATATGTGAAATAAAATGTTTGTGTATTCAGAAATACCCATTCTTTTGTTGGCTAACATACATGAAAATGAAGTGGTACACAAAGATATTTTGAAGCACCATCTTCTGATAAAAGTGACTGTCAACTTTCACACATCCGTGCTTGCATTCGAAGAATGTCAAATAAAAAAAACAAATGCCATCCGAAGTCAACCACAATCATTAGTAACCCGCAAGCTATAATGTTATCCTGCCATTCTATTTGCAAGCAATGTAAAGCTGAGACGAGCAATCACGCAATGTACAGTAACAGGCAATGAAGTCTCAAACAGATAACCCGAAAGGTCAACAAATGAATTACAAAAATAACCAGAGATGAGATTTTCCTGTTTATAGACAGTCGAATAAAAAAACAAATGTGAGCCCGAGTCTTCAATACTCGCCAGTGATGTGTGAACATTTAACCTCGAAAACGAGCAAATTAATGTGTTCTCATTAAACTTAAAATACGAAAATCGGACACAAAATTTGCCGTGGTTTCTTTAAAATAATCCTGAGTGTGATAAATATACGAAAAGTATTCATTTTAGAGAAAAACTGTAAAAAAAAAAAAATTGCCCCCTTTTTAAAATCTACATATAATTTTGTTTAACAAGGTGGTACTATTGATTTCTCACGTATAGCCGAACAAAAGGGGTACCGAACGCGTCGCACGTAAACGAGTCAAGGTGCTGAACCTGTGACCTGTCCCCCTGCGTTTTTGAGGTTATACATCTTTAGGCGAGTTGAAGGTGAAATTTTATTATGCACCAGAAATGCAATGAAATACGCGCACATTAAACCGAAATTTAACAGTAAACTTTATCGTAGTGAAACTATCCTGGAATACGTTTTGTAAACTTGAATAGACATAATATATACTCAAAACTTTAAAAATACCAATAGTTTACTAGCCAGAAAAATTGTGTTAGAAAAATTGTGTTAGAAAAATTGTGTTGGAATAAATATGGCGTCAAAGATATTTAACATTTTGTTGGTTTTCTAAAGCATTACGAAAGTGGTGCTAACTTTTCTTAAGTAGTTTTCAATCTAATAGTTGGAAGTCCAATACATACATTAAAACAAAATTACTCTGAAACATTTTAAAACACATATTATAACACTGAGTGTATGCATATTTGTTTGTTTGTTTTTTTTCCTTTAACGACAAAAATCAGTCTGTAAATACTTCCTACAAACTAACCTAAACCTTACTGACATGATTCAACACTTTAGATTTAACAGTAATAATTTAATCACGAGATTATTTTCTTCATCATGGCGTCAAATATAATTGTGTAGGCTAACAATTTCTCGTGTCTCTACATTTCAATGTTAACTATAGATTGTCAAAAATGTATTGAGTATTTTTTGTCATTATTTCATTTTATTACTGTAAATTATAACACAAAGTATAATAAATAGTTTAGCTATTATAAAGTTTAATTTGGCAAACTTATATGCTTAATACACCCCTTGATGTTTGCGAAAATTAATACACAAATGAATCAAGCGGGTCCGCCGTAGGTTCAAGATTTTCGAGATACAGATGGCAGCACCGCGTTTATGGACCCATTTCCGTTCCAATCGACTTCTATTCCATTCAAGAAATTACTCCTACCAAATGCAACATACCGCGAGCTAAGATGTTTACACATCAAAAAGTAACATGTCAAAATATTTAATGAGTGTTGAGAGAGCGCGCCTTTCACAAACATTTTGGTTATTTACGTTGAAATCCAAAATATCTCCACGTGAAGCACAGTGTAAAAATGGCTTAGGTACCGGTAAAACTGACTGTTCACAAAACGGAAGACTTCTAATTTTAGTCCAATATTTGGTGCAACATTTAAATTAACACCAATAATCATGCACTTCCCGAAATGTTAAACTACAGATAAACAATCTAAGCTTTACATAAAGACAGATGTCACGATGACAAATCACACATACTGCTTCCATGGCAACGTTCCAGACAGCGTCTAATACTTAGCGAAATGTTTCTAAACGAGGCGGGTGACGTAGAAACGTGAATAATTCATACGAAGCAGCGATGGCGCGAGACAAAGGTTATTCCCACCGCACAACCTCGCGCGCGCGTGCGCAGATTCCCGACCAGTCGCGCGGTCACCCGCCCACCCACAAGCACATCGCAGGCGACGCTAAAAACAGGGGTCAATGAAAATCAGCTGCGGAGGAATAAGAACTAATGGCGCTGGAAAAAGTGTTCCCGGCAGAATGCACCACGACGGACACTTCCGCGTGTACTTACTTCACCAACCACACCGAGAGAAAAGTTTTGTTCACCTGAACAACATATTCATTTGTAAATGGCGAAACAAATATATAAATTGAGTCAAACGAGAGATTGTTGACCCAACTCAAAACGTCCTTAGGACTCCCTTTCTCTGATAACAGGCCGACACCATTGAGCAGCGATAGAATTCCGGTACTAACCTGGTACGCTAGTAACAGTTAGATGCACTTCGGCCAGATTACAGGCTCTCTTGATTTGTCCGAAGGGGCATAGAAACATGGTAGACTTGGTCTAGCCCCTCGTGAAAATATTAGGAATGGGGTTTTCTCAGAGTCAACCACAGTCTATCAGAATGGGCAAGGAGGGTGAAGGGGTGGCAATGATGCTGGGATGTGTTGTCTCTCGTTGTAGCTCATCCTCAAACACCTCCAGATCGCGATTAAATGGCGTATCAATTCCCCGTGGCTCTTGGGAGCTCGTGTCGGTGGTGATTCAGCCTCCACGGGAGCAAACACAGTCACACACGGCACGTTAAACCACTTGTGACGCATAAGCCAGATGATTGTTTTTTTTTTTTTAGTGTACAAAATTAATTTTGTCAAACTGAAAAAAATTTTGGTCAGGCCAATAAAATATTTTATTACAGCGAGTAAGTATTGGTTTCGCCATATGGAATTATTTTATTGTATCGAACAAACTTTTTTCTCTGTGCACGGGGGAGCAAAGTGGTGCAGTGGTAAGGCAATGGACGCGTATTCCAGAAGATCAAGAAACTAATCCCGGCCATAATTTCCCGATATCAACCCATGTCAACGCTGGGACGGTCCCTTAACCATAGCCCATGGTCCATTCCCGTCCCATCTCCGTCTGTTCAAAATTTGTTTATGCTTTAAGCCATTGCTGGTTTACACTGTATATCAAAGAGAAACCTCAAGAACGGACGAAGAGATGTACACAAAAACATACAGAAAATCAGCAAAAAATCAGCCAATGCCAAAAGTTAAATGCATAGACAGCACACAGAATTCCGTGGCAGGAATTAGTCCGAAAACTATCACAGCCCAGACCAAAATAGTAAGTAGGCTTTCTAAAACTAAACATTTGGATCGTTTCAGGAACTGACGTCTGCTTCAGTCATCCTTTTACAATTCAGAATATAGCATTTTATACTAAAAAATTGTAACTATTTAGTTACAGGTGTGTTTCAGATTAAAATTTAAATCTAAAGTAATTGTATTCACTAACTTTTACAAGTTTACCCTGACGTTTCCAGAGCTTCCTTGGCCGCGTTCAAATTCCCTGAATTATACAGGTCTTAATATTTTCCAGACCTGCGCAAACCTGTTACACCTGAAAAATATTAGGTCTGCAATACATTAACTTCTCCTGAATTGCATGTCCCAGTTTTTTTTATATGTGTAGCATCTTAGCTCTCGGTATACGGCATTTGGTTGGAGTAATTTCGTGTATTGGACGTAAGTCTCGTGGAACTGAAATGTGTAACCACGGTGCTACCATCTGTGGCGCTAAACAAAGTTCACAAAGTCCAAGGGAAACTTTATGGTACTAACTGTTAAATGAATTTTAACAAGACGGTCCGTATTTTAATAAAATTCCTTGTCGAAAATCGGACCCAAAGCCGGGGCTTGGTATTTATTCAAGACATTTTCGCTTTTATTGGAGCCGCTTATTATATATATATATTTTTTTTATTACGTTAATTTAAATGCTAAACCACTATGCGCAAGAGGGTCAGCACTATGTCTAGAGATGGGTGAAGAGGTTAAGGTGCAAGAAGACAATGGTTACCCCGACCCGCGGGGAAGAGAAAAGGAGGGGGGGAGATAAATTAAGGGGCAAACAGGGCCAGAGTGCAAGGGGTTCAAGGACGGACGGACGGACAGACCCGACTATCGCTCTCGCTATCGCTCTCGCTATTCTCTCTCTCTCTCTCTCTCTCTCTCTCTCTCTCTCTCTCTCTCTCTCTCTCTCTCTCTCTCTCTCTCTCTTCCCCCTCCCCTCATCAAGGCACACGGCTGGTTGCAGCCGCTCCCAACTCGGCCGGCATTCCTGACGCACGGATGCTGGACGCTGATGAGTCACCACTCGTCAACAGGTACCCGATTTAACGGGTTTATTTATAGGTCAATCTCTTTTTTTAAACAAGCGATTCAGACGTTATATATTGTTTTACTTTAATGTATTCTGTTTATTTATGCATCTTATACTTATTTCACCAATCTAGCGTAATTTTGTCTGTGATCATGCAGCATTTTGATAACAGAGTAATTTGTAGTAAACGAGTTTAACACTTGTTCACTCATACCAATAAAAACAAACTTGATAATATATTGCGTGAAAAAAAAAGCTCCTAAGTTATGCTTAAGTTAAGAGCAAAATTCTACTTTTCAATATTTTTCCATCATGGAATTATATACATTTAAACAAAACTTAAATCAAATAACATATATATTTTAATATATTAAATTTAATGCATTTAGTTTATTCTGCATTAAGTTTGTGTCAAAATGTATCACCTGAACAGATCGGAGAAAATTTGTTTTACTTTGTTTGAGCTGGCATTCCTTATAACATAAGTAACTAATTTTTACATTCCTAGCGGTACATTTTTCTAACACACAAAACACTTGGTGATGAACTTTTTATTTCAAATAGTTCTTTCCTGTGCTTATTACAAATTGTTTTATTGAAGAAGTGGATCCTGTATCAGTCAAAATTACACTATTCGGTGAAGCATTGATAAATACCGTCGTGGCATATTTGTTATTACACTACCTTAATGGATAAAATGAAATTATAAAATTAAAAACACCACCACCGAAATCTCCTGTTTTCAAACTCGAAATTGGCCTTTAGAAAACCCATAAAAATCTTGTCTGGTCATCAGACGACGGCCCCGGAGGTATAGGGTTCAACGTACCAAATTGCGTATATGATGCTTTTACAAAGCTACGTGTGTGTGTTTAGGTTACGCGGACGGCTTTCGGTACATCTACGAAAGCAACAAGAAATCGTCAATGGACTAACAGCAGAATTCCACTATTTCTGAACATTATGAATCACACAACGTGTGGGACCCTTAAACCCCCCTCCCCAATGCATCTTCCCCTCCTCGACCGCCCTAAGACACATGCTGCGTCCAGTGGGGGATCCAGGATTTTGGTTTGGGAGGGGCTTGACCCAGCTGAGGCTAGGCTTTATCAAGGCAAACACTAAAACAATAGTGGACCCAGATGCTTTTGGGGGGGGCTTGAGCCCCTTAGCCCCCCCTCTGGATCCGCTACTGGCTGCTGCGTCCATAACAGAGGTTAATCAGCTCAAACTCTAGAAGCCGTGCGTAATGCGGGCGGGTCTATTTATCGTTACCACCGAGTTCCGCTTGGGTGAGTGCTTTCAGCTGTGTGCTGTTCGCTCGGATCTCTTGCAGCCCACGTGTAACGAAGGAATGATCGAACGACAGAGGAAAAAAAAACAGTGTAACCATGCATGCTAAGTCCCTGTTATATTACCAATACTGCTGATACCTATATATCGATAAGTCTTTAGATAACTCACACAAATGAATACGTCAAGAATCGGCTCCTGTGTTCCACGTCATCTATATCTGAGAGATTTAATTGAAGGTGACTAACCTGCATTCCACCATTCCCCGACCTTTAATCATGTTTTTCATGGTGGCCATTCAAAATAAACAACCAAAAAATGCTGAATTAATGGGCTAATTTCAGGCATTTCTTAAAAACATATCCGAAAATGGGTATGCCTACATAGGAGTAAAGACGTGTGTGTTTTCCCGGCTGTAGAAACACATAAATTGAACTTCTAGTGCGTAAGCAATGATGCTATTAGAATGGCAAACACTTTTCATTACAAATAAGGGCCTAACTTAATACATCTGGTGGAGCAATTATTAATGCTTGAGTAGAGAAATGATGACGTGACCATACAATAACCCAGCTGAACATCGGCCCGCGGATCGGCTTTTGTAGCACTTTTAAGGCCGGCTGGCACATTTATGACTTCAGCCAAAGTAAAGTATTTCTCCATTTGAGTAAACTGATAAGGGCCCCGCCTACCTGGCCATACACACGGTGAGCAGAGCTTCAGGAAAAAACCAAGCGATTCCAAAACTGATGAAGATATCCGAGTGGGTTCTGTTTACGAAAAGCATTTAAGAAATCGCTGACGGCTGATAAGCAGTTTGATTTCCGAATTAAAGTTTTAAAACTGTATTTTTAGAAGAATAATAGCTAAAAGGCGTGTTTTCATAATTTTGTTTTGGCATAAAACAACCGGTACATATTCTTGAAAACTCATAAGAGACTTGCATTACACCTTTATCTCAAATTCTCCGCCATATAATGTTACGGTCACCGCTAAATTTCATAGTTGCCGTATGCACGACGAGAAGACAGAGATTGCAGAGGCGATACTGCGCTAGAAGCACCAGCGAGCTTCGCACTTATCATCCCGCTTCACTAACACAGATGCACCCCTGTCGAGGCGGGGCCAATTAAGTTTTGGCTTAAGACATAATTCACCGGAACACGAGAATTAATTAAAAAAAAAAAAAACACGTGGGAGGGTGGGTGGGTGGGTGGGTGCCACGCTCGTTAGAAGTGAAACTTCGCAAACAGAGGTATGTGAATGAATGAGAATGTGGGCAACTATGCAAATGTGCCGCACCCTTCTCCACAATCAAGGACTCTACATACCTGATCGTAGCCCTCTTGAGTGTTACACTCAGGAAGTGGCCACGCCTGCACGATTACATGGTAAGTCTGTAAGGCCGTTTTCCTTCTTCAGCTAATTTTGGCGCCACATTGGTTAGACGCCCAAAACATTGACTGAAATTCGCATTGTGGAAACAGTTTTAAATGACTTATTTTATTTCACGAAAGTGGCCGTTTTTAACGACGGAGATTCTGATTCATACTGACTCGCACCATCGTCCGACTTTATCAAGCAACATCCCCGCAATGTTTTGGGCGGGACATCATGGCTATGGCGAGGTTGAAAAATGACTCCAACTGCGTCACAGCATGCCGTCAACCGACTCCGTGGTTACACTCCGCTGACGTCACGGGCCCGGGCTTGCCCTGCTGGATGTACGCAAACATTCGCGCCGGGTCGTCAGGGTGTTGATGCTCCGAGACGCCGGGACCAGGGAGGTAGAGGAGAAGTAATGAAGGGAGCAAAGGGGGGGGGGGAGACACTGACCTGGCAACACCGCGCCCCTCCGCGGGGACGGCCGTGAACCGGCGGCGGCGCCCCGCGAGGCGCGCGCTCTCCAGACGCCTGCCTCTCTCTTCCCCTCGGAGGGCTTCTATTTCCGTCGCGCGCCGCGCCGCGGACGGCTGTTCCGAGCCCGGGGCTTCCTGCCCGGCAGAAACCCCGGGTACGTCACATCGTCACATCGAATAGCTCGCGTCCGATTTTTTGACGTGACGACGTCTAACAAATCGATGAACGCCGGCTGCACGCGCTAAAAAGTGTCCCGTTACGCTCATTGTTCCGTTACGCTGTGTCCCGTTACGCTCATTGCAAGCTTGCGCCGCATCTATCTCTCTTCCACTCGACTGTTTATAAAGTGAAGTGAAAAGTTAATGTGGTTTTTATTGCTTATTACAACAACAATTACGGCAATAAAGGTTAATTATTTTTTGCATTTTAAAAATCTGATTACTAGTATAATTTCAAGTATTTATTATTTTATTATTAAAATGATTTAATTTTATTCATATAAAAGTATGCAATCATTTCATCAATGTTTTGTTATGACGTTGTCACGTTAACCCATCGTCCGTAAACCGACTTTACAGACAACCAATTTTTTTTTCCAGCTGGATCCAGGCTGTTAACTGACTGAGCTGCCGGCGTTTTCAGTTCGCTCAGAGCACTCTTACTGTCGTTTTACACTTCAGTACAGTTTTCTAGCTGGTGTTCACGTTTATATATATATATATATATATATATATATATATATATATATATATATATATATATATACACATACATACATACATACATACATATACATACACACTACTGACTTTCGGATCATCCGGCAAAATCTCGTATCTGTGGGGACAGGAAACATAGGCAATAATTCAAATAGGCCCAACATATAACTAAGCTGCTTTCGGTATTGGCTTAATGTTCAATTTGTACGACTCTTAGGCTAGTGAATAAAAACACTCAACCAAAGAAGTATGTATCGAATCACTGGCAAACCAAATGAGACAGACGACTCAAAAGTCAGCAACCAAATTTACTGGCGTTATTTGTCCAAATGTGCATAGTACTATGTAGTCTGTCGTGGTCATCGAAACGCGAACTTTTCTAGTTCCTACTAATTTTGAAAGACCATACTTACGAACGTGTCGGATTGAAGACTTATCACTGTGTTAGTCCATTCGATAATCCTCCAAAGGTTTTTTGTGTTTACTTCCGATTTTTTTTCCATCTGGCTAACAAATCTCGACGGTGGTCGGTGGTTAGAACTTTGTACTTCCCCCGGCCCAACTCAATATGAGCACCCACTGGGTAGAGAGAGGCTCATACTTCGATGTCCAGTCGCATTAGATGCCCATTTTGTACACCGCGCGAATGAAACCCATAACTTCAACTCTAATTTATTTACACACTTGTTGGATTGTGTTCACTTGCGTAGTCGTTGGTCATGGCCGAAGCTGAATCTGTGATATCCTGAACTGGGATTAGCAGTAGCCCATCTGAATACTGCATACCTTACCACACTGCAGCAGGACACTGCCATCTAGAATATCCCGAGTTTTATTGCAACAGCACTCAACCGGCATCAGATATCGACAACTCAACTACAACAGCACTCGAAGATCGCCCGCACAGCTGCTATAGAACACCACTCACTAATCTACAAGACCGACAACTCAGTTGCAACAGCACGCTAACCAGAAAATCGCCGGATTTACTTTCAGCAGCAATATCACCAATCTACGAGAGCGCCACTCAACTATACATCACCACCAATTCCGAAGATCACCAACTCAACGGCAGCACTCTGCCGATCCAAAACAGAACAATGCGAGCTGTAAAGGTCAACACGTGACGTCATGCAAAGAAGCGATGACGCGGGCCGTCGACCGTGGACCAGCGACGAGCGCTGAACGGCGGCAGCAGGTGATGGGGGGGGGGGGGGGGGAAGAGGAATGGACGAATAGGACGAACTCCCTGCAGGTCGATATGAGGCGTCCCGACGACAGTGTGGCGCCACAACTCCCCACACCCCATCATCCCTCCCACTCCGCACAGCCGCGCACAGCTGACTGGCGGGCGCACGTGTCTGTTCACGTCAGAGAGCGACCGCTTCATCACCTCGGTCGTACATCACTTATACATTCAACATTTTTGTGTGATTTTTTTTTTGACAGGTGCTCCAGTAAACATTTAAAATCTTAACAGCATAAGGTTCGGACTCAAACACCATGTTGATTTTTTTTTTTCCTTTTTAAATTTATCGTCATAACGGTTATTTAAGGGTTATTTTTAAAATTTTAACCCGATACCTCCCTTGCATTTGCTGTTCTGTCACTTATATTCTCAACAGATTTTCTCAAAGTGAAAAATAATACAAAGGTATAAAAAGTCGCCCAAATGTTTGTTTGAAATTATTACCACTTGCACGACTTTATACACCTTTTACATTACACTTATGAATATCTGTTCAAAATATTAATGACATAACCAACGCATAAGATTTATCCTGCTATGATGCCAAAAATAGCCCTTAAATGATAGTGATGACCATAAAATAAAATTAATCAATATGGTGTGCGAGAGACAAAGACTTTATGTTAGTATGAGGTTAACAAAATAAATACTTATACATAATTAGCTAGCCAGTCTTGTGCTGCGTGATTTTTTTTAATGGCTTAGTTTTATACATAGCCACACTACCGAGTCAAATACACTACAGACTAAAACTGGGCAGCCCCAAGATATCTATGAGAAAACCTGGCGTTATTGTTACGTCAGTTTGATAGATGGCAGACGGTATGCCAGTATAAACAATGTATCTGTTTGACACACATGGTACCAACACTATGACAAATTACAATGAAAAAAAAATATTTTCTCTCAGAAAAACTTTTTTAATCATTATACAGAGTATGAATTCAAAGTTAAACTCTAAAAATTTTTTTAAATCTAAGATGATTTCGTTTAAAAAATCTCCCTTTCGGCGCAGGTAGATTTCTAAGTGCCTTTTTTTTACTTCTGGAAATATTTTGGAAACTTCTATACTCCTGGGGCATTTTAAGGACTTAATGTAGCCTACATAACATCCTATATGCTAGCCAACATTAAAAAAAAATTAACATGTTCTCAAATTGCATGCGGCAAAATATTTTGAATGTTTTTTTAATTAATGCATCCAGCATGCCAACTAAGTTATTTATGAAATTATTTTTGATCTTAAAACACTATTTTTTATCCTTTGCACTACTAATACTTAGTCGTATAAATTTTTGGGACAAAAGTTTAAGGTAACATTAAGATGGTTATTAATAAATTCCGACAAATTGGAAAATAAGAAAGTTTTAATTTTACCCCTGTTTTTTCGGGTATAGTTCGTTTCATCAAAATTTGTTTCATTCAAAGGTTTTATAAAGCTAAGGCGTTTTACAATAAATAATAATGGATTGGATAGTATATATATTTTTTTAAAAAAAGTAATTACATGTATTTCTACCCTTGTTATTTCGACCCCTTGCAGTAATGGTGTGAATTATCAAAAAAAATTTCAGACAAATGTTTTAGGAAAAAACTATAACATTTACAAACAATTTGAACGGATTTGAGAGTGTACCTACTAAGGGAGTTATGAAGTTTTTTCAATCCCTTGCAGCAATGGTTCGTCTCATCAATAAGGTTTCAGACAAAAGTTTAGATAAAAATTATAAGATTTACAAAATATCCGAACGAATTCGATGTTTTGCCTACGAAGGGAATTGTGATTTGTTTGTCCTCCAACCCTTTTTATTCTACCCCTTTGCGGTAATAATTGGCCGAATAAAAAATTATTTATAATTGTGAGATTTACAGCGATTTTGCTGATTTTTTTTTACCCTTCCCCATTTCTACCCATTTGGTCAGATATTGCCCATTTAAGAAACTCGACCGAGATTTTTTAGTACTAGATTTTATTATCAGTTTGGAAGTGATTTGAGAAAAATTGTGACACTGCCAAACTGATACATAAAATCTAGTAGGTACTTGAAAATCTCGGTCGAGTTCGTTAATGGGCAATATCCGACCAAATGGGTTAAAATGGGCAATTATATATATGTATGTGTGTGTGTGTTGAAATTGGTTTTTTGGGTCTATGGACCATGAAACGAAAAACGATATAAACAATTTTCCGAAAGTCGCATCATGGTAACAGCTACAATAGGTATTTCTTTGAAACCTACCTAAAATCACGCTACGGCCTATAAATTATTGCTCGGTTACTTTCACATTTTCTTTCACTCTTGATTTCTTGCATCTAGCGTTATCGAAAACACATTTTTTAACCCAACCATACATTAAACGCCCGCACATAAACGCATCTTCAAACTTCGTTGTATCTATGAGAAGTTGTAAGACACCGGGATGATGTCTATGTAATAGCAAGTTAGCGATAGCCGAGACACAAACTGGTGTTTACCGGTTAAGGGAGGTGCGCGCGCTAAGTGACCCCACTATAAGCCAGGTGAAGGGTGAAAGACCCTTTTAGCATAATGGTCGCATACCATGATAGTTAATGTAGCGCGTAACACACCCGACTTTGCTGAGTCAAGCCATTCCACTGATATATATTGAAGGAAGAAGCGTATAGAGTATATTAACAAAAAAATGCAAATGCAAATAAAATGCACAGGATTAACTTACTTTCAATAAACATTAATATGAGTAGTATAGGATAGCCGGTGCGGGGACACGGGTTCTGGGTGTGGTGCCGGTGCCGGTGTCCGCAATATTGGATTGTGACGTCACGGCGGCCATCTTGGATGAGTGTAACGGGACACAGTGTAACGGGACAAGTTTGACCTTGACCTTTGACCCTCAAAATTTTCCAAATTGGGCAAAAATTGCCCAAAATTCCTCAAAATTTCCATTTCTGTGGAAAAAAATTCCGCCAAAAAATCTCAAAAAATTCCACAATTCAAAAATTCCCGTTTTCGAGAGAAAAATTCCCGTTTCGAGGGAAAATTTCCCGTTTTTAGTCCTTAAAAATCCCAGTGGCTAGAAATGTCCATATGTAGGCTTAAGCATCCATGTCTACAGCCTACGATAAGCCTCTGACGTCATCATGGATTATGACGTCACCGTTGCATTTTCCGTTACGGTCGCCATCTTTAACTTTTTTATTTATTATCCGATTTTAATGAAAAAAATTTTAAAAATTATAAAAAAATTCATTTAATAAAATTTTAATAAAAAATATTTAAAAATTGTACTTTTACGACACGGAGTTCGGAGTCCTCGGTTCGAACCTGGCGAGGGCAAAAAAAAATGGTGACCGATCCTTCCCTCGTGGTGGGTGCTGGCAGACTGACTCCCACCACTTTTTTTCAAAGCATATATAACATCATCTAGTATGACGTCATGACCGCCATCTTGTCTGCGATGCTGGAAGCCATCATCATTGTATCGTCGGCTATAGTGCACCGACGCCATGTTAGTTTAATTCGTATCCGCTAGAGTGCAGTAATCATTTATTACTGTGACACCCGCCATCTTGTCATTTGGCCGCCATCTTGAAAATCCGTAATTATTTAGCTAGAAATTCGGGAAAAGTTCCAAAATTCATTAAATAAATCACTCATTAATTTACATATTGATTCGATCGATTCCTGTCCTCGGTTCGATACCCGATCGATGCAAATAATCTTAATTCTTATGTAAAAATACCTAAAAAATGACAGGTTCGAAAATAAAAACACTGCAAGTTCTTTTACAAACATAATATTTATTACATAATTTCTATTTTACTACAGGATCACCTGCGAAGGTTAGCAATCTTATAATCATTTAGGTCCGCATAGGCGTGAAATGACTAATTCTTAGCTCCAATCGGTTTATACAAGACAGAGTCCAGCCAGATCCTTTACAGACATAGTCCTCCTCTTCTTGACAGAGTTTCTGGATACCTTGTTTAACAGTTTGCTCGATATCGTTAGAACTGTAAATTACTGCAGCCGATGTCTTGAATGCACACTTCTTCACTTTGTCATCGAACGGATAAGGCTTTCCATATATACAGTCCAACCACAAGTTATATTTCAAAGGTCCGTTTGTTGCTACGTCATCAGTAAGCTGATTGATTATGTCCTGTCTGATATCATCAAGAAAATTACAAATGTCCTTTGACTCACTTAACGTACTTGGATAATAGTAGTCTTTCAATGTTCCACGAAATGCAGACTGCGCCAAGTAGAAGCCATTATCGTTCACTTGTAATGCTCCGATCACAGTCTTATGTTTATTTTCATGTTCAGATGCCACAGCAATCGGTTGCTGCACATCAGTTTTTTTACTTGTACGCTCACGAGTCACCAATCTAAACTCAGGAGTCGTAATTGCTGCAGGTAGTTCAGCAGTAGGCGCACGGACTTCACCTTTACAGTTTATCGAATGTTGACGCAAATTATCAATTCGAGTAAACCATTTATGACACTCGTCACAGCGAAACTTCATGCGAGAAGGACTCTTCGTACATTTACTCTTCTCATGTCTCCGTACATCATGTGCAAATGCAAACGTCATGTCGCAGTAGCCACAAGGATGCCTAGTTGAAGACAAACCCGAACCAGATGTCGCTGTTACTGCAACTGAATCATTTCCAGGCATACTCTTATGCACATCAATGCATCGTTGTTGTATAGAAACCTTTACTTTCTGCCGCACTGCAGGTCCTTTACATATCTCCAAGTGATGCTTCAAATTAGCATTTCTTGTAAATTGCTTGCGACACTTAATACAACCAAACATTTTACGATAAGGGTTCTTGGCACATTCTCTCTTCTCGTGTCGACGAGCATTGCTGATGTTTGAGAAAATCTTGTCACAGTAACGACATCGATGTTCGTTAGTTGACGATTCGCCATCCATTGAAGTCTCCATCGAGGGCGAAACAGCGTTCGTCGAGGTTTCCTGTACAGTCAGCACTACCGGCATTAAAGTCTCTTCTGCTGGTGGTATCACATCTGTTGAAATCCCCTCCAATGTTGATGTCATCGTTACCAACGGGATCTGCTCCTTCTCCGTCGTAGCTGTCGATAAGGTTCCCGTAGTCGATGGTACAACCTCCGAGTTCAACGTTAAAGACGGTAAAGATGCCATCGAGTTCGCAAGAACAGGTAATTACGCGATTTATGCACCAGATTAAACAATCTAGGTGATCCTTACACCGCCGTCGTCAGAAACAAACTGAGCGTCCTGCTGTCTAGGACTCGCTTATATACATGCACCGTATGGAATAATACGCTAGTCAAATCAAGAACAATTTATTATAATACTAGAGTCAAAACAACATTAAAAAAATAGAAGCACCATCAAAAAAAAAAGGAAGCACACTTGGAAGCACCGACAACGAAAAGGCAGCACATTTGGAAGCACCGACAACGAAAAAGGCAGCACCATCATCGAAAAGACCGCACATTTGTCATTGGCTCCAATATTCATTGGTTCCATCAGTCTATTGATTCTATCAGTCTAGTGACTCCAACAGTCATTGACACCAACGACCTTTTTCTTCATCAGCTCCAATGATATTTGGCTAGAATGCTACGAGTCTAAGAGACCATGAGGCTACAATTCTACGAGTGTACAAGACTCCTCCAACTACCTTCAAGTGTATAAAGCTCCAAATGCTCCAACAGCTCCAACACGCAATGTACGCGCAATACATGTAATTTACACACAATAAATGTAATGATTACACAGTACACACACACAGGAAACGGAACGTACACACAGTACACACAGGAAACGGAACGTACACACAGTACACACAGGAAACGGAACGTACACACAGTACACACAGGAAACGGAACGTACACACAGTACACACAGGAAACGGAACGTACACACAGTACACACAGGAAACGGAACGTACACACAGTACACACACAGGGAACGGAACGTACACACAGTACACACAGGAAACGGAACGTACACACAGTACACACAGGGAACGGAACGTACACACAGTACACACAGGGAACGGAACGTACACACAGTACACACAGGAAACGGAACGTACACACAGTACACACAGGAAACGGAACGTACACACAGTACACACAGGAAACGGAACGTACACACAGTACACACAGGAAACGGAACGAACACGTAATATTCACGCAATTGACACACAGTACACGCAGAGTACACGCAATTTACGCAAAGTACACCCAATGTACGCAATGTACGCAATATATATGTAATGTACACACAATGACTACGCTTCGTTCGCGCAGGACAAGCATTTAATGAAAACGAAGCACGTTTGGACGGAAATTCTATAAAACGAAAGCTCATTTAACGAAAAGGAGGCGCATTCTCTCGTTCATTCAACTTGGTAGGATACGATTTTCAATGATAAGTTAGGATATAATCTCTCCATCAGTCTATGAATCCAACAGTTTATATTTCCATTAGCCATCGACTCCAACAGTCATTGACTCCAACAGTCATTGGCTCCAACAGTCATTGCCTCCAACAGTCATTGTCTCCAACGGCCTTTTGGTTCATCAGCTCCAATGATATTTGGTTAGAATGCTACGACTCTAAGAGACTATGAGACTACAATTCTACGAGTGTACAAGACTCCTCCAACTACCTTCAAGCGTACAAAGCTCCAACTACTTCAGCAGCATTATGTTATAATAGTACAAGGCTACTTGACTACGAAGCTACAAGTCTACATGGCTCCAATTGCGGCATCTGTCTTCGTCTGAATTTTCTCTTTGACTCCAACTCCGCCCGCCAGCATCTCTTCGATCTGCACCTCGATTATGTTATAATAGTACAAGGCTACTTGACTACGAAGCTACAAGTCTACATGGCTCCAATTACGGCATCTGTCTTCGGCTGAATTTTCTCTTTGGCTCCAACTGCTACAGCAGCATTATGTTATAATAGTACAAGGCTACTTGACTACGAAGCTACACATCTACAAGGCTCCAATTATCACATCTGTCTTCGTCAGCATTTTCTCTTTTGCTCCCACTGCTCCAACAGCATTATGTTATATGATTCCATGGATACTTTGTTACGTAGCTACAGGTCTACGAGGTTCCAATGCATCATGTTTACGAAGCTTCCAGAACACAGGGTTACGAGACTGCGAGGCTACAGGACTACGAAGCTTCCAGGACACGAGGCTACATGGCTACGAGACTACATGACTCTAACTGATTACAATAGCACCACTCAGTGGTGAGAGTTAGGTTATCTCATGCAAAAGTACTTTATGCATGTAGTTCTGCTTTTCAACAACAGATGTCGCCACATGTTGCTTGCAGGTAAATAATATTTAGTTCTTTTATGCGGGATGCGGGATGCTCACTAACGATCGCAAAAGAAGGATGGCTTCGCTAGACTCCAAGGAAAAGGAAGTTCGTCTTGCATGTTGGTGCTCCACAGATGTCTCATGGCGTAATATTAATTTGACTGAGTAATGATATTTGTCAATTCCACCTGATAAAAATATTGCAAGTTTTGATTTAGTAGCAGAAATTATCGAATTAAATGTAACTCGCAGTAGATATTAGAGATTTGTAAATTAGTAATAAGTCCTAGATACTAAATAATAGTCATCAAAAATATATATTTCAAAAATAATAATAATAAAAAAACTAAAAATAAAATAAAAATTAAAAAAATAATATTTATAGTTATTATTTTAGTTTTATCTTAAGCACTGCACGTCCATCCCTGAGTTGGGTGTCTGCATATTTCGTAACGAAATGCCTAGTTTGTAAGTCATTCATCTTTTTTTTTGTCTTAGTTTCTTAGTTTTTTAGGTGCTGACTGGCGGCGGAGTGAGTGGTCAGTGTAACCACTCACCACCAGGGGCGCTTGCGTCCCTGGTCACTAAATCCAGTCCTGGATAAAAAGCAAAGCGGACCACGAGTCCAAGTGCCCAACCCCCGCATGGTAGACTCTTTTATACTCTGTCCAACACTTCATCCAGACCATCCTCTGTCTCCTGTAAATTCCTACACGTAATGCATGCCAAATTGCATCCCGCATGAATGTGCCCAGGGTTTTCCCTGTGTCTATGCAGGTTTTACCTGGGCCCAACCTATCTCTAGTTATAGTCTAGATTTAAGAGTGAGGGGAGTTAGTCATGGCGCCAATCGTTGCCATGGCTGGCCAATCCCCTCCTAGCACATGATGCATGAGACCCTCTCCCTGCATGGCTAATCCCAGCATGACTAGGCGTATAGGCTTCGGCCTGAGACGCACCTAGGTCCCTTCCTAACCCGGACCCCTCCACAATACACTTAGTTTTAGTTAGGTTAGAAAAAAAAAAAATAAATGTAACTCCAATTAACATGACATGTCTCAATAGACAAAAAAAATCCATGCAGAGAGTGGTTCCTCAGAATAGTCAGAAACACTTGAAGAAACCACAGGAATGATTGCAAGAACACGGGAAAAACCATCAAATTATTGACATTAATAATCAGGAGCACACGGAGAAAACCATCATAATATTGGCAAGAATAATCAGGAGCAAACGGAGAAAACCATCATAATATTGGCAAGAATAATCAGGAGCACACGGAGAAAACCATCATAATATTGACCAGATAATCAGAAGTACTAGGAGAAAACCACCACATGTTTTCCTTGATATCATAAAATTACAGGAAAAAAATATTTAAAAATAAAAATAAATTAATAAAAAAATAAAAAAATTGCATAAACAGTTTCTGCTAGCTTGTAAACTTATCATTCTTGAGCAAAGATAGAGTTCTTGTACAAGCCAGAAATTTATGCTATTTTTTTTTTTTTTTATTTTTTTATTAATTTTTTTTTATTTTTAAATATTTTTTTCCTGTAATTTTATGATATCAAGGAAAACATGTGGTGGTTTTCTCCGAGTACTTCTGATTAATCTGGTCAATATTATGATGGTTTTCTCCGTGTGCTTCTGATTATTCTTGCCAATATTATGATGGTTTTCTCCGTGTGCTCCTGATTATTCTTGCCAATATTATGATGGTTTTCTCCGTGTGCTCCTGATTATTAATGTCAATAATTTGTTGGTTTTTCCCGTGTTCTTGCAATCATTCCTGTGGTTTCTTCAAGTGTTTCTGACTATTCTGAGGAACCACTCTCTGCATGGATTTTTTTTGTCTATTGAGACATGTCATGTTAATTGGAGTTACATTTAATTCGATAATTTCTGCTACTAAATCAAAACTTGCAATATTTTTATCAGGTGGAATTGACAAATATCATTACTCAGTCAAATTAATATTACGCCATGAGACATCTGTGGAGCACCAACATGCAAGACGAACTTCCTTTTCCTTGGAGTCTAGCGAAGCCATCCTTCTTTTGCGATCGTTAGTGAGCATCCCGCATCCCGCATAAAAGAACTAAATATTATTTACCTGCAAGCAACATGTGGCGACATCTGTTGTTGAAAAGCAGAACTACATGCATAAAGTACTTTTGCATGAGATAACCTAACTCTCACCACTGAGTGGTGCTATTGTAATCAGTTAGAGTCATGTAGTCTCGTAGCCATGTAGCCTCGTGTCCTGGAAGCTTCGTAGTCCTGTAGCCTCGCAGTCTCGTAACCCTGTGTTCTGGAAGCTTCGTAAACATGATGCATTGGAACCTCGTAGACCTGTAGCTACGTAACAAAGTATCCATGGAATCATATAACATAATGCTGTTGGAGCAGTGGGAGCAAAAGAGAAAATGCTGACGAAGACAGATGTGATAATTGGAGCCTTGTAGATGTGTAGCTTCGTAGTCAAGTAGCCTTGTACTATTATAACATAATGCTGCTGTAGCAGTTGGAGCCAAAGAGAAAATTCAGCCGAAGACAGATGCCGTAATTGGAGCCATGTAGACTTGTAGCTTCGTAGTCAAGTAGCCTTGTACTATTATAACATAATCGAGGTGCAGATCGAAGAGATGCTGGCGGGCGGAGTTGGAGTCAAAGAGAAAATTCAGACGAAGACAGATGCCGCAATTGGAGCCATGTAGACTTGTAGCTTCGTAGTCAAGTAGCCTTGTACTATTATAACATAATGCTGCTGAAGTAGTTGGAGCTTTGTACGCTTGAAGGTAGTTGGAGGAGTCTTGTACACTCGTAGAATTGTAGTCTCATAGTCTCTTAGAGTCGTAGCATTCTAACCAAATATCATTGGAGCTGATGAACCAAAAGGCCGTTGGAGACAATGACTGTTGGAGGCAATGACTGTTGGAGCCAATGACTGTTGGAGTCAATGACTGTTGGAGTCGATGGCTAATGGAAATATAAACTGTTGGATTCATAGACTGATGGAGAGATTATATCCTAACTTATCATTGAAAATCGTATCCTACCAAGTTGAATGAACGAGAGAATGCGCCTCCTTTTCGTTAAATGAGCTTTCGTTTTATAGAATTTCCGTCCAAACGTGCTTCGTTTTCATTAAATGCTTGTCCTGCGCGAACGAAGCGTAGTCATTGTGTGTACATTACATATATATTGCGTACATTGCGTACATTGGGTGTACTTTGCGTAAATTGCGTGTACTCTGCGTGTACTGTGTGTCAATTGCGTGAATATTACGTGTTCGTTCCGTTTCCTGTGTGTACTGTGTGTACGTTCCGTTTCCTGTGTGTACTGTGTGTACGTTCCGTTTCCTGTGTGTACTGTGTGTACGTTCCGTTTCCTGTGTGTACTGTGTGTACGTTCCGTTCCCTGTGTGTACTGTGTGTACGTTCCGTTTCCTGTGTGTACTGTGTGTACGTTCCGTTCCCTGTGTGTGTACTGTGTGTACGTTCCGTTTCCTGTGTGTACTGTGTGTACGTTCCGTTTCCTGTGTGTACTGTGTGTACGTTCCGTTTCCTGTGTGTACTGTGTGTACGTTCCGTTTCCTGTGTGTACTGTGTGTACGTTCCGTTTCCTGTGTGTACTGTGTGTACGTTCCGTTTCCTGTGTGTGTGTACTGTGTAATCATTACATTTATTGTGTGTAAATTACATGTATTGCGCGTACATTGCGTGTTGGAGCTGTTGGAGCATTTGGAGCTTTATACACTTGAAGGTAGTTGGAGGAGTCTTGTACACTCGTAGAATTGTAGCCTCATGGTCTCTTAGACTCGTAGCATTCTAGCCAAATATCATTGGAGCTGATGAAGAAAAAGGTCGTTGGTGTCAATGACTGTTGGAGTCACTAGACTGATAGAATCAATAGACTGATGGAACCAATGAATATTGGAGCCAATGACAAATGTGCGGTCTTTTCGATGATGGTGCTGCCTTTTTCGTTGTCGGTGCTTCCAAATGTGCTGCCTTTTCGTTGTCGGTGCTTCCAAGTGTGCTTCCTTTTTTTTTTGATGGTGCTTCTATTTTTTTAATGTTGTTTTGACTCTAGTATTATAATAAATTGTTCTTGATTTGACTAGCGTATTATTCCATCCGGTGCATGTATATAAGCGAGTCCTAGACAGCAGGACGCTCAGTTTGTTTCTGACGACGGCGGTGTAAGGATCACCTAGATTGTTTAATCTGGTGCATAAATCGCGTAATTACCTGTTCTTGCGAACTCGATGGCATCTTTACCGTCTTTAACGTTGAACTCGGAGGTTGTACCATCGACTACGGGAACCTTATCGACAGCTACGACGGAGAAGGAGCAGATCCCGTTGGTAACGATGACATCAACATTGGAGGGGATTTCAACAGATGTGATACCACCAGCAGAAGAGACTTTAATGCCGGTAGTGCTGACTGTACAGGAAACCTCGACGAACGCTGTTTCGCCCTCGATGGAGACTTCAATGGATGGCGAATCGTCAACTAACGAACATCGATGTCGTTACTGTGACAAGATTTTCTCAAACATCAGCAATGCTCGTCGACACGAGAAGAGAGAATGTGCCAAGAACCCTTATCGTAAAATGTTTGGTTGTATTAAGTGTCGCAAGCAATTTACAAGAAATGCTAATTTGAAGCATCACTTGGAGACATGTAAAGGACCTGCAGTGCGGCAGAAAGTAAAGGTTTCTATACAACAACGATGCATTGATGTGCATAAGAGTATGCCTGGAAATGATTCAGCTGCAGTAACAGCGACATCTGGTTCGGGTTTGTCTTCAACTAGGCATCCTTGTGGCTACTGCGACATGACGTTTGCATTTGCACATGATGTACGGAGACATGAGAGGAGTAAATGTACGAAGAGTCCTTCTCGCATGAAGTTTCGCTGTGACGAGTGTCATAAATGGTTTACTCGAATTGATAATTTGCGTCAACATTCGATAAACTGTACAGGTGAAGTCCGTTCGCCTACTGCTGAACTACCTGCAGCAATTACGACTCCTGAGTTTAGATTGGTGACTCGTGAGCGTACAAGTAAAAAAACTGATGTGCAGCAACCGATTGCTGTGGCATCTGAACATGAAAATAAACATAAGACTGTGATCGGAGCATTACAAGTGAACGATAATGGCTTCTACTTGGCGCAGTCTGCATTTCGTGGAACATTGAAAGACTACTATTATCCAAGTACGTTAAGTGAGTCAAAGGACATTTGTAATTTTCTTGATGATATCAGACAGGACATAATCAATCAGCTTACTGATGACGTAGCAACAAACGGACCTTTGAAATATAACTTGTGGTTGGACTGTATATATGGAAAGCCTTATCCGTTCTATGACAAAGTGAAGAAGTGTGCATTCAAGACATCGGCTGCAGTAATTTACAGTTCTAACGATATCGAGCAAACTGTTAAACAAGGTATCCAGAAACTCTGTCAAGAAGAGGAGGACTATGTCTGTAAAGGTTCTGGTTGGACTCTTTCTAGTATAAACCGATTGGAGCTAAGAATTAGTCATTTCACGCCTATGCGGACCTAAATGATTATAAGATTGCTAACCTTCGCAGGTGATCCTGTAGTAAAATAGAAATTATGTAATAAATATTATGTTTGTAAAAGAACTTGCAGTGTTTTTATTTTCGAACCTGTCATTTTTTAGGTATTTTTACATAAGAATTAAGATTATTTGCATCGATCGGGTATCGAACCGAGGACAGGAATCGATCGAATCAATATGTAAATTAATGAGTGATTTATTTAATGAATTTTGGAACTTTTCCCGAATTTCTAGCTAAATAATTACGGATTTTCAAGATGGCGGCCAAATGACAAGATGGCGGGTGTCACAGTAATAAATGATTACTGCACTCTAGCGGATACGAATTAAACTAACATGGCGTCGGTGCACTATAGCCGACGATACAATGATGATGGCTTCCAGCATCGCAGACAAGATGGCGGTCATGACGTCATACTAGATGATGTTATATATGCTTTGAAAAAAAGTGGTGGGAGTCAGTCTGCCAGCACCCACCACGAGGGAAGGATCGGTCACCATTTTTTTTTGCCCTCGCCAGGTTCGAACCGAGGACTCCGAACTCCGTGTCGTAAAAGTACAATTTTTAAATATTTTTTATTAAAATTTTATTAAATGATTTTTTTTATAATTTTTAAAAATTTTTTCATTAAAATCGGATAATAAATAAAAAAGTTAAAGATGGCGACCGTAACGGAAAATGCAACGGTGACGTCATAATCCATGATGACGTCAGAGGCTTATCGTAGGCTGTAGACATGGATGCTTAAGCCTACATATGGACATTTCTAGCCACTGGGATTTTTAAGGACTAAAAACGGGAAATTTTCCCTCGAAACGGGAATTTTTCTCTCGAAAACGGGAATTTTTGAATTGTGGAATTTTTTGAGATTTTTTGGCGGAATTTTTTTCCACAGAAATGGAAATTTTGAGGAATTTTGGGCAATTTTTGCCCAATTTGGAAAATTTTGAGGGTCAAAGGTCAAGGTCAAACTTGTCCCGTTACACTGTGTCCCGTTACACTCATCCAAGATGGCCGCCGTGACGTCACAATCCAATATGGCGGACACCGGCACCACACCCAGAACCCGTGTCCCCGCACCGGCTATCCTATACTACTAATATGACAAAAGAAAAATAAATACAACGTACAGAATGTTCAAAAATTATCCATTTTCATTTTCTATAGCCGAAATCTTAAGTTTATTTTAGTTTTAAATTACTAAAATAAAATTACTTTTACTTTAAATATCAATTAAAATCTCTTGTGGATAAATCTAGCATTTAGGATTTTTTTTTTTTTATTTCTTAGTACCATGCGCTATTAAATATACCGCCCGTAAAAATAAAACGACTAACAGCACTCGCACACTTCAAAATGTGTTTTCAAAAAATTAGTTATTGTAATTTATGATTGAAATTCATTCACTTTAACCAAGGCCTGTCTAGGTGATATTTTGTTTTCTAGAGACCCCTGTAAAATAATTACTCAAACTGTACTTGTTTAAAATAAAACTATACTGAAAAAAATAGTACACATTAGTAAAGTTATACTATTTATTTTGCAGTCTGGTTCTATGCCACTGGGGCACAGATGACTCGCGGAACCGCTAGGAATAACTGTAAGGTAAGATCATAAATATTATTCAAGTGATACCTTTGTTGGGTTAGAAGGGTTAGATCAACCAAACTCCTATTTCAATCTATTTCTTGAGTTTTCCCTGTCTCGACGGACTTTCTGGCATATCAGATGTCTTACAAAAAAAAACAATCAAACAAACTTAAATTACTATAAGATGTTTTCATGTTAGACACTGTAGAGGTTGCACTGTTACTATTTTTTTTAAACACTACATAAATAACTCTGCCGGTCTAAAAACGGAAACAAATTTGTTTGATAAAACTTTGACACTGTGTATTATTAGCTGGCCAGGCAAAATTATATATTTATTTATAGTACTACGAATAAATTTTAAAAATTGTTTAAATTCGTTACGATTCATTAAGGTTAGTATGGACCAGATACCGATTACAAACATTTCACGAATGTGAGACTGAAACAGTGTTACGAGTGGGAAAAATACAGGTCCGGTTAAGGACAGCCCAATTAATTAGATTAAATATTTACACTATTCCTTAAATTTGAACAATTTGTATGTACACTATTTAATCACTCTCATTAAGTCCACAAATTACTCTCCCCACTGGATCTAGGCTGGACAGTGACTTTCTCTACTGCTCGTCTCACACCGCGCACCTGTGTCTCAACACAATGCCTCTCACTGCTCACTCGTCCGTCGCGCACACACACAACACCCGGATGCTTCGGTCCCCGATGCACCAATCTTCGCACACTAAGTCCGCGGCTCGCCGCCCGTTATCGCTCGCCAAGGGGGTCACGCGCCCTCTTCACTTCACTGCCTTTGCAGGTCGCTCTCGAGGATCCGCCGGTTACACCACCAGCCTCTTGTCATTCGCACTACTCGCCCTCTTAAATACCTGCCAAGTTCTGGCCTGGAAAGGTCTCGTGGCACTCTTTAAGGGTCGCGTCATCAGAATCCCCGAACTTGACACTCGAAGCTACCAGAACAATGGCGTCCTAGTCACGCCACTTCGTGCGGACGGGGCTCTGGTAACGTGCTGAACCCTCGAGAGACAGGGAGAGAGGCGCCGCTCCTAATCGGAGTACCTCAAAGGGAAGGGCGCTACCTGTCCGGGAGGTGGGGCCTCCCCTGGACTCCCCGATGGCCTTCACGCCGGGCCGACAGGCCTGCCTCATCTCTAGTATCCTCGAACAATACATAGTTTTAAGACATTAATATACAAAGTGGTAAAGAAATTATTCTTTCTGTTTTGTAACTGACTCTGTGTTTCCCATGTTATCAAGACGTTTCATTTTATCTGTTACCAGAATTTTTTTTTTTTTTCCTGTTTTCCTGATTTTCCCTGTCTGCTTCCCACGAGCTAATACCAGAAACTGCACAAACGTTTAGAGTATGTGTGTGTGGATCTTAAGCTTACCCGTTGGGACCGTCGTGACCCGCGATGGTTCGCTGTGCGGGACGGGAAGCCCAGGTGTCGAGCCAGTTACGCCGCGACCCGTTAGTGGCGGCGTGGGGCAGAGCGTGGGAGTTCGTAACCCCCCCCCCCCCCCCCACACACACAACACTTTTCTCTTCCCACTCGCATGCACACGTCACCTCCCGCTACACCAGGCACCCTGTTGTACCTCGCGCTGACTTTCCCCTGTTCCCGCTCCACAGAACTGACGTAGTGGCCAAGCAACCAACAGCATCCAAGCGTAACAACTTAACAGAACATAAAATTACAGCAATATTTGTGATATCTGTGGTGTTTGCCTACGTAAAGTAACGGTAACAACATTTTCAAACGACGTTTAGCCTACCACCTTATGTTAATACTACCTCGTATTGAAATGTTCAATATTTCCACAATAAAAAACAATTTGTGAACAGTTTTATACCCCTCTTTGCATTTGTTTCGTATAGTTTCAACTATTTCACTGCCGATATTTTATCACGAGGGACATAAAAAAAATCGTGTTTCAAAGGATCATCCCCACACAGTACTCACCCAAACCAATCACAGATTTTCAATTGCAAGGCGGATGAGTGGAAGGAACTCACTGAGAAACAATGTAAATCACATAAAAGTCAGTGAAATCAATACAATCAAGTAAATACAACTGAGTAGTTTTCATCGATTCATCATCGAATTTAAAAACATTTAAAGAAACCGTAATTCTTGTTTTTAAGTCAAAACATAAGAATGTTAGGCTGCAAAGGACACGGTACATTCGGGTGCAAGCTTTGTCGCGCCCAGCACGCCGTACTCAACATATTTAAACACCACATATGTAAAGGTTGTTCAAATAATAAGCTATGAACATGCCCTCGTAAGTACGTAAATTTTTATTGGGTGATCTGGAACAGCTGCAGGGGTATAGAATCCTAAACTATTTTTCTTCTAATACCTATGTCTTGTTTTTGCATAAAGTTTTAAATAAATTCATATTACTACATGAAATTGTTCGATAAAGACTTCTACTAAACAATTCCTGAATTGATGGTTTTCTTGAACTTAAAGGTGAATTGTTATGTCAGTCGTAACATGTACTGAAAGCATGAAATCATGCAGTATACAGTATTGGATCCATCTTCGTATGCAGCCTTTATCTGAAAACTCATTTTTTTAATACATCATTAGTAAATCAGTAAAAATTAGGTTTTCCCAAACCTCTGGAGAGAAAAAAAATGTTTCTGTGATTTGGGGAAAACATCATTTTAATTGATTTAATGAATTGTGTACTAAAAATAAAGAGTTTTAAGTTCATAAAAACCATTAAGGAGTTGTTAGTAAACTATTAAATATGCTAGCTCGTAGGCTTTCGTAGCCAGAGTCACAAACTACTTCTTGGCTTGTGAGATGACCCGACGTTTCGGCGTGTCTTGTTGCAGCCATCATCATGGCCACCAGAACACCAGGCCTCAGTAGTTAGTCGTCCTTGAAAGCTGCAATAAGGCAAGCCGAAACGTCGAATACATCATCACGTAGAAAGAAGAGGCATCAAACCTGAAGCCAAGAAGTAGTTTGTAATTAAATATGGTTATGTTATGCATGTGCAAATCAATAAATATTAGTAGCAAGTAATTTTGGATACTACACCCTTAACCTTATTTTTCGAGCGAGATGAAAATGCGCCAGAACTCCCTCCACCTTCCAATTCCGATTTGCGGCAACGCTAGGTGTCAACTGAACTGCCTGTGTAAAGCCGGCGCACAGACAGCTACGCTATGTTCGCGATGTTCAAAATGTACGCTGCGCCAGGTGGCCACACATGATAGTCTAGTTCGCGACGTCGGAGAGAAGCATGCCGTGGGATTCGAGTGATGACTACGACGATTACCTGCTGGCTCTCACAGTATGTAAACGTAAAAAATAAATGGGTTAATGAATTTAATATAAAAACAAAAGAATTTGAAGAATTTGATCATTTTATGAAGCAGTTACTTGTGAAGACTAAACCAAATTCATGGATTATTCCAGTATAAATTCAACTTAGTTTGATAGCATTCCCTTGGAATCAAATCCCATGCATTGGCCCCTGCACATCCTGCCTTCTACATTCTTCCATCGATTTATTCCATAAACATGGATATTTCCGTAATCTTACAACTAACTTTTTCCGTCGACGTGACTATTTAAATCACAATACTGAGAGAAATTAAACTTCATAATAAGCAAACGCAGAAGTACAGCCGCGCGAAAACATACTTTTTTTTTGTTTATCTGCGCATGCGCGAAGTCAGTGACGTTAAAAAAAAAAAATAACCGCGAGCCAAACACATGGCGACGTCGCGAACGTAGCTAACATAGCGAACGCAGCTTTGTGTGGCCAGTGACGCCTGAGATGCAGCTGGCTATATTTGACTATCGTAGCGAACATAGCGAGCATAGCGTGGCCGCAGCTTTAGTCACCGGCTGCAAGATTCGCAACCCACGCGCATGCGCCGCTCGCGCAGCAGGTCAGCGGCAACCCAGCGCGATCTCCTTTCGTATCAACCGTTCAGAATTCACATCTTTGAATTCACGAGGGACGCTGGTTATCCACGGATCTGCGATAACTAAACTTACTTAATTTGAACACGAACTCCAAATCACAATACGAGAACCATCTAGGAGCGTGGGCGTAGACCCCGAGGTCCCGGTCCTCAAATATAAATTTAAAAAAAGCCCCATCATCGCAACTGTGAAACGGGGATTATAAACGTAATAATTACGTCCAAACTATTTTATTTTTATTTTTGTAATATTACTATTCATGTATCAAGGCCCAGTTCGACCAGTGAGATGATTTGTGTCGGTCACCCCCAAGCATATCCGCCCCCACCACCCCTCGAAATCATACAGCGATTTGAACCCTTGTCTTGGGAGTATTAACAAAACCTACAGGTCCAACGTCGGAATTCAGCGTAGTTGTTACGAAGATCCTGTATGTAGTTCACAGCTACAAAGAACTCACTGTGTAGTTACGGTTTATTCTACGTTATTAAAAACAGTGTACCCTTTTTTTTTAATTGTTAATACAAAACTCTCATCAATACAAAAATATTTTCACAGTCACGAGAAATTATGTAGGAGTTATTAGTGCTAAGTAATTTGTTTAGTTCAAAAGTATGGTTAGTGTGTAATACGAAGTTATTTTCGTTCCAATGGCAAACATTAACATGTAAATTACGGTGAACACAAATATCCCAGGATAATGTAAAGGAACAATGTGTAGTTTCAACTAATATAATACTGATGCCATTGCTTTGGTTCATTGTAGGTTGGGGGGAAAAAATCTTAAGGAAATTTTGTTCTTCCGAAATTACGAAAGCACGTCTTTTTGTAAGTAATTTACACAACTTTGCTGTATTCCCTGCCCTGAATCTTAAGTGTGATACAGTAGAAAATATTTTTTTGAGACAAAGGAATAATCCCAAAAATGTATTTTGCATTCCCCAAAAATGTGATTTGAAAATGTTATAAAAGTTGTTGATTAGATATTGCAACAGTTTGGTTATTGCCAAGTGCTGAAGAAAAGCCGTGTACCAGCCCTCGGGCAGAGCTCAGGTCCAGCTCAGTGCTCGCCACTCGGGACAGGACCGCGCCGCTCGGTCGCCTCTCCAAACAGTCCGCAGACACACGGGCAGGCGGGGGGCTGTCTAGCGAGACCCCGAGTGCCGCCAGCTGTGTGCCCTCCGCCCTCCGGGAGACACACGCGTCACGTTGCATTGTGATTATGTGTGTCTGGCCGGGGTCGCGAACCTCGCGAGAGACGCAAAGGGCGCTGCAAACGCCAAGAAAAATGCGGTAATTTTATGTGGGGGAAAAAAAACACGCAAATTGCCACACACCAACAAGCCTACAACTTTAAATTGTAAAAGAAAAATTTCTTTACCTGGCTTATTTTTCATAAATAATTTTTTTTTTCACGAAAACTGATAATTTTTTTAAAAATAAGTGAAAACGCGAAGAAAAGATGATCGTATTACTGCAAGAAGTTGAAAGTTGAGCGATGACTGCGTTTTTTTTTTTTTTTTTTGCGTTTAGGCGTCATGCGTAATTCAGTGACCGGGAATGTGAGAACGTCGTTATTCAACTTCTTGCTTCTTCTGTAAAACGCGCCTTGCCGCTTACAAACAAAATTCCCGTAAACGCACTATGTGCAGAGACCGAAAGGCAGGAGGAATGGAGACCGTTAGTAAAAATCTAAAAACCACAAAATTATTGCCCATACTATGAAATATATTCACGTAGCCCAAACCAAGTAATGAGCTCAAATATATCATAACATAGTACTGCGAGACAATAACGAAAGTCTTAAGGCACTAAAAGTGTTACAATGTTTCATTTAAAATACACAAGCGGTCTCATTTTCAGTGCAAATACGGTTTTAAAAAGTTTAAGGAATATTCCCTCATTTAGAAGTTATAAAAAAATCACAGTATGCAGAAGGGAAGTTAGAGCATTTCAAGATCACGCCAATTATGTATTTTACTCCAAGCAAAATTTAAAAAATTACGTCATAAGGAAATAATAATAAAGTAACACTACGTTTACATTTCCAAGGTATCTACATAAAATGTTAAAT
Source organism: Bacillus rossius redtenbacheri (assembly GCF_032445375.1). Lineage (NCBI taxonomy): Eukaryota > Metazoa > Arthropoda > Insecta > Phasmatodea > Bacillidae > Bacillus > Bacillus rossius. The sequence goes on along the minus strand of NC_086330.1, from coordinate 348,392,619 downwards.
TTCCCTGACCTGAAAAAAATTTCAAAACTCCCAGACTAATTATTTAAAATAATTAACCAACGTTGCAATTTTCTGAAAGAAATAAAGAAAATACAGCCTACACTATCCCCATCGCTGGCCTAATTCTCTCTCCACTTTCCTTATTTCAAATAGAACAATGCATATGCCATTTTTATAATGTGAATTACCATACACTGAAAACGAAAATTAAAAAAAAATGTTATCAGTCTGGGTGATGTAGACAGAAGTATAGCATTTTTCCTTTAAATTATTATTTCTAGGGGAATTTTCAAGACTTTTCCAGGATTTCACCTGAAATTCTTGACTTCCTTGACTAATTCCAATTTCGCTGAAGTTTCCCTGATTTTTCTATGTTTTCCAGAATGTCTCTTAATCATTTCATTGTTGAGTAAATACCGACTAAGAAGAGGGACGTATACGATTGGGAACAGTAACGGGGTCCGTTGACGAGCGAGATAAATCACATCAATGTCGGAACGGCTGTATCAATAACCTGACGACGTGAAGGTATAATCTGGGACTCGGTTCAAAAGGCAGGAAGGCAGCCGGGTGTCAGGCGGATCGATAACGGTCCGCTTATACTGCAGCAAGACGATGCAGTCTGCTGAATGTAGGGCACTCTGCGTGGGGCTTAATCCTATTACGTTTGGGTTCAACCTTTTTTTCTTTTGCCGCAGTAATTTACAGTATTTATTATCTATATGCACATACGTGTAACATCTGAGCTCTCCGTATTCGGCATTCGATAGGAGTAACTTCGTGAATGCAACGGAAGTCACATGCAACGGAAATGTGTAACCACGGTGCTGCCATCTGTGGCAGAGATGGCGCAAATCAAAGTCCACAAAGCCAAAGGGAAACTTTATGGTAAAACTTTTTAGTGAATTTTAGCAAGATGGGAAATATTTTGTTAACATTCCTGTCGAAAATCAGGTTCAATCCGGGGATTAGTAGTTTTTTCAAGTATTTTTTTGTAGCTTTTTATTATATAGTTTAAAATTTCTTTCTGCAGATAGAATGGTTCGATAGTCGACGTAGCTGCTCCGACAGCGAATTATAGCGTCTAGAACTTTAGTTCTAAACACAATTCGTATATTTATAACGCTCGGATTTATGTCATTTTAAAGAATTTAACGTTAAATTTCGTGTCAGAGTTTCGTATTATAAGTTTATATGAACCATGAGAACATGCGAATTTGCTCGTTACCGAGGTTACATGTTACACATCTCTGGCGAGTAGTGAAAGACTCGCTCACATTATTATATATTTATTTTTGTCATGACAGAGCATAAGCATAAGGATTATACTCGCGAACTTTATGAAGTGAGTCATGAAGCAGGTTTGGGATTGATATAAACGGCCCAAAAAGAGTAGGAAACAGTTGGTCGCAGGGTCGATTACTATTGGCGAGATTACTAGAGCTGCTCTTCGACGAGAAAAAGCGCGCGCAAGTGATCGTGTCGCCACGGGTTCAACGAGCTAGTACAATCCACACACTCGACCAATAAAAGCCTCGGGGAAGGTTAAGTTTAACTTGCATCGCGTAGTTTTTTAAATTTCTTTGCTGAGGGGGCTATAATTATCGAGCATTACGAAAATTCCGATGGCATGAGAGGAATAGTTAGTTGCGTGGTGGGGGAAACGGGAGAGGAGGGGAATAGTTAGGTAAGTGGCGGGGGAACCGGTAGAGGAGACGGCAAGGGAGAGGTAGAATGACTCAACATATTTGTACACTTGCATCTTGAATAATAACACCTCAGCCAAAGAGAATTAATTCTGTTTCCTATAACAAATAATATAATAAGCAAGAAGTTTCACTTCTGTCGCGCGTGAACTCCGCGCACATTTTTTTAATACTTTAATTTTATTTTTATTTTAAATTTGAAATGAAACGAAACAGTAACACCGTTTAAATTTTTTGGAAGCGAAACTTCTTTACAGCCGATAGAGTAAGTAGAGGCGATCACTAATGGGGGCGTAACGAAAAGTGTAACACTCGGGAGTGATGGCACTCAATAGCAGAGAACACTCTCGGGAAAACGTTACTGAAGCGACAGTACAGTGCTGCACTTCTCTTTACGCTGTAAACTACAAATGTGTTTCAAATATTTGTGTGCCCCGCCAACTTCATATCCGCTTTAACTTGTTGAGTTACACTTAATACCAATTTTTTTTTAAACTGTGAAATAAACACGCAAACTAAAAAAAAAAAAAAGAGAAGAAAAAGAAGAAGAAATGATCAGTCTGCCCGATCTTTACAAGCTCGTAATTAATTGGCTGTCAGTAATGAAAGCTTGGTCAGCCCTGCCCTACTATTATCAGCGTCCTTACACGCAGCTGATCGGCGCGTAAATCGTAACGTCCACATGACAAACCGCCAATTGTAACGACACTGTGCCTGCCGTAAAGCCCACGCGCGACCAATTGTGTTCCGGGCCGGTAGCGTTGAACACCTACTATCGGCCATTACTTACGCCAGTCGTTGCCTGCAGGCCACCAAACCTACTCAAGTTTCTTTATCGTGCAAGGACACTCGTTCGGCAACTGCTACGTACCGATCGCAACATCGTTTATATTCACAACTTCCTAGACACGTACATACTACTTAGGGCAGCAAATCGACTTAGATTTTCTGTAAGGCTTGGCCGTATTTGTATTCTTATTAACAGCGTACATAACGTTTCGTTATATGAAAAGTGGCCGAGCTAAATTAGCTAAATGACACAAAATGAAAATTTGGATATTTTCTAACAAAAGTGGTATATGAACAGAGCATGCTATACAAGCTAAGTTACAATTAATTTTCTTAGTAGTTAAAAAAAAAAAATCTAACAGAATGTCTTTATGTGTCATCTCAGGGTCAAACGGCCGCGCTAAATGAGCTAAGTACGTTCAAAGTAATAGTTTGAGAATAGACTTTCACAAAGACTACAATCATGTAAGTTTCTTCAAAATAAAATTTACACGTAAAAATGTTAAGCTTCAGTATAACCCGAAGTAACAAACTGGCAAAAAAATTATCTTCCATTTGTAGGCCTAACTTTTTTTTTTAATGAAGGGTCATTTACGAAAACCTACATAATAAGGTGATTCATTTCAGTTTTACTTAAACGAGATGCAGTATTGCATGTCACACGACGATCCACAACACGTCACGAGAGCGGCTGTGTCCCGGCGCAGACACTAGACGCGGTCCCAGAATAGACGATCGTGGAAACGATTACTCACTTGCACGGAGCGTCACGCCAAGATCGTGCGTCAAGGCGAGCCCACACGCATCATGCAGTCCCGGCTCGACAGGCTAAGAGAACCTATATTCAACTGTTCATCGATAGCTACAGAGACTGCCTCCTACTCTGACCTCCACAACACAACAACAACGACAAAACGTTTGTGCTACGTATCTATATAGGCAAACGATTCGATGTTCTCGAATCTAAAGTTTAATTTTTTTTTCCTTCGAAACTTCTTTCGAGATATCAGTTCAAGCCATTTTAATACTCGCGTTAATACGTTATCTTTGAAATATTTGTGCAATGGGAGTGCATGACTTGATGTAAGTTTTTGGACATACACCATTGCTAAGCAATGGCGTATGTCCAAAACTTACATCAAGTCGCGTGAATACGTTTCAGCTAGTACATTTTCAATAACCCGACACACATACACATGATTGTGGTGCAACCACAGCAACACAATTTTAAGTTTAACAAGCACACCACAGCCGTGGTGTGAAACTTTTTTTTAAAATGCTATTCGAAGCCTGACTCAAAGGCGGCCCTTAAGGCTCGCTATCACACGTAATTTGAGTTTTCGTCACTACTATTATTGTTTCGTCTCAAATTTTGATGAATGGATATGTACTAAATAGTATCTCAGTGGTAAAAATTGTCCACATGTTAAACGTGTTTGAAACATAAGAGAGTGGACAAATTCTTTATTAAGAAATTTGAAAAGTTATTTGTGTGTACTTCTTAATGTCTTGTAAACAAATAGAGCACGGTTGGCTGATTTAAACTACAATGGTTTAAACCACGTGATTTTTACAAAAACCAAATTGTTTTTTGTATCACTTATTTTTAAATATAGTTTTTTTTAAATGAAAGGTCTAATTTCACTCTAATAACAAAAAATTGATATATACAGGAACAAATAAGTATATACTAATAAGATATTTAAATTACCTGAATAATTATTAATTATACCTAGCTAAATACTCCTCTAAAATCAAATATACTAGCTAGTTGAAGTCATAGCGAAAAAAAAGAGAGAAAATAAATAAATGTATCATTAAAAAAAAATCCTATTCTTGAATAATCCCCCGACTATACTGTATTCCCCATTCCGTGGGAAACACCCATTTTGAAATAAATACATGTTCTGTGTTTAAGTCCCAGTCAGATGTGCAGATTCGCTGGACCTTCGATGTTATTAACTTCTCTGGTACAACATGATTGGCAGAAAGCGGGTTGTGTTGGATGTCTTTGATTTGAACATGCTGACAACAAAAAAAAAAAACTAAACTTAATAAAAAAAATTCTGTTTAAATCTAAAAAAAAAAAATTTCCCCAACACTGATATAGAGCACGTGTACTAGGTATGTTTTTTTGTTATAGAGCTGTATTTTTTTTCCATCGTAATAATGGTAAGTCTCCTTAGTTAAGGATTTTGTTTTTTTTGCTTATTCTTTATAGTACCCTGACTGCCCGGATGGCCTCTGGTCCCAGTTAGTCCGGGCGGACGAGGTTTAACTGCCTATACACGCTGCATGAATGCCGATGATGACTCCAGAGGAGGCATGACCCGGGGCGCAGATCTTCGCGACCTTGCGGGGGCTTCAAGGTGAGCCGCCCACGCGCGCCGGTGCAGTTTTAAAGCCCGACCCGGCATTTAAAAAAAAAACTGCCGCAGTGACTACGTCGCGCCGGGCCAGCGCGCCGAGCTCGTAACCTGCACTTTTTTTTTTTTTTGTATTTGGAACAGAAATATTCACGTTAAATTACAGATATTTGTAAATTCGTACATTTACGTGAAAACAACTGCATCACTACAAAACAGTCTTTGCAGTAATACCGAGTTCGAAGAATTCTTACCCGGGCATTTATGCTTTTTGTGTTGTCCCAGTACATCCAATAGTTAAAATTTTATTTGTAAAACGTTCTCTGGACAGCTTTCCGACAGTAATAACTGCGCGCATTAACAGGCACGACAAAACAAAATAAAAGTTCAAATTAATGAATATTCGATTATCTTTTCCATGGTTTCAAATAAATATGCTTGAGTAAAACATCAATTAAAATATCAAATTATGCGCCAATTTTCGTAAGAAGTACTCATTATTATCTCGATAAAAGTATTTCATATATGCAAAGATAACCACAGTCATGTGTTGTACAAATTTACAACATAATTCTTGTGGTATTACAAACTATTTTTTGGCTACTGGTTTTCAAAGAAATATTTTGTTAAAGTATGTACGCAAAAAAAAATATTATTTTTTCTATGTACGCCCATTCCGCTAAGAATGGAAAAAGCGATACAAAGCGATACCTCTCAGCAAACCAACCTGAGACCTACATATAGTATCTTAAATTATTTCGCTTCTAATAGTTCCCTTTTTTGCTCAAAATTTTCAAATATATTCATAATATGGTAGCTATATTTAATTGTTTATAAATGTTTTCCCATGTTTATGTATTCATAAATAATCTACGAGCAAGTTCATAGATACGAACGTCCTACTGATAGCTCGTGATGTGCAGTGCAACAACACAACACAAAACCTGGTGTTACGTACAAAACCACATTTAGATAAAACTAATTTAGCGCGGAATAAAGTTACCCTTGATATAGAGAGTAAAAGCATTGTTTAGATACATTTATTACGCAGCAAGCTATCAAAAACTATACCCGAGAAAAATGGAGCAGACAGAAGGGCTACATCGAATCAATCATATCATACTGCGACGCGCGAAGCTGCACAGGTACGTCAACGACAATCAATATTAACGATTTTTAACCGACTTCAAAAAAAAGAGGAGGTTATCAATTCGACTATGTTTTTTTTATGTTTGTTACCTCAGTACGTTCGACTGGGTGAACCGATTTTGATGATTCTTTTTTCATTTGAAAGCTGGTGCTTCCCGTGTGGTCCCATTTAAATTTGGTCCAGTTCTGACAATGGCATCCATGAGAAAACCATATAAGTCTTAAATTTTCATTAAATGTGTGCGCGACAAAAGGACGAATAACTCAATATCACGCCAACCGATTTCGATAATTTTTTTTTTATTGGAAAAGACGTACTTCAAGGGTATTTTAATGAGAGTTTGGTTAGGTTCTGATCATGGGATCCATGACAAAGTAACGGAACTCTTCAATTCTTAGGAGCCTGCCATGGCGCTAATTAGCAATAGCAACATTTTTTTTTAAGTTTGTTATTTTAATTTCATTTAATTTGGTTAAACGTGACTTCAAGAGGTAGTTTAAAAAACATTTCATACCTGTATTTATATTTACGAACTTAAATTAAAAAGTATAAAATAAATAATACTTCAGAGTCACTAAAAATGAAAAAAATAAACAAACATTTTAACAAAAAAAACCGACTTCAAAATAAACAATTCCAACACAAAATAATATGCACTAAAAAGTAAAAAAATAATTGTGTATTCTTCTACAACTTAATAATCAAATTACTTTTTCTACTCATCAATATGTATGTACGATCTATGTGTTTACCACGCAAGAAGGTAGGTAGGTACCAACCCACTTCAAATATAACTCAACACATACCTATGAATAACAAACAATGATCAAAATGTTTTATAGAGTTCTCCTAAGTAAAATGAAATGAAAAATATTAGACTACTTAAAAGTCAATCAAATTATTACGATAATATAATGTAGTTACAATTATTGTTATTTTTGGAGTCGGTGTCAGCCAAGGAAACAAATAAACTAGCATACTTGTGTGTTATTTACAATATGTAAAAAAATCACGCATATACTCAATATTGAAATATTTGTCCAATTTCCGTGTGTGACCAACTCACTAAGATGTTGATTTTTTGGGTCTGTACAGCGGGATAACATACAAAACTGCTTCTATAATTTAATTTTGGTTTTTTTTCCCCCATTAAAATATGAGATTTGCAAAATTAAAATAAAAAAACTAACATGACAGGTTAAACGGAGCATATTTCACATTCACTATTTTCTCAAGATATTATACATTAAAAAGGGGTGTGTAGCCACTACGAGTGTTTGAATTCACACTTGAAGTATCTACTTGGACGATAAAGTAAAATATTCAATATCTCGAGAGTACGATAAAACCAAATATCCAATCATTCACTTGAACAATAAAACTAAAAATGATGCACACAATGAGGTTCACAATGGTAATAAACATGGCGATGAAAAACGTGGAATGAATCTTAGTTAATCTGAATATTCCTTATTGCTATCTCCCCCCCTCTGTCATCGAGCGCCACACTCGTGCGCATTAAACTTAATCTGGACTCACAATGATCCGGCTCATCCGTCACCCGTCCGTTCGTCAATCACGTGACACGAAGTCAATCTGAAGGGCCCGAAAAATTCCGTCCGTCCGTCAAAAACTCGCCAAGCTTTCACTTTCGACGGACGGATGGCAGGCATTATAACCTCAAAAATGTTATTTTAAAAAGGCTTTAAGCTCGCTTATTTGTTTCCGTGTTACGTTTTTAGCTTGCTTATGAACACGTTTTAAGTTTTGATATTTAAAATAAAAATAGTCCGAGGCACAAAAGTAATTAATAGTGCACGGTAATTCGAAATTATATTTAAATAAATATTTTAGGGTTTGTTTCAACATGAGCGTACATGATCGTCAAAAACTGGTATTCCTTTAGAAAATATATTTCCTCAGAAATGTTAGCCTTAATAAGTGTTGGCAGCATCCAAGTATAAACATGTGACGAACGTGCGGACGTGGAGAAGTTTCAGTGGAGCGCGGACAGTCTCTGCGGGACAGGGTCCCGGCCCACGCCGGCGAGCCCACCAGACACCTCCTGCCTTTTGCCCACACGCGCGCGGGGCCGGGCGACCCGTTACGCCATATCGAGACGCTCGGCCACGGCCGCGGACACGAGCGGGGTCCCCCGACGGAACAAGAGAGAAGGCGTTCCTGATGCCGGCCGGGTCGCGGGTTCTGGCGCGCGTAGGATTACCAAACACTGATAACAGAAAAGGAGGACATTCACCTCGCAAAAGGAGGACATTTCACTAAAAAGGAGGACAATATTTTTTTTTTTAAAAAAAGCCATGAATTAATTACAATGGAGTACTACAATGTTTTGGCATTTAATACAGTTTCAGTATAAAGAATCAAACAAACTACGCATATACAGCATATTAAAAACACGTGCTTCTGCATGTGCTGCTACCTGTCAAGCTGTCATAGAACTACTTACTAGTGGGGTGACTCTGCGGACAGAGCATTAGCGCGCACAGCGCGCTTTACTCAGAGTGTAACTGCAGGAATTATCTCACTTCATAAAAAAGCCGGACATTTTGGAGCACTAAGAAAAATCCGGCCGAACGCAAAAAAATACATAAAAAGGAGGACATGTCCTCCTTTTGCCGGACGTCTGGTAACCCTAGGCGCGCGCCACCGCGCGGCCGCTATCACCGTCACCGAAAACCCTCGTCCGATCGTGGAGGTAAAGTCCAATTCCCAGTTCAGGACTGCTCAACCCGAACTGACAGTATGGCCTGAACTGAATGAAGCCTTCGCCCACACACACACGATCAGTCTTGTGGTTGCTGTTGCTGTTGGATGTATCGCTTCATCGTGGAATACGAAAGAAAAATTTGGATGTTGCAGTTGCAGTTGCAGACTATAGCAAAGGAACCAAACGGTTTAAACAAAGATGTCTGCCGCGACAGTCAGCTGGTGGAGTGCTTGGACCGGCGAGACGCTGTTCCCCACGCGCGGCAGTTACGACTACGGGCTCTCGAACCCACAGTCCGATTCGATTGAAGGCCACAAGTTCGTCAGTCCATCAATCCCGACTGATCAGTCCACCGTCCTTGCACACACGTCGTGTCCGTCCGTCAACAAGCCGGGCGATTCACAATGATCCACACGTCCATTTTGATGCTGTCAACTGACTAGAAGGCTTACATAGTTGTGAAAATTTATCTTGTATAGGTATACTGGATTGACGATCATGAAAGTTGATCACTTAATATATCGTACACCGAGAATAATAGGGCCACATCTCAAAAAAAAAATTTTTTACATTTTTTTTTATATTTGTAATGTCTATGGCTATATCTGTTCGGTATAACAAGGCCATATATGTAGTACAATAAATATTCACCTGAGATGAGATATGTCCTTATTACATTTTAAATTTGTAAAACAGAAATCAGAATAATACAGCCACATTTTGACATGCGGCCTTATTATTCGTACAGCTGAGGGTGGGTTGGAATACACCATGGCCATATTTTGACTTGTGCCATAGAAACAGTGTCGACATTATGCACTTCCTGATTGCTGAGGCTAAGAATAAACTTTCAATTATTCACTCTCCTGTAAAATTTAGTTTTTTTGAGATGTGGCCCTATTATTCTCGGTGTGCGATATCATGAAACCCAATATTTTCGCCTGATATTTATTAAAATATTTTCCGTTAAAAATGTGTTCAAGCGCAAGTTACAAACATTTAATGGAAGCAGCTAAACAAACAAACTTAAAAATAACCTTGCCGGTTGACAGCAATAACTTGCTAACATTTTGCGTCCGTCCGTCGAAAATTTGGTAAGGTTTGACGGACGGGTGGATTTTTCAGTGCCATCTGACTGGCTGCAGATCACGTGATTGACTGACGGACGGATGAGTCGGATCATCTTGAGTCCAGCGTAAGGCAGTTGGCTTGTGTAATATATACCATGTTCGTTACTGAACCAAAATAGAAAGACCCCCATTGCCTATCCCAAATGAAGTTCAACGCTAAGTCTTGGCACATGTGTTATCATGTATGTATAACAATACTCTATTCATGGTAGCATTGAGAGTCTTTCTAGCGAGTTCTTTTCAAGCTGTTAAACTTCTGTCAAGTTAACCTTTATACAGCTACGATTTGTTTTCCATATAATTGCTAACTTCAGAACGGACACCCACTCCTGTCAGCTTTCCGAGAATAAAAACACAACTAAAGTGAATCTGTCTGTTCCTTAGGATACTTGACATCCGGATTGATAAGTCACATAATATACTCGATGCACATTTTTCTGAACACAGGATTGTTAGATTCGCAGTATTACAAGACAGGAAAATTATGTTACAATCTAACATATCTTAAAAGTCATGTAATAGTAATTTAGGGGATTCTACACCAATATATACATACACAATCTGCATTCTGAGTACATCAATATCTCATAGATATTATTGTACAGAAACTAACATCTCAATACTTTATAATCATCATAGATTTCATGTCTGAGGAATTCGGTCAAAACGAAGAAAATGTGTTCTCGGCTCTAGTTAGACAATAAAGACGAATACGGAATAATGAAGTCCGATTCTCAACAACGAATCCCCTCAATATTCTTAGTCAATTTGACGGTTTGGATTCTATGTGAGCCACCAAAAGTTTGTAAAATTAATTTATAAGCATTCGTTATGGTCAGTAATATGAAATGTGAGAGGTAAAATTCTTCCGTTCGGAAATTTTTCTGGAAAAACATGACATTTTTCCCTGGATAATTTTCCTATTTTCTTTTCATTACCAGCATATATTTGCATAAATGAAAATAGTTTAATAGACATTATACTTTTTTTTGCAGATTATTAGGAACTGTTTAAACAACCAATTTTTTTCCCCTATAAATTCTGAGGATAGCATGTGTCCTACTCAACTCTCAAATGATAGGTGAACCACTAGGTGGTAAAGAAACACAAAATGCATATTTTATTTGGTTCTGTTTGTATAAAAAAAAAATTATAACATATATTTTGTGTATTTCTGTGAAATAATAGCTCTTTGAAAATTTTTCCTGTTTTTCAGGATACTTTTTTGTAAATTACATGAAAATTGATCCAGAAATACTTTTCCGGAAAACTAACATCTCTAGTCAGAGACTTTAGTAGCCAACAGACACATTATATACATATTTTTGTTTACATAACAGTACTTCGGAGTTAATTCTTCTGGGCTGTTATGGAGGGTTCACGGGCAAGGAGTCTGGTCGGGAACGCCAGCTGTCGTCACGGGGTAGATGTGACTCAGGCTTACTAGGCGCGATGATGCCGCGGTGGTTCACCACTGCCTTCCCCTGTACGACGGGTGAAGGCACAAAACAACAACCCTGCCCTGTACCCCGGGAAGAAGATTTACCCACAGGTGAAAAAAAAACCTTTGGCCTTGGACACGGGACCTCCTGCTAGCTAGAAGCACTAACCAACGAGCCAACATGTCGGACTTCAGGGGAGCAGTGAACCTGCGAATTCCTCCAGTCCGTAACTACGGTGCGGTGTTGCCGTCTACCACGCACACCCATCAGTGACCACATTCGTGCAATAAAAAAAAATACGCGCGTAAAACAAAAACGATAAGTTTTCGCCAATACTACTCTAAAAAAAAACAATTAGCACTTACACCATTACAGTAACTAGCCAAACCCATCCATTAAATAATTTCAAAATTAATACAATTTCGAAAATCACTTAATATTTAAAAAATAAAATAAGTTAATGGTTCATATTTATGTTAATTACTTTCAAAAGGTTTACCAAAAATGAGCTACATTTATTGTTCGAAACGGTGGTACACACTATATTTCAGAAGCGTCAGTAAGTTTTTCTGTTTTCTTAATTAATAAATAACTCCGTAATTTCGTAACTAGACGACCCAATCAGAAATAATTACGTATAATCCGTAAAATTTGGCAGCTCTGGCAATGCTACATCGTCATTGGCGAACGCAAGGGGTTGCGCGGTTAAGGTGAAGGCGGTGCGTTATTTTTGGGTGATGCAAGGTGAGGACTTTTACAACACCGGGAACTTCAAACTACACAGGAAATGACGCATGAGAATGATAATGCAACAGCCAAAACCACTAGCTGACGCAAGTTCCCCCCCACCACCTAGATTTCCCTGGGAAAAAAAAAATTCCTGTATCCGCCAAGACTGCAGCTTGTATTTCTAACAAGAATCCAGGCGAGAACGAGCTCATGTTTTTCGACTAGGAGAATTGTGAATGGGGGAGGGGGGAAAGGGGTAGCTCTGGCATGCGCCTGAGGCCCAAGAGCCAGACCGTCTTTTGTTCGCCCTCCTCCACCCCGTGCGCGGGCCGTATTTATAACAGCCATCTGGGCTCGCAGCTTGGGGGCGACGTCCAGGGAGAGAGAGAGAGACTTGCAACCTGCATCCGTCGGCGGTATGGCCGCGGAGAAGAGGGCTCGCCAGTCGGCCGGTCTCGTATCGCAACAAAACTGTGGTCCATCAGCCGCGGCGGGCCCCCACCACAGATGCTCTTAATTTCTTCCACGTCTCGTCGACCACCAGGCCAATCTAATATAACCTAGCTCCCTTCAAAGCGCAGGTTGAATAAGTATTATAGGAGCACCTACTCAGCATGATCACGTGTGTGAATGTGAGAGTGACTGGCATCAATTAAAAGTTCACCTCTAACTATCTTACAGTGGCAATGAATGACTTTTAACCATTAATTGCATATCATGTGTGTGCATATGCTTAATTTCGAGTATTATATGAATACGTTTTCTGTTTATCTGTTATCTTCGAACATTTAGTTAGAATTCAAGCAGGTTTCCTATCATCTTACCTACTTTCACATTAAGATAATTTTTTATGCTTTATTAATTTACTTTTTAGTATTATTTATTTAATGTTAGAATCTTTTCATGTGGTTAAGTGTAAGAAAAGGCGTATCGCCTTAATTTTGCCACAAATAAAGACGCTAGATATAAATGTAAAATAGCGACGGATATGAATCCAAAAAGTCGGAGATAGAAAAGAAAGAATCAGCCATGGAAAATATCAAGGGACAATCCCAGCATTCGCCTGGGGTGATTTCGGGAACCCATGGAAAACCTGAAATCAGGATGGGTGGACCAGAATTCTAAACAGGGTCCTACCGATTGCAAGTTAGGTGTATTACCTCCCACTGCGCCCCTTGCTCGGTAGTGACAATCGACATCCAAACAATTTTAAGATTTCGATACATTTTCTTAAAGTCAACAAAACCAACATTTTTAGGGTTAAATGTTTATTTTACTGCCCATTGAAAATTCATTTGGTTAGTAAAAATTAAGTGTACTAATTTGGGGACAAATATTTTCTTTATAATGAAAAGAAAAAAAAACGAATATTTTAATTATAAATTTTCATTTTTATGTTATGCATCAACATTCAGGCATACACGGTGACTTGCCTTGAAATGCAAAATCGAATGTAGGACATCGAATATAAGGCAACCTCGAACACAGGACAACCATAAACCTTATACATTCTCGATTAGAAGATTATCTCAATTAACTGATGACCACAATTGTACAACAAAAACAATTAAAAGACGACTTAGAATGTATAACGAACTCAATTACAAGATGAAACTAGAATTTACGACTACCTCGAATTTTATAATACCTCGAATGTGGGAAGAACTCGAATGTGGAACGACCTCAAATGTATGAAGACATTGAATGCAAGAAGACCTTGAATGCAAGAAGACCTTGAGTGCAAAAGACCTTGAGTGCAAAAGACCTTGAATGCAAAAGACCTTGAATGCAAAAGACCTTGAATACAAGATAAAAGAAATTCAATGTATGCTAAACTCAAATATAAAACAACTTCAAATGTAAGGCATTCCTAGAATAATAGTGGGATTTCGAAAGTCAGTCTCTATTATAAGACAACTTTGAATTAAAATATACTTGGGCAAGAAGCTAACTCACACATAAGATAAAAATTAAACATAATACATATGACAACTCGCAACTTAAATTGAGATCAAAATTGTTAAAACTTGATCATCATCACATGTGAAATTATTTATCATTCATTTCAATCCTATGGTATTTCATAATTTTAAATGTTTGATCTGAAAAAGTTGCATCATAGAAAAAATCCTTTAAATATTTGAAATTTTGTACAAAATCTTTTTCTACCCGTGTTTGATCAGTTTACTATATGTAGTCCAAGCAAATATTTGGTATTCTGGTCAAAATAAATTAGCCTAAATATTTTTCCATTTTACATTCCACAAGAAAAAGTTGCTTTCGCAACATTATGGGCACAATTTTTAAATACAGGTTGACCTTAATGTTCTTTTACAATTGTTTTAATTTCATATACATTAATAATAGCAATATTTGCACCAGGCACCCTACTTTTATTTCACTAGGGTGGATGGATGGATGGATAACATATGATCAATATCATTAAAAACGAATTAGGATCAAACTGAGATTGGTCAGCAAAGGGAATACATTTTTAAGGAAAACAGGAGTACTTCAAAAATACTCCACCAACTCTCTGCAATGTTAACCACATTTATCACTTTCCAAATGGGTATCCGGGTTAAACTCCCCTCCCCCCCCCCCCTTTTCGCAAAAAAGACTGCCTGCCTTTGTGGGAAACAAGTAAGTGATCTGACCACTCAACCACCACCCTCCCTTTTTCTATATTCCATAAAAATTATATAGAATTTTTTTAGATATTATTATTATTATTATTATTATTATTATTATGTAGCCTGACATGTTCAAAATCTATATACATATTGTGAGCAATCTTTATTTACTGGTAGTGTTGCAATCAATAAAAATACATACAAATGTACTAGTAAATTTAGTGTTCAGTGCATCATCCTCTGCTTTTATTTTTTCCCCTTCCTTCCTTTCATGTAGAAATTGCTGACCAGCTTCACTTACTAGGTACACAAACAGCAATGATTTTAGAAAATAGAAGACAAGCAGAAATATTTCATTTGTTGCTTTGTATTATATTTTGATATAACATGATTTTCTCATATATATTTATGCAACCTTATACACATGAAAAATAATATAATAGATGCAACAGACTAGATTTTAAAAAAAATTACAATTATCTGTCATTGAAACATAAAAAAAGGCCTCATTGATTTATGTTACAAAACAAACATCAAAATAAACATTGCTGGGATACTTTTTAAACCTTTAAATTAAATCTAACTCAAGATCAATCCAGTCTGATCAAAATTGGTGTCAAGGTACAAGGTTTGCCCATCTGAACGACTAGACTTATCTTTTTTGCCAGATCTTGGTCAGTAACAGTATCAATTAGAAGAAAAACGGGCTGTTTATAACCCCTGTGGCCATTTATTATGAAAAATAATTGACTGAACAGTATTTACATGCTCACTGTTAATATAAACTAGAATTGTTAAAACATGTTTATGCTTTGACTCACCTTGTTGTTACTACTTTGCATCCATGGTATGAGGCTGTCGATGACCTGTCCAATATCCGAGCACTCAATAGAATTATCTGGTTCTGCCAAGTAATTAATTAAGTTATTAGCAATTGTTAACTTTGCCTTAGTGTCTGTAGATGTCAACAACGCCATGAAACCATCCATGTCCCGTGCGTTATAAGCAGCCATCTTGATTTCTTTGATCTCTGCTCACCAAATAATAAACACAACCCCACACACGCAAGCACACACACACTTTCTACAATATAATCATGCGAAGTACTGACGATTCAAAACTGCCACATAACAAAGAATAATACCCAACCCATTATCACTCAAAATTTATCAACACATCATGCTTGAATCTAGTTTTTCTTCAGCATCAGCGTCAATCATTTTCAGGAACGGTTTCAGATGCACTCTGGGAACAATAAAAAATTACTGTATTATTTAATGAGAACAGACAGACAGAAAAAATGATTACACAAAACATAACACTGAAAAGAGTTGATAAAGCCTACATCTCTATGGTACAATTATCAACAAGCTGCGTAGTAATATTACATAGGTATAGGTAATGTTAAGTAGCACATAAACAAACATAAAAAAAAACACACACAGAGTGTTTGTGAAAGGGATATAAATAAAATGGGTGGTAGGGAATGCCAAAACAAACAATTTTTGTTAACGAATATATGTCAGATGCAAAGTTACAGGGCACGAACAGCAGGGTGCAATTTTTAATTTTCCACGCATTATGCGCCAAACCAGAGGCCCTACTATTGCAGCACCATGACGTTCAAATGCTCCACAGAAAGCAGGCGATAAGCACTAAGTTCTGTCATGAATTTTATTCGATTACACATAATTGAATGTGCATTTCCTCTCGCCTCTACTTACATCTTGTGAACATCAGACATCTCTGCGAATGTTAAGTCTGTCATGCTATTGTTGATTGTAAAATGTAACTGAAGCACTAACTCACCACACCATCAACACTGCGCTAATCGTTAATGCCAATCATGTAAATATACCACAACCAACAATCCACTGTGCTGTCCACCAGACTGCTGGTCGCTGGTGACCATGTTTTAGCTCTAAACATCTGCAACCCCCTTGACTCCTGCTTCCCCCGAAGCATTTAAACATCACAGCGCTGTGATCGCTGTTCTCTCAGCCACTGGAGTGGTGAATCTGTGCGCAACCGTTTGCGCATTTAACTTTGCAGTGTTTCGTTTCGGGACATATTTTCCTTAGTAAAAAATTGCTTGTTTTGGCATTCGCTACCATACATTAAATTTATGCCCCATTTTTTTCTGAACTTAATGTATGTATGGATTATGTATAGATAATTAGTACATACAATATTAAGATTTTTACATTCTAACTTTAAAAATCTGCTCATTGATTACTAAATCATAAAAATATTTTTTTTGTTCCCAAAATCTAAAGTGTGTCACATTAGGAATATTTCATTTGTTCTTAATTGCCTTAAGTGACAAACTACAGTACATATCTTATTATTTTTTTTATTTTTAACAAAAAAAAACAAGTAAATCTGTACTAATTATGTGATATCATGAATATTGAGAAACAAGATTCCCTCGCATTTAAATAGGAAATATAATGACTTTTAATCAGTAATGGCCATTTGCAGCACTGGAAATTTATTCTCAACTGAAGGTCAAATTTTTCCAATGTTCTAGGTTCGACACTTCAAAACTAATTCAACATCTTCAGAAAATCAACACTTGACATGAGAATAACAGGTTATATTTTGAACCACTGATTTTGGTGGTTCAAAGACTATCCTAGATAGTCTTTCTAAAAATTAATTTTTCTGTACATAGTTTGTTTCATATAAATTTTTAGCTACAGGCAATCCAAAAACTGCACAGTGTAATCTTAAAATTTGTCTTTCACCTAAAAATTTATCTAGAGGACATGTAGGCTTTTAAGAAACTTGTAGAAAATTATTTAAAGTCATTTGAGTTGTATTAATAAAAATTTCGTAAAAAGTTTGTATTTGTTTTGAGGAAAGCACAAAGAAAGACTAAACAAAGCCATATATATGAAATTTTCAGTCAGTGATGATATACTAACAGCAATTATGGATTAATCAGATGAAAAATATACTTATTATAGTTCTTTTTTTTTTTCGAACATAAAAGTTTTGATTTATAAGGTACAAAGTTTTTTTTTAGTGCACATTATCTTCATTCAAGCGGCTTTATACGTGTATTAATATGAAAAAAATTAAATGTATGGTAATTCAAAAATACACAAGAAAAAAACTCTTACGAAACTACGTTAATACAACAAAAATGTTTGGAAATTCTATTACAACATATTTACCTATGACGACAAATTGTGGGCCAATTAGAATGAATGTTTCATATTACCCCTCAAACTTAACATTTGGATCAACGAATCTAATATTGGGAATTTCCGATCATGCAACACATTTTCAGTGGAACCTCGATCGAACCAAAAGAGAGTTGTGTCTAGAATTGTTTGATTTCTGTTCGAGCAAGTCCATGGTGCAAAAGTGCCATAAGTCCTATTTATTTGCAGGTATGAAATATTTAGCCCTCTTACTAAATCTTAGGCATACAGTAATAAATACTGACTGATTGTAAGCTCTAATGGAGAAAAGTAACTTTACAAAAATGACAAGCATGATTTCAAGATGAAATAACTCAACTTTGTTAACTCAAAAATTAACATTTCAGTATACCAGGTTCTACTCCCTAATATCTGAGAAAACCAGACAAAAATTTTAATCAAATAAAGCACTGTTCTGTTAACGAAAAAGAATTTTCTTTGAAAATTATAAAAAAAAATTGCTTTATTCTGCATTGCAATCTCCCTTATCAGTTTTCTTTTCCTGTGAAATCACAAAAGATTGCTTAGACATTTAAAAAACTTACAGGGTTGTTCTTGAGATCAAAATTTCTATCTTTTCATGGTTTAAAACTTTAGTAAACATTTTGAAATGTTAGTATTTTCTCAGGTTTGTATAAATATTTATATTAGAACTATAGTAGCAAGATTATCAGAGATAATTTTTGCTGCATGCTCTTGTACAATTTAAATTTAGTTTATTAAAAAAAAGTATGAAATGGTGTCTATTAGTTAATACTTGATGATTTTTAAGAAAATATTTCATTGAGGTTTTAGTTCAATTTAAGAATACTCACAATTTTTTTGTATTCATACTATCATTTAGCCTACGTTATATGAGATATCTGATAACACATTAGGTACTTACATTGCTTGGCAAGCCTTATTTGTAATTACGAAAAATTTGTGAAATAAGGTCTTTATACGCTACCCCTCCAACAGAAGACTAGGTACAGACTGTACAATAAGGTCACATGCAAACTGGATACTACCCTACCTGTTGTTCATAGCAATATGTTTTGCTGAAACATTAGTAAGGTATGCCCTTGAAAATTCGCTCAGCTAAAATCAACTATCTGGTGTACCTTACAGCTTTTAAAAATAATACCTAGGTAATCGACTGAGCGAAAAGAAGGCTCAAAATCAATGGGAGCGGATCGGTATATGTATGTAACTATCCAAATTAACTTTCGAACTTTTGATCCTATGAAAATTTTCTGTACATGTCAGAACTTTTTTTTATCATGGCCTTTATGTTTTTAGCCATAACAACCCAGAATAGTACAATTTGATTTAAGTAGTATATTGCAACTGATACAAGTCAAATAATCATATTATAGGGTGTTATTAAGTTTTTTTAAAACACTAAACAATTTTTATTTACTTTTAAAACTATGCTAATGAAAATTTTGTAGTACAATGTAGTACAAAATTCACAACTAAAAGTCACTATAAATATGTGTCAAATGCTAAATCTGCAGATGAAAATGCATGCTGAAATTTATTCTGTATTGCATTCTCCCAATTTTTTTTAACTTTCAAAAAAATTTTATAATTATCTAAATTTCATATTATTTTGTCAATAGGTTTTCACTTGCATTGTAAATATTAGTTATTGCTTTGGTACTATTTTACTTCAAACGGTTTCCTTGATTTGTTTATTTGTTTCATTTTAATTAAATGAGAGGGACAGAAGCAAAGTACACTGAAGTTAAAGATTACAAGGTTTCAGAATTGTCTTGATATTACAAAATGGATATTTAGATATTGTTTGTCTTTATTAGACATAAAAGTACTTTGTAGCATATTCTGCTTGCATGTTGAATTAACAGTTTAATATGAATGATCTGTTTTATATCATAATTCGTCAAATATGTACGCACTTGTATCCCTTTGCTTCCAGAATATTGTGAAATAAGAAGAATGTGAAATATTTTTCCACTGTAATGTTTCTTATTGAATGTTATCAGTTTATTGGTCATCAAATTGTTATTTAGAGTTATAACAATAATCTATGTAATGCTACATGAACCTTAAAATAATAAAATGAAATAAGAAAGAACTCTGTTTAACACATTACCGTATCTGATTTTATAAAATATTTCACAGCACATGGGTCACTTCCTTTTCCTCATATATGATGGAAAGGTTATTTAGATATACAACAAACAATTTAATCAGTATAATCCTATAAGAACCTAATGCATTTTTGTTTGTACAGCATTAAAAATAGTGCTACAAAATAGGAAAGAAACTAATTCTGTTTATAATCTGATTCCAGAAAGTCTTTTAACAGCACTGGTTCACATCCCTCAAGCAGGTCATCCCTAATTTTTCTTCTTGGTTGTCCTTCACGTGTAAGCCCAGAAGATGTGTATATTTAGGAAGCTTAATCTTTGGTGATTGGTTGTACAAAAGTGACCAAGGCATTCGTCGGAGTTTTTCTTTCTTCTGCCAGGTTTTCTTAGTTCAAATGTGAGAATCCTTTTCAAAATGTAACCGCACCATCTTTTACGGAATCTTACAGAACTGAATTAATTTCTTCTCAATGGAATGAATGTGAATTTGTGACTTGCTTTTAATGATAGTATCAATCCAATCCTTTGGAACAAAGCTGTAGGATGTATTATTTTTCCTTTTCTCAAACATCCCAAAATTTAGATCACTTCATGTAAGAGTGACCGGAAACAAAAAAAATCTCAAGATCCACAGTATTGATATTTGTGTGGGTGACCAACTCCAAAGCTTTACTATTATCTTGTTCTTATTTTGCCCCCCACAGATATTGCTGAAAACATCAATGTGTTTAACACAGGCAGGCAATACTTTTATGTTTTATGTATTTGAGTAAATAGAACGCCATTTCCTAGGACCCTCTTCATTCTTCATTTTCAGTTGATTCTTGTTGCAAGGTCATGTACACAAGTGATTGTAAGTCCATAACTGTTGATTGTAATACACTTTGATACAGGTTAGAACAGGAGTTGGTAAAGCCTTTCGTAAATCAAAGCAAATGGCATGCAGAGTCTGAATTCTGGGATAGTTATTTAGCTTGTTTAGCTTTTCTTGCTGCTTATGCTTATCTCAAATGAAGCACTTTCTCTGTACCAATGCTTTTCATGTCTCCTGTCTTCATAGCAATCTCAAAATTATTACATTTCATACAAGTATTGATACATATAAGGTTTATGGAACCTAAGGTAAAAACAGTGTTAAAAATGTGCCTGTAATAAGATTCTTTAACAGGTAATTTTTACCATGCTCTTCACAGTACTCTGTGCAAAATTTATACATTGCTTTCAAGTAGTCCTATGCTTAGGTAACTTGTGTTGGGATTGTCCATTCTGGTATAGTGACTTCGAAAACATGGAAAGGAAGCAATATGTTGTTTAACATATTGGGTTTGTTCCATGGTAATTTTATTTTATGGCTCATGTCTTCCTCGCATATCTCTCCGTAATACACCACTTAGTCTTTTGATGTACCTACCACATTCATTAATCTCTTGTTACCAATATCTAGAGTTTTCAAGGAAAAAAAGAAAATACTAGTATTTACAGTTGTTTGTAGTATAATGTACTCTCTCTCTCTGGAATATGGGTTTCAATACATGTGTTTAAGAAAGCAGTTTGCAAACCCTGATGCACCCAATTTCCAATAATTACGGAAGATTGTCTGCAATTCTTCAGGTGGGGTTCATTACACTTGTATAGGCATTTATGATTATATTGCTGAAATAAGCACTCTCAATGTTCCACTTCTCTATATCCAATAAACTTCTTACATTCATTTCTCAAATCTCTTGGCAACCTGTTTTTTCCAGTTTTCTGTTCTTATACATTTTCCTTTTGCCTGAAGAGTCTTTATCTGTGGAAGTATTGGAGGTTTTAGAGGCAACGTATTCCTCACCACTGTCTTCCCCAAAAACCTCAGATGAATTTATTTCATATAACCACAAATAAATGAAACCAGTACAGAAGCACACAAACTCGGGCACAAAACAGAGTATTATTAAGTATTATTACATTAAATTTATATTTATATTGCATAACCTATAATGAGTAGAATATAAAATTTATCACACAAAAAGAGTAGCAAAAATTACTTACGCTCATCCTGATATTGTCAAATTACTGGAGTCAATAATATTCACCTTGATACTTTTAAATCTTTGAGTACATAACAGCCTTACAATAAACTATTACAAGAGATATCATGCAGTAAACACAGGAACAGCTGACTCAAGGTCTGTTTGATTCACATGTTATTCTCAGAGGCCACAGGATACATGTACACATGTATCTCTTTGGTACCTAAGTACTAACTGTTTTGTGACATCTTACAACTAGTTTTCTGTTCACTATTCAGAGAGCAACAAAGAGTGAGATTTCACTTGTATTCCTTTGCCACAACAATTTTACAAGCTTCACCATACTTTAGATGCACTCATTACAATTTTGTAGGAAATTCCACATGTGTTAGGTGGGATGTGAGTTGTGTATTAGGTTAGTTTTGCAGCCTTTGACGTGAAAAAAACAAAGCAAAAGTTTCAATGAGAGAATGCCAGGTACCGTAATAAAAAAAAATTACATTAACATTACGATATGGTAGGGATATTGATGAAGTCATCAACAAGGCTGTGCTGAAGCAATTACGACCTGTATGTTCTTATGGTGTAAGTGGGGAAATTTATTGGTTTAGGCAACACAGAATGTAGGTACAGTAATTTACTTGTATTATATTAAGGTCAATTATAGGTTTAGGTTATAATAAAGTAGACAAATTCTAGCAGGTCTAGGTTGTTTAGCGAGAACGGTTTCATTTGGTGAAATATTTGGGCTGTATTGTGAAGTAGACTACAGTTCCACCCTATAGTATATATTGTAACACCAGATTTTTTTTTTAAAGTGAGATATTTTTTCTACATAACATTTCATCTGTATCATGAAGTAGAACAGTGTCCCACCCAGTGTGGTCTATTATGTGATACCACCGTTTAATTTATTGAAAGTGAGACTTCTGGAGATGTTTACTTGGTATCATGTAGTAGAACACAATCCTATCCAGTCTAGTCTATTTTACAATACCGGTATTTTATTCCTCATAATTCACCACTTTTCCAGCAACTATTATTCTTCAATATCAATAAGTTTTCTAATAAACAGGGCACGCTGATATATTTCACAATACCGCCAAACATTGTAATGACTACAGACAATATTTCTGTGATAATAAAATATTAGTATCACAAAATAAACTATAGGGGGGAGTTTATAGTCTATGATACCAAAAAGTATAGTAGGTATTAAAAACAAATAGCCTACATGAAAAATAGTATGTTTATAGTCCCCCACCCAAAAAAATACCATATTCCCGTGCTTATCCAATAAGAATGTAGGGGTGGTAATGATGTAAGCAACACATTCTTGGTGATATCAGTATTATTATGGAATCAGGATCTAGACTACTCCCTAAAAATACATGCCTATAAAACTTAATTATGGAATGATATCAAAACCATCTCTAGTTATTTGAATGAAATTCAATCACACAGTACTCCCTTATGTCATTGCACTAACTACCACCTTTCCTTGCTCACTCCAAGGATGGATCCACACAGATGGTCAGGAGAGGGCCAAATTTAATTTTCTAATACAATTTTAGTACATTTACACTTGAAATATTTAATACATTTTATTTGTGGTTCAAAAATGTCCTATCATCTATAGTACTGCAGTAAAATAATACTTTAGAAAGTTTAGTGAACTATGATAAGGAATTTGGAGAAAATCTGAAAATTATTCAGGATTCAGGGAGGGAGCCATGTTGCTATCGCTTAATCTTTCTGTGGAATGCATGGCACCATCCTAAAATGTTAAAATTTAATAAAAAGAACATTCTACTTTACATCTTTTACTTTTGATGCATAAACAAATTTATAAATTGAATTTTAAAATTTAAATACACAAAATCAAGTAGGCCTACTTCAGATGAATTTTGTTACATTTCCTGTTTTGCCAAACATTTCAGTATTATGCTACGTAAGGTCTTGTATTTTTTTATTCACTAAGGGCCCAATTTTTTTGTGAGGAAAATAAGATATCCTGAAATGTTAAGTTTGAAAACTACGAATTGATCCTTTGGGTAAAAGTTCCGTATCACGTATCCACGTTTATCCCTTGGTACTGATTACATGATCCTGTGCATTTTGATTCTGATGCATGATTGAAAAAAAACAATAAAAACAAATTGTCACGGCTTGAGGAAATTTTTCTTTCGTATTCAACTTATAAACTTAATTCATAGTTATGTAAGTTGTTGTTACGTCCGGGATCTTGCGAAGTACTAAGACAAAATGTTTCTGAATTTTAACTTATTTCCTTTTTACATAAAAAACGCTAAACTCCGTAATTGCCCTGTTAAATTTGTAAATAAGTTTGTATCGACGTCTGAAATCTAATCATTGCAAAAAAAAATGGAGAAATTATATCCGGATAAGTAAACTAAAATATTGAGGTTAAATGCATAAGATAATTATTACTTATGAATCATTTAGAACATAACCGAGTCTAAACTTTTAATAATTAACTATGTGCCCTAAAATAGCACCAGCATAGAACAACTATTAAAGCACAAAATAAATAACTCACTAGATATCTAACTTTTGAATGTCCATCTAACACCTGTAAAATGTTTCTGGTTTTTAAATGCATTAGGGTTATTAAACAATTTAAATTTTCATCTTTATCTAACTTAATAGCTGTCCTATTCAAACCACATAATCGGAAAGGTTTTGAAAAATAAAAGATTATGTACATACCAAAATATTCCGACCAGAAAAGCTCCAACGTACCACTCAAAATTCACAACACATAGAAATTATTTGCTAATTTATTTAATTGCCGTCAAAACACTATCACACATAAACTGTTTTTAACAGTGCTGCCTATAAATAAGCACCATAAACGCTGGAAAGTATAATAAAACCCTCGTCTAAACGCGAACACTGACACTTGTTCAACTACTTAACAGAAACCATAACTTCAAAATACGCAATATCGCCAAAGATTCTAATACTCATATAGTAAGCTACTTTACAAAGTTAAGACAAGTGCACACAAAAGACTATTATGCTAAAGAGTGAAACTTAGAGAACGTTTCAGTTGAAAAACAAATACAGGCTTAAAACCTTCAATTAATTAAAATATATTGAAAACATTACATAATTATCAATTTCTCAACTTGTATAACATCGAAGAAAGTTAACAGAACGTTTCAGTTAAAAAAAAAATACATGCTTAAAAAGCTTCAATTAATTAAAGTTTATTGAAAACAATACATTTGTCATAATTATCAATTTCTTAACTTGTACAACAACGAAAAATTTTTAGGGTATTAGCAGACTATTAAAGAAACGCTATGAACAGATAAATAAGGAAAGTATTTTAGTAATCTAAGTTATTGAGTATACAAAATGAAAAGTGGTCTGTGTATAGTTTGCCTCCAATAAATTGACGCCAGCCGCCGGTGCTCCCTCTGGGTCGCACAGGCCGTTATGTCCCAACAACACTTACTCGAATTGCGTGTGCAACGAACACGCCCGTGCGTGAAGTGTGCCGCGACGAACGGCATACCGACCGAAGCGCCTGACGGGATGTGGCAATGCGCTAGTGTGTGATAAATGTGAAATTTTCTATTCTTTCCATAAACCAAAATAATAACAATTTTAGAGATTATAAAATAATATAATAATTGTATACCATTGTAGAATAATTATTGTATATCTCAAATTTAACAACTAAGTCCATAACTGGTCGTGGCTGTTTTCCCGTGCTACACACGTCTTGGCGTGAGGTCGCGCGGCGCTCTAGAGCCAGTTACCTTCCGGCGCTCACCAGGTACGATCGCTCCGCACCCTTCGCGCAGACATTATCGCGCCAAAACCAGCATCTAGGCGACATGACGTAAGAGCATCATAAGTTAGGACTTTTGTATTCGCAATCCAGCCGCGTCACGGCACTTTATAGTAACTTTCATGTTTTAGCGTTTACTATCAAGTTAGGCTTGTCTAGGTTCATAGTTTATTTAACTTTATTATATTTCATTTGTGTTACTGTTCAAAATCCAGCCGCATCACGGCAGTCATCAGTAACAGTCACGTCTCGCAGTATATTTTCACGTACATCTAAACGTATTTGCAATCCATCACAAACTTTGACTTATAAACATATGTAGTTGCATTCCTGTTTAAGAACGGTTGATTGTGTACTTTTGACATTTCATTTTCAATTTCCATCATAACATAAATTAAGCTGCAACTTTTCAGTGCTGCAATGTTTCGCCGCGGCCTTCGTTTGTCAGTGCCGACCTCATGATAGAACTTCTACACACGTTTGCCACCTAACCTGTTCACGCGCAACGTCGGTGTGTTAAACTGACAGTGTAGAGACGGTCTGACAACAGACTCGGCCAGAGTTGGACCAGCAAGTGTATCAACCTTAATAAAGTGTAGTGTCTTTTCAGTCAGTTTCCTTTTATTTCAAGGCATCCTGGGTGGCCTGAACAGCCCCGGTAGTTCACGTGGACGACGCACTCCTGCCTGCAGCCACGAGGTCGAACCCCCTTTTTTACCCCCTGAGATAATTTTCAATTTAATATTTATTCAAAACTTAATCAGGCAGCGGGAGTGGCGTCAAAATAATAATAATGGGGTCTTAAGACCTCATCACAAAATATAAGTTTCCTTAAAAGATATTTCATGGCCGCATTTATGGATTTTTCTGTGGAAGAATTAGCATAGTGCTGACATTTTCTAATAAATATTTTTAATCCGCCATGTTCAGATTTCTGGGGAAAGTTTTGTAGTGACGTCGTACCTCTAATCCCGTGCTCTGCACCGTTAGTACCCGATCCCATTTTCGGAGCGCACCCCCAGGCCAGTGGGAATGAGTCAGGCGAGTGCCTCGGGCATGACCCCAATAGACGTAATGAAACTTAAGGACACAGAACCCCGGGGGCTCGAACCCATAATTCAATTAAGGGAAAAGCCATTAGTACAAAATTACTAATTACCCGACATATAATAAGTGCGTCGTAGCCACTCCGGGCGAGTACCGCACGCACGGAGCAGACAACAAACCTTATTAACATTCACCGTGGCCACTGGCCTTAATTAAAGTGCCAGTGACTATGATCAAGTCAGACTAGGAGAAATCCCTCTAAAACAATTCGCAGTGGGACAATATGTAGTAAATTTACAGTCGCCAACTTGATGTCACAATTTGAATAATTAAATACATTGAAACCAATGTTTAGCTTTAAGCACCCAATTACCAGGTGCTACCTTTTAATTGGGCACATGGAACGTGTTTTAACTGATAATAGAGTAAATTAAATTAATATAAGTTTTTTGGTGCCGACTCACAAAGAAGAGAAAGTATTTCTTCCTTGCGAGGCGGCCATGTTCGGCACTATCCAACCACTCCGCGCCGGGTCAAGATGTGTGTCCGTGAGCAGCCTTTCACTTTGTTTCACCGACCAGTCATTCTGCAGTCATTTTTAAAACTTAAACCTTTTCTTTTATTTCATCGCTGCTCACGTCGACTCTGCGTGTATTTTGCGGGCCCGGGCTTATCCCGACCACCTTCGTTAGTGGTTCCGCACCGCATCGCGGACCACGCTACGTACGGCACTGGCTGACTCCAGCCAACAAGCAAGTAAGTGTAATTTAAGGTCACGCTCACTGAGCCACCCTAGGGCTTTCGGTACTGGCCGTCTCCAGAACAATCGTTACCGCATCCCGCGAGGCTGCCGCGCGAGTTCATTGTGTGAGATTAGTGACGTGTGTGTTCTGTAAGTAACGTATGTTCATGTACTGTAAAACGGCTCAGACGCCGCATAGCTCATTAGCATAAACGTAAATCAACGTAACCGGTGTTGCATACAATTATTTCGTGTTACCCCGTCCTCCAAACGGCTGAGCGGCCTCAGGGGATTTCAGGGTAGACTTCAAGCCGCGTACCTGGCGGGGCACACGGGGGCCGAGTACCCACGACCTACCATCAACGGCCTAGTGTCCCACTAGCCTGCCCCCCCCCCCCCCCCACCCAAGGACAACAGCAGCACTGCGACGCAAATAGCGCCCGTCAGGTACTTCCCGGGCCTTCGACAGAGGCCGGGTGACGGCAGTAGAAGGTAAAAATTTTACCCAATCATAAAGAAATGCTGTAAAAATGTGGTCTGTATTTATCAGTGTCGTTGGCCTCCTTTATCAATGCACAGCCTTTCTACCAAAGTGATGTCAGCTTCGGATTGGATGCTTGAATTCGAGAATTTGAAGCGATAGATAGAGAGAAACAGTTAGTGAGGGACAAGAGTTATGAGGGAGTGGATGCGGCTAATGTGGTGTGATAGTTAAAAAATCTCGTAAGTCTGAAATGCAAAATTAGGCAATAAATATATACATAACATTAGTTTGTGTAATTAAGGTATGGGTGGAGCCCAAATTATCACCCGGCATACTCACAAAGACAGGTTAGTAACGGTGAAGCCACACGATAGGTCAAGCATTAGAGATGGCCCGGGTGGATGATAGCTAAACCTGAGGTAATATCTCTACACACTGCTCTCCCAACACCGGATTGGGGACAGATGTGTTAGTAGTTACAGTATTATTCTTAGAATCATCCATGTTTTTACCATACAAAAATATTAAATATCATAATAAAACCATTCGCACAAGCTAGGCGTACACCAGTCACAATTCTACATGTAATGGTTTTTTCCATATGCATCACTCGTGGCTTCGTGGCTGAAAACTGGGGTGAGCCTAGTAGGATGGCTGGTGCTGGATGGTTGGAATCTATTCGGAAGGGCGTCAGGTTGACACCGGTCCGGCTGCCCCCCGTTAAAGCTATCAAGTTTTTGCGGAATGGGTCTCGGTGTTTGGGTTCGGCCAAGTGGCGGGAGGCATGGACGTGTCCCTAGAGGTGATCCTTGGGCTGTTTAGGCCACCCAAGACGCCTTACACTACAAATGATACACTCCACTACGTACAGTGTGGTTTTTATTACACATCAACCTTTACACGGTGCTATCCATCCCCTGGCCGCGACTGTTCGGGGTTAGAGAGCTTTGCGCTTGTATGGCTGTTCGG
The DNA here is from genome assembly GCF_032445375.1 of Bacillus rossius redtenbacheri. Lineage (NCBI taxonomy): Eukaryota > Metazoa > Arthropoda > Insecta > Phasmatodea > Bacillidae > Bacillus > Bacillus rossius. The sequence goes on along the minus strand of NC_086330.1, from coordinate 348,363,564 downwards.
TGATGACCCCGCTTATAATGGAGAGAGGGGGAGTTTGATAACAGTACGTGGCGGACGTTGCTGCTGTGATGGCGCTAGGCTTGCGACGGCTGCTAAGACCTGCGCGGGGATGCACGGCCAGTGGTGTTGTAACTTACGCCCTAGATGAGGCTGCTGAATTGGCGCAAAGGTGGCCTCTCAACTTTGCGCGAAGACGACCAGCCTCTCCGAGCTCCCGGTGGATACTGCCTCGCTCGTGTAGCACGGCGCTACAGCAGGCCTGCCAATTGCGCGCCAGAAGCGCAGCGCGCGGGAAACAGACGCGGCCAAGTTTAGGACATATTCGCACGTTGAACAATTCCATTAATAAATAAAAACATTTGATGAAATATACATTACATAGTTTATGTTTGTAAGGGAAAACATGTGCCCTTGAATGCTATAGTCAGGCGGAAGCACTTTGCCACACCCGGCAGAGTGCTTCCGCTGAGGTGGCCGGTAGTGGTGCTAGCTGCGGGTCGTTCGGTGCACTCACACTCGTTGCACCATGGCCTGTGCGACTAAGAGGCGCACTATCGGCTGGCGTCAAGGTTAGCTTGCAAACTAACCAATTGTGTTTGTGGGGGAGCACGAGTCGTTAAGCTTTCATTAAAAGTTAAATAAATTGAAAAGGATTACAATTGAGACAGGTAAGTAAAGGTAAGTCCTCTGGAGTTGGCCAGTACCGTAAGCAAGTTATCACATGACAGAGAGGTCATATGACAGTTGAAGTTGAAAGTGGCCGATGTATGACCTACACTGTAAAAATTATTCGGGGATGTAGGGAAGATAAAAGAAAAGGGTTTTAAGGGAGATTAAATATATTAACCATAATGAAAAAGATCAAATGAGGCAATGATAAATGCTCCACATGGAACGACGCGTCCGCCCCGGACCACAGCATTATGAAGACAGCTCGCGGGGGGGGGGGGGGAGGGGGCACGAGTAGGGGGAACAGCACCGCCTCATGCCAAACCCACAAAAGAAATAATAAATATTTATACATTAAACTTATAAACTAAACATGTAGCAATCAAATCATATTTATTAATTTTTTGGAGTATTAAACAAATAACAGAAGACTAAAAATATGGTCATTAAATTTTAATGTAAATAATTAGTTTCAAACATGAGTCAAAATGTAGACTGTCGCTTCTGTGACTACTCCATTTAAATACTACCAGTGGTTTTGACATTATTTAACACAATCAATAGGCACTATGAATTAAAACAGCCCTAATGCTACGAAATGAATTGGGTCGTTCATTACTCACTGTGCCCTTAATGGGCTAACACAGTTCAGGCTATTTTTTTTTCTTGGTAACTGCTCCCTGATGATGGCGACTGCCATGTCGACCGAAACGTCGGTGAATTATCCGCCGAGGACAGGGCTACAACCCAGAAGCCAAGCTACTACTTCAGACAATGGCAGTGAAAGCCTGCGCACATTCCTAAACAGTTACACAAATTTTCACTAACTCAGTATGCACATGAGGTGGAGAGTACATTATATATGAGGAAAGTAAAGATTATGTAGTAGGCTTGGACAGACGGCCACTGTAGGTTCACATATAACCTGGTCACTACAAGACCCATCTTAAAGTCCCAAGTTGAGCAGTTTACACATTTAGCCTGTAGGCAGCCCAGTGCGGGCAAAGTTGAATGTTCTGCGCTATGCTAAGCCCACCCTCCAGTCTGAGTGCTCTCCGCAAGTGGAGCTCAGACGTGGAAAATAGATTGCTAGCAGTTGAAAAGTATCAGGAGGATTTTCACACCATGCCTACGCCCGGTAGGTTTTCATAAAATTCTAAAGTCAAATTTCCTAATTTTCAGTCCGCTTCGAAGGCCAGTTCTGAACCCGCTTGCGCCATGCGCGCAACGCGACTCTTTGATTGCGCGGCTAGTGTTAGTGATCCCTCTGGCGGGGCGAGTCTTGCCGCAGGCAGACGTCCTGAGTCGGCTAATGCGCCCGGCCCTTACTCTAATCGTCCCATGAGTGCCAACTGCTGTACTTATGGCCACGTGGTGTCTGAGTGCACACAGCCCGCCGTGAGCCGCGAATAGCGGAGATTTTTCCGGTGTAAACGAACGGGGCATTACAGAAATCAATGTCCGGTTCCGGGAAACGGGCTCTGATCGGGCGTGCGAGTGGTCGCCACGGTCGTTGCTTGAGGAAAGCCGTTCATCATTTTTTAAATAATTTTGTACACGTTAGTCTGTTTAGTGAAAGGATTCCGGCCTTAATAGAATCTGGTGCCACCCGTTCTTTAATTAGCTCTGAATTGTTCGATGCTTGTTGCATCAAAAATCCTGATTTGCTAAGCCGTGTATGTACTGGCTCTGACGTAACATTTTGTGTCGCCAATGGCGAGATTGTTTATTCTGGCGTTGAAGTTGAACTTCATTTAAAAATCGCGGGTTTCTCATGGAATTGGCGATTTAATGTAGTCCCGGGGTTATGTCACCCGCTCATTATAGGATTAGATTTTCTGGGGAAAACTCGATGTTTGCTAGATGTCGCTAATCAGGAAATTGTATTCGGCTTTCATCCTTCCAAGTAAATTAAACTCATCCATCAGGACTCCGCGCCTATTGTCATGTCGTGCCCCGACATTTCTGACGTGATTAATAGAGACGCTGTTATTGCTGACGTCATGAATGCGTATTCTGACGTAATTACCAGCCGTATAGGCAGGTGTGATGTCATGCTCTATAAATTCTATCTTAAGGACGCGACTCCCGTCAGGTCAAAAGGACATAAAATCTCACCCCCTAAGTTGCAAAAAATGAAAGCTATTATCGATCGTCTCTTAGACGCAGGAATTATTGCTCCCTCTGTTTCAGATTTTAGTTCGCCTACCTTTTTAGTTCCTAAAAAGGAGTCTGGAGAATTTAGGCTAGTTCATAATTACAAAGAGCTTAATGACAAGATTAAGGAGGACGGCTACGAGTTGCCAACAGTAGAGGGAGCCCTCCAACACCTCGGGAAGGCTGCCATATTTTCAGTTATTGATTTAAATGCTAGCTTCCACCAGTGTCTTTTACATCCTGACTGTCGTACATACTCGGTGGCGTAGCCAGAATTTGTGTATGGGGGGGGGGGGTTAAGAAGCATGGTTCCCCCCTTATATTTTAGCAGTTTTTGGTACTTAACTTTAAAAATTGTAATGATAAAAATATTATTAAATTTTTAATAAAAAATTGTTTGAGTGATGAAGTAAGAAATTAATTAAAGATATTTTTATCAATCCAAGTGCCTTGTTTACGTCCACTCAAAATTATAAATCATGCTCGAAGCTCGACAATACAAAAAAAAAAAAAGGAATTAAAAGGGTTGGGTTTCGGCAGAACTGATCTATTCCTGGAAACAATTAGCTTTAGCTTGAAGAGTCGCATGACAACATGTCGTCTCAATTCTATACACACACAGCGATCCTTACACTTTTGGAAGCTCAGTCACCACCTGCTTATAATTACCGTGCTGGTTAAATATAGTAGGTGTAAGATATTTGAAAACTTGGGACCCGTCACGGCGTCACAACCTTATAGCTTCTGCTCGCGTCACGGGTAGGGGAAGGGAAGAAGAATCGGTAGGGCTCGCTTACTCTTCCCCTCCAGTGCAGTGGCCGGTGATAGCAGTAAGACACCCATGCTTTTCGCTAACCTGCTTTCAGTTAAGAAAAATCATTGGGGCTAAGGGGGGGGGGTTAGAACCCCTAAACCCCCCCCCCCCTGTCTACGCCCCTGGTAAATACACTTCATTTTCTACCCCGGGGGAGGGGGGGGGGGCAATTTCAGTTTAATCGAGTGCCTATGGATGTGTCTTTTGGTAGTCAGGCGATGAGCCGAGTGCTAGATCACATTCTCGGCGACTTGAAGTATAAATCAGTCTTCAATTACATTGACGATATTATCGTGTACAGTGCTAACCTGGAGGAGCATAAACAACATTTGTGTCAGGTGTTTGACCGCCTTAGAGCCGCTAATTTAACCGTAGGCCCTAAATCTCGATAAGATTCACTTGGGTAAGGACTACCTACGTCAAATTTTTAGGTTACATCATTTCTAAGGGTAAACCTATCATGGATCCTGATAAAGTTTCCCTTATTGTAAATTTCCCTCCTCCTAGGAACGTCAGAGGAGTTCAAATATTTTTGGGCATGACGGTATATTACGCTCGCTTCATTCCCGATTACGCTGCGGTCTGTAGTCCGCTTAATAAGCTGCGTAAAAATAATGTTGTTTTCGAGTGGGGCGACTCTCAACGGAAGGCTTTGACAGCCTTAAGGCATTGGTCTCCTCTCCCCCTGTCTTGGTTCTTCCTAATTTTCAACGCAGGTTCGCCCTGCAGGTTGATGCTTCAAGCATCTCTGTAGGTGTCGTACTTGGGCATATTGAAAACGATAGTTTACGTCTATCGCCTATGCCAGTAGAAAACTCACTGACGGAGAACGATGTCTGGGTACCTACGAGAAGGAAGCCTTAGCGTGTTTGTTCGGCGTCGAGAAGTTTGCGTCCTATCTTGATTGTCAAGAATTTGATTTGTACACGGACAATCAGGCGCTCAGCTGGCTCTTTAACCATCCTAACCAGCTGGGTAAGCTCGGGCGCTGGGTGTTGAGGTTGTCTCGCTTTCAATTTAAATTACATCATTTTAAGGGTAATGATAATGTGGTGGCTGACATGCTTTCGCGAATGTTTTCCCTGGAAGAGTTTGATACTCGTGTTTTGTCTGCGGCTGAAACGAAGCCGATTTGCGCCGCTCCACAGTTAATCCACGGTGACCGAGGAGGGGGTTCCATGTGTTGTGGACCTTCGTCCACAAAGTCACGATGTACAAACCGCGAATGCGTCAAGAAAATTAGATGAATTAAGTTGAGCGGCTATGCTTTAAATCAAGCCAGATCGATGCCGGCCACGGAGCGAATAAAAAAAAGATTGATAAAAGCTTATACTACTGTAGCTACTGTCAGTGACGGCAAGGTGACGAATGCTCCACAGTGCACGAATGCTTCCTACCTCGGTGCTGGGAGAAAGACGACTGAGCTGACTCCTAGCGATGCCGTGGCGTGCGGGGTCGCTGTTCGCGCGCGAAGTGTGTAGAAAGCAAAAAAAAGGTTAAGGCTATTTTCTTTGACTGAAGCACACAGTGAATAAAAGTAATTTAACTAATAAAATCACATGGTGATATAAAACATCTCAAAATACATTTGTTTCTTAATTACATGTACACTAACCTTGGCGGAGGAACACAATGCCATCATTCGTTAGCTGCGCGGACGGCTGTCGATATACTGGCTGCGGGGCTGTTCTACTCATTGCACAATGCATTGTAAATTTCCCCGATGCTGTGATCTCGGAGCAAATTTTTATTTTTTAATTAAATTAATATTTTGTGACCTTGAAATAAAATCTCAGTGGTTGCAATTTGTTACGTTTCCACGCAATGTGGATGCAGCAGACGTGATGGTGGAATGTTCCGGGAGATCCGTCTCCGTTGACGTGATCCGTCTCCGTTTCCGTGCCATTGTAGAAAGGGGCCTTAGCCGTATCTTGCAGTCAGCAATGTCACGCGCACGCGCCCCTACGAACAACTATTCACCCGTGTCTTACCGGGGACGCGAACCCGCAACAGTCCCTTGCAACAGTATCGTAGGTAGCTCTTCAATCAATTTCGCCACGGAGATCGGCTATATCCGCGGTTTCAACATTGTTGAAGACACGCGCAAAAATGGTCCCGGTTTTCAGAAACCCTGTTGTTCACATCCATGGTTACGTGTATCCCAAAATTGGCAGTGATGTAAACAGACCGAAGAAAATCCTACCGTACACTTCAAAACTGGAACATCAATAAATAAAATATGGACAACGATGAGAATAAGTTTGAAGGAGCCGTTCGCAAAGAGGACCTTACCAGAGCAGGGAGAAGTAAATCCAAATCCCCGTCCGTCCTCGAACAACGCGGCTATCAGTTGGGGGAAGTAATTGGAACTGGAACATACTCTGTTGTGCAAGTAGGTGCTATGTGAGCATATTGCCCAGTAGTGGCCCTAACTTTGCTAGCCTAGACCTAGCCCTAGACCTGGGCTATTTACTTTTATGGAAGTCTTCCCAAGGAAAATTTGATATATATATATATATATATATATATATATATATATATATATATAATTACTCTTTCAAACAACATTTTTTATCCTATCTGTAACTTAGATTTCGACGATGGTTTTACTAATGTATTCTAGGATACTTTTATATTCTTTCCTGATAAACTATCCTGATTTCTTTTTTTTTATATAAATGCTTACGATCAAGTTTCCTTTATAATAGCGTCATTATAAGTGGCAATAAATTTTTTTAATTTTTTTTAAGTAGGTACTCTGTTAACATTTTTCACCTTAAATTTACGAAGAACGCTGGTTACAAATTACGGGTACTGAGTTCACTTACTTTGAGCATAAAAGCACAAGAGTAATCTTGGTGTCTCAGCAAACCTTCAAAAACTTTTAAAGGCTACTTTGCAAGAACACTCTTATGTCTTCCACTTTTGTGTACCCTGTTTATAACGAAAAACAGAGCACGAGAGTTTAAACATGGAGTAGTTCATACGAAAATCTGGTTATCTGAAACTACGAAGGTCTCTTCGTTTATTTTAGGCGAATTCTTCGTTGAAATGTCTGTGAATTTATCGTGATTTCCAACAGTGTGCAAAATCATGAACTGAAATAGTATTTACCAGCACATTAAGTAATAAGATTAAAAACAAATTTCCTTTTCCCATAAATGTTCGTATTTTAAACAGAGCCCTAGAAGTAAAAAAAAAAAAAAAAATCAAAAGCATCGGCGCGTGGTGGGATCCACCCTGCCCTACCCTGAATTTCAACTCGCGGTGTCATCCTTCCAGACACGAGACACAGACACGAGACACAGAAAATGACCTGCCGTGCCTGCTCCAGGAAGACTTTTTGGTAGGAAGGATGCGTCGACCTTTTGTTCGCGTAGAACACGTTCCGTGCCGACACACGACTGCGTGCGTGCGTGCGTGACTCAAAATACTTAATGTGAAAGCAAAACTAGACTAACGAAATGTTCGTGGTGTAAACAGACATTAAAATCAGTGTTTCCAAAGAATTGTTTTTTTGTAAAAGTACCAAAAAATTTTTGTTCTGTGTAAATGGTTCATCGTTTGGGCCAGGAGAAACAACCAACCTGTCCTTGTTCTCAGAGAGCATACTCGAACAAGCACAAACAGAACGTTGCCATCAAGATAATCACCAAGGCAAACATACCCGTCGACTACCTGGAGAAGTTCGTCACCCGCGAGGTGTCAGTGGTGAAGGGCCTTAAACACCCCAATATTATCACTTTCTTGGAGGCCATCGAGACCACCCACAGGTACGCAGATCAACGGTATAAAATATATAAAATAACTATGGAAACGCAGTCCGTAAGGTTAAAAACAAAAAGAAACAATTCTCAGTATGTTTTTAATACGAAATTGTCCTTTCTTTTATTTTAAGGAAGCAAGGCCATCCGGTCGTTGGTTGTCAACTCTTCACCACTGTATCAAAAAAAAAGTCTTCCAATATAAGTTAAAATATTCATGCCAATCACAAAATCAAGTTTCTCAAACCACCTTTCATAACAAGCTATTCTTTAAAACCCTAATCTGGTTATGAAACTGCTAATATTTGTTTCATACAATCATATAAAAAAACGTTATTTTAACATTTGATGATGAGAAAGCATAGAACATCGTTTCAGGTTTAGACGCTGAACATAAAACTGTTTAAATTACTCCAAGCCAATGGGATTTCACTGATTCAAAGTGGAGCAGTTCCGCCAGTTTCTCGGTGAAAGTCCGCTGAATCGCAGTAGTTTTAACGGTTTCATATTTAAAGTGTATTTATTTTCATTCTTGTTGAAATCGAAACCATTACAAAAATGTTCTTACCTTGTTTATATACAGAGCGATAGCTTTCTTAAACCGAAAATAAATTTTATTACAATACAAACAACATTTAAATTGCACAGCACAGAAGTCGAAGCTACAGTCGTAACAGTTTGAAACCTTCCAACTATTTTCTTCCCTCATTTAAGTCTGTCGAAATTTTGAAAAACAAAAGTTTGGATTTTGGCAGCCGTTAGCATACTTACTTTTCCAGTCCCCCACAAACAACATAACATTTTACAAATTAAAGCTTATTTAAAACAGCACATTATGCTACTAAATAGGTAACTAAGGTTTTTTAAAGACATAGTATAATTGTCTTTTTTCTTATTTAAATTTAATAAATTATTGTTGCAGTTTTATACGGTTGTTATAACTGCCATAATAAAACATGAGTTATAGTATACTGTAAATGGTTAAACAGTTTTAAATCTATTTATAAAGTATAAGGCCTAAAATTTTTAAGAGCATTGCAATAGCTGGTATAAAATAAAATTTTCTCTCTGACATATATTTTTGAAAATCAAATTTTTATCGTATGTTAGAAAAAAAACTGTATTACCCGTCCCTCAAAATTTTTTCCGTTCTATTTTTTTCGCACTTCATATCCTCCCGCCCCTCAAAAACTGGAGCGCTGGTCCATTTGTAATTCGGGACTGTGCATTTTTACTCAAATGCCACAAGGTTGCAATAAAGGGCGTAAGCGACTCGTCTTTTCACAAAACGCTGCATCGGCGATTCTGTAAAGAGCCCGTGTAACTATTCAGAAGTTAACACAAAAATGGCTAGCTTCATCTATGATGAACTTCTCAAAGACCCTTTAGTCTAAAGACAGCAGAATTAAACTCTGGAAACCTGACAGTGGTATACATTGAAACTTTCTTAATAAAAACCCAGTTCAAACAAAACTGTCATTAATACAAAGTGTTCCGCAGTCCCTAAACATTACACAGGAGTTACAGTGCTAAGTAATTTGTTTAATACAAAATTATGGTTATTATGTTATACAAATTGGATTTTTTCCAAGGGTAAACAATTACCTGTAATAAAGAATGGTTAATACTAAAGAAACAATGAGAAGTTTCAACGACTGCTGGTTTGAGGGGGGGGGGGGGCAAAGCTTATAAATTACATATTTTTCAAAAATTATGGTATGTCTCTATGTAGGTAAATTTTAAATCTTTGCTTAATTTTTAATGTATTGAATCCTTTTAAAAAGTATTACTTTTTAACATTTTTGTCGCAGGTGTAACTATCCTAGTATTTTATTTACAGTCCCTAAAAAGTATATTTAGTGCTGTATAAAATTGTGTGCAAGATTCCTTGGAGCATATTATTTTTTTTTTGTGTTTATGCATGCATATGTTTAACTTTAATTGAATTTGATTTCGAAATTATATAAAAATTGTGATTTTATTTGTAATAGTTTGTAATGGTCAGTAAAAAACTTTGTTAATGTAAAGTGACAAAATGTCGGTCCCTACAGGTTTGTATTATTGAGGTTGGACTGTAATCAAGCGTTAACAAATCTACACCTACTTGTGATACATCATACTTGATAAGTAACATATTAAACTATTTATGGAAAAAAAAAATATATATTTTTTTTTGGTCGTTTCAGAGTTTTCATCGTGATGGAGGAAGCGCAGAACGGCAACCTGCTGGACTTGATTAGGAGACGGAAATACCTGGACGAAGAGACGGCTCGGCGGTTGTTCAGCCAGATTCTGGATGTCATCGAGTACTGCTACTCCAAAGGGATCGTGCATAGGTATCACTTGCACCTGTATATTAGAACGAGGCATATATTGTTTCCGAAACTCTCAAAATTTTCATACACTGTAATCTCTTTCTCTCTCTCTCTCTCTCTCTCCGTAATTTTCAAAGAAAACAAAAGCCAAAATATTTTATTATAAACATTTAAATATAATATCGTGTATCATACAGTATAATCATTCGGAATTTGATAAAACTAATGGTTTATCTGAATAGCCAAGTTTTTTAAGTCGAAATTATTACAATCATGAAGTTACAGCAAAACATTTTGAATTATCCACAGCAGAGCACTACAATAAAATATTCTGACAACAGGTTATACAAAAAATTTCCTCGTTCCATCTTTGTGTGTAAAATGTATCAGAGCGTCTTTCATATATTCCAGAGGTCATTGGACTTAAGTTGTATGCACTTAGCTGTATGTCAAGTTAAGTATAATAGGTTAAAACATTTTTCTAATTTTCCTACCCCAATATTTTTTTTCCATAGAGAACACACGTAATTTAACCATGTTGATTTTCATTTGGTTGGTTATAGCTATGAAAATATATAATTGCACATTAATTATGTTTTTCAAAATAAAAACTTCATTTCAATTCTCAGATCCCATTGTCGCCTTCACGCATAAACGTGTGAAGTTAAACGGTAACCTTGCTTATATATATCAAGGCATACTAATAGTGCGGCGCATTCTGCCCCACTATTCGCTAATCTTGACATAAGCCTTGACGCGGGAACCAGTGCGCCGCTAGATTAGTCCATCCGCCTCACAGCGACGTCGTGAGGGAGGGGGGAGTCCAGGCGCTGGCCTTGTCATCTCTATTCATTGGCGGCTAACTTCTTCGAAGAAGGCATCGAGTAGCTTGTTTTACGGTATGAAAAATGCCTCGATCGTTTTGGCGATTGCGTAAAAAAATAAGTAACACACGGCTGCACTTTTGGTAGCAAAACTATAATGATATGTACAGGGGCGTAGGAACCTGGGGGGACAGGGGGGACGTGTCCCCCTGAACTTTTTGGGTGGAGGGGACTGTCCCCCCCAACTTTCTAGACCATGATATTTTTATTTTGTAATATTATTCTGCCCAACTTTACTTGTAATTTCTTCACTCATCAAATTTTATCTTAAGGAAACAATAATAATTTTAACATCGATGTATCCAATGGTTAGATACAAAAAAACTGCTTAAAAAGCGCTCTTTGCACTTTTAAAATCAAAATTTTCCGGTGGAGGACCCCCGGACCCCCCATCTAAGTAAGAGGGGAATGGGTTTACATGACATAAAAATCATTATTTGTCCCCCCCAACATTATGAACACAGCTACGCCAATGGATATGTAGATTTGTCCTTTTTTTTTATAACACATCCGAGTTTGGGAAAAAAACAGCCCTCGTGTGTGTATGTATATTATATATATATAAACATATAAACAAATTTCAGATACCACATGCATACCTTTGTTCAAAATTAACTTTTTGTCTTTAAAAAATTGGCCTTCCTTTTGTAATTGGATATTAAAACATGGCAGACAATTGAAACAGGGCATGCATAATGGCATACGTGTAGACCAAGCGTCTGCGGTACTAGGAACAGCACTCAAACATGGCGTGTGCAGTGTCAGGCGTGCAGGTGTTGGGTAGCACTGCCAGACTTGCCCGGCAGTGTGACGGCGGGGCGGGCTACGTCTCCCCGGCAATCCCCGACCCCGCGCGTGACCTCGCCCCGTCCACGGCTGCCGCAGGGGGGGAAGCCTACGATTCACTCGTCCTGGTCATACCCGAATACTCAACGTTGGCAAACCTTCTTTCAACAGACGAGAGAGCCAAACGCCCGTTCGTGCATCTTCGGTTTTTTTTTTTTTTGTTCTTTGTAAATAAATATACAACTCATGATAACTAATGGTCAATTAGGTTAGGTTAGCTACATTATAAATACTTTAAAACATTGTGGACGGTTGATTTGGTTAGGATAGCTACATTAAAAATACTGTGAAATCATGTAAACTGTTTCCTAGCGCTGGATAGCTACATATTAAAAAGTTATTTGCTAAGCAATCATAAAATGATTTTACAGTATTTTTAATGTAGCTATATTTACCTAATATAACCAACCAGCCACAAAGTTTAAAATTATTTATAATTACTTCTTGCTAATTTTATAAGAATGACATCTTATAAGTTAAACCCGCGCATTTGGAGAATAAATGCCCGTGAATTTCCCCCCCCCCCCAAAAAAAAATACACCTGTAGTGGTACGTAAAAAAAAAGAGCGAGCATGAACTTGGGGAACATCGGGTTTGTCTCTCTCGTCTGTGAAAAGAAGGCTTGCCAACGTGAGTATTCGGGTATGTCCAGAAGGACGAGTGAATCGTAAGGCTTCCCTGCCGGCAGGGACATCAAGTGCGAGAACCTGCTGCTGGACGAGGGCTTCAACATCAAGCTGTCGGACTTCGGGTTCGCGCGCGGCGGCATGTTCCCCGTGGACGGCCGGCCGCGCAAGTGCGACTCGTTCTGCGGCAGCTTCGCGTACGCGTCGCCCGAGGTGCTGACGGGCCAGCGCCACGACCCCTACCTCTCGGACGTGTGGTCCGCCGGCGTGGTGCTGTTCGCCATGGTGTTCGGCTGCCTGCCGTTCCGCGACCGCGACCGCCGCCGCATGCTCAAGGTGCGCGCCGAAGCTCCCGCGCTTTTTCCAAAACCAGTCGAACACAGTGCACGGTAGCTTCGCTTCTGGGTTCTAGCCTCGTCCTTGGCGAATAACCACCGTGGAAGAATATAGACGCAAAAACTATCACAGCACAGACAAACACTGTGGTAATGTGACGTTGAGACAGTAAGTACAGACAAGTAACCACCATGAACAAGACAGCGACGGACAGAGGAACCCAACTATGATACCAAACAGATAATCTGGACAACACAATGACGGACAGCACAGACGAACATCCTGAGACAAGACAGTTGCGACGTTTCGCGAACAGACATTTGTTTCCGTGAATGGGCACAAACGCAGACTGATGTTGTTTTACTTCCGCTGGTAGATACCAGTAGGTGACTGCTCTCCGATGATGGCGACTGCAATGTCGACCGAAACGTCGGTGAATTATTCGCCAAGGACGCGGCTACAATCCAGAAGCCAAGCTATACTTCAGACAATGGCCGTGAAAGCCTGCGAACATTATTAAAGATATGGTAACTCTGTACAACGCATGGCTGTGACTATTTTTTTTTCTTAAATAATCGATGATTCATTCTAGTACAATTTTTTTTAATCTAATGGAGATGATAATTGAATATTTAACAAATTGGACTTCTTTTAGTCAGATAATACTGGAAAGCGGTTCAGGAAACGTTTTGCTAATAAATTTTAACTATTGGATGTACTGGGATATAGTTGAAAACATAATTTCGTCTAATCATCACGCTCGGCATTATTTTAAAGAATTCTAGGTTATATTTCGTGTCCGAGTTTCGTATTATATAAGTGTATTTGCAACACGAGAACACATATGAATTTGCTCGTTACCGAGGTGGTACTGAAAGACTCCTTCACATGTTTATTTATTTATTTAGTTTCAATGTCTCGGCGACAGCGTAATTAGTGACGGTGTCGCTAAACGATATTGGGAAAGAAGGAAACAACCCAGCATACTCGAGGTGTGGTTTCGGGGAAACTCAGAAACAGAACTCAGGATGGCCGCACGGGGTTCTCTGGAAGCGCGGCCCGCCCCCTTTTCCACACACACCTAGGTAGCTCCCAAAAAGCATTAATAACAGAATTAATAATGGCTTTTATTTTCCTCGGCATCAGAGTAATAAGAAAAAAATATATATATGTTACAGTACTCGCCAGTGATGTGTCTAACCTCGATAATGTGAAAATTAATGTGTTCGCATGTTGCAAATACACTTATAATACAATACTTGGACACGAAAATTAACGTAGTATTCTTAAAAATAATGTGTTTACTACGTTGATTTATTAGCTGTAAAATCGTGTTGGACAAACATGGCGTTAAATATTTCTAGCTTTTTATCCGTTATCAGCATTACGAACGCGACGCTATATTACTGTATTTTTTTTTTTAAATAACAGTTGCAGTTCAATATATCATTAAAACAAAATTAAAAGGTATTATTAAAAAAACATATTATAAAACTAAGTATATGCATGCATATTTGTTTTAGCTCAAACGACATAAATCAGTCTTTAAATACTTGCTACAAACAAACCTATACCTTATTGAGCTAATTCAACATTTAAGATTCAACAGTAAATTTTTCATCACGACAATTTTTTATTTTTAATGGCTTTGACTATAGATATGCTAAAAATTTGTTGTGTGTCTATTGTATGATATGAAAGCTGTACTATTTCTACATTTAAATGTTAACTAAGGATTTCTAATGCCAGGATACTAACGTATTTATAAGTTGTCGTTATTTAATTTTCTGACTATAAATTATAACATAAATAATAGATAGTTGTACTATTATCAAGTTTAGTTGGCACATCAATACGCTTAGTAAATCCCCCTGATGTTCACGAAAGTAAGAATCACGCGGGTTCGCCATCTTTAGAGATTTCTTAGATTTCCACAGATGGCAGGCAGCAATGTGTTCCTACATTTCTGTTCCAATCGAATTCCGTTCCATTAAAGAAACCACTACTTCCAAATGCCGTACACCGAGAGCCAAGATTTTTTACACTTCAAAAACGACGGGAGGATGATGAAATGAGATCGCGAGCACTAAGGAAGTGAATGGGCGAAGGTAGAGTCAGCAGCACCCCGAGAAAACCCTCCACGGCAGCACCTCCACGTTTTCTACATGCGAAGAACCAAGGGTTTGATCCCGCCGCGTTTCAACAATGCAGCTGCGGGTAGCGGTCCTCAAAATGCCCGGTCTCTTCTGCAGCTGTAAGTGCACTCTCCATGCAACATCAACTTTTACAGCAGTTGGCCACATTTTTAGAGTTTTTTTGTTCCAAAGAGATGTAAGTAAAACTTTTGACGTGAATACATCTTTAAAATTGCTTCCATATAGGGAAGCAATTCAAAAAGCGAATGATAAAATCGGGGGATAGAGTTTGGTGTTGCAGCTACATGTCTATCATCTCCATCCAAAATTTAATTACACCACTGGATAGCTAAAGGATCAAAGAATTCGTTACGCTAAGTGAGGACTGTAACGCATCACGCGCGGTGGAGGAGGAAGCGCCGCCATTTTGATGTCATTTTGCTGCGTTTCGTGATTTCCATTTAGTATAACATTTGACTAGGAGAAGCTACGACGTTCGCTTGAGTTTCAATCATCAGCTCTCGTCAAAATCTATCGATTGAATATATAAAACATATAATTAATAAAGTTATTACACGGTAATTATTTGTTTACTTGATTTCTTTCCTGAACCCGACGAACGGAAATTTTTGCTATCATAAACAAAACATGGAAATCCGAAGGTCTTCTTAGTGTTCAAACATGATTATAACATACATAAAATGGCGTATTTAATATTTTGTATAGAAAGTATTACCTGTTACGTCGTACACGTATTCACGTACAACACACGCCGTGTCCATGACACAGCCACACCCCATGTTTTTTTGTTCTTCCAGGCTGTCCATCACCGAGTTCGATTCCCTCGGGAGCCCGTAGTGTCCGACGAGGTCAAGAGACTGATAGAGGGGATGATCTGCCGTCAGGACGAAAGGCTGAGCATTGAGCAATTGCGTGCCCATCCCTGGATGAATATGAAAAGGTCTTAAAAAGGGTAATTGGTTTACGATGGTACTTTTTAACATGCTTCTTTAGGCTTTGGTGCGTGAAACAGATCTTTTGATAACTGATTCCACATTAATCTCAGTTGTTCTTAGATTATAAAATAAATTTTATTTTTTACCCAAAAAGACAAAAAAAAATATTATTACGCACTTAAAGTTTCTCTTTCGCCATCGTAAATACCCCCCCCCCCCCTTTTTTTTTTTTTAGAAAGATTTTGTCAAGGCATATAAGAGCCAGGGCATTGATTGCTTTCACATGGTTTCACAAGAGGTTTAACACACTCTTATTAAAATAACTTCAAAATATATCCCCAGTTAAAATCCTGAGAAGAGCTAATATGAAAATTTATAAGATAAAATATTACCACAATTATAGTGTTAAAATATTAAAAAATGTTAAACTAAAAGATTCTCCTTCCCTTCACTTTCTTATCCCCTTCCCCTTCCCCTCCCCTTTCTCTCATTCCCTTTCCCACTTACATTTCCCTTCCCTTCCCTTACCATTTACCTTTACCCTTCACTTAGCATCCCCCTTTCCCACTACACCCTTTCCTTACATCTTTTCCTTTCCTATCCCTTTCCAAGCTCTTCTTTCCCATTCCCTTTCCCCCCGTGTCATTTCCCCTTAACTTACCCTTCCACCTCACAATCCACATATCTTTTTTTCAACAATTTTATTTTCAACTTTTTTCTTCCCACCCCTTTCCCTTCCTCGTCCCAAACACATTTCCCTCCTCCTTCACATCCTTTTCTCTTTCCTTTCCCCTTTCCTTTCCCATTTCTCCTCCCGCCTTCCCCCAACTTTCCCTTTCCACTTTTCCCCTTTCTCTCTCTTTTTCCCTTAAACCCATTCTCCAACCCATTCCCCTGCCATTATATTCCATGTACCACTTTACCTTCTCCTCCCCCTTTCCATACCACTTCTCTTTACCTTCCCCTTCCCTTTCCCTTTTCTTCATCCCTTTCATTTCTTCGTCTTCTTAATTCCTTTGCCTTCACTTTTCCTTCCCTCTTCCCATTTCTTTCCTTTCCCTTCCCTTTCCCTCATCTCTTTCCTTTCACCCTTCCCTTTTATTTACTCCCTTCACCTTCCATTCCCATTACCATTCAAAATCACTATTCCCTTTTTCCCCCCTTTCCTCTCACATTTCCCTTTTAACCTTCCCTTCCATTTCCTTAAATATATTTTCTCCTTTTTCTTCCCCCTTCCAATTTACCGCACACTTTCCCCTTTCATTTTGCTTCCTCTTACCCTTCGTTCTTCCTATTCCATCTTACCCGTACCACTCACTTTCTCCCATATTTTCCTTCTTCTGCTTCCCCCTTCATTACCTCTTCACTTCAGCTTTCCCTTCCTCCTATTCCTCCTCCCCCCCCCCCTTCCCTACCCTATCCCATACCTTCCCTATTAATTTCCTTTTCCTTCTCCTTTCCCTTTTTCGAAACTCTTCCTACTCCCCTTATCATTCCCTGCCTTTCCCCTTGCCCTTCCTCAAGCCTTTCCCTTCCCCTTGTATTTCCCTTGTCCTTGTATTTCCTCTGCTTTTACTTCTCCCCTTTAACTTCCTCTTCCCTTTTCCCTCCCTTTCCTTGCCCTTTCTCTTTACCTCTCATTTATCCTCCCCCCTTAGCATTACCTTCTCTTTCCCTTTACCATTACCTTCCCTTTCCCTTTCCTATTCCCTTTAGGTTTCCCTTTCCCATTCCCCTTGCCCTTCAACAACTCTTTATTTTCTCTTTCCATCTTCCGCTTTCATTCCCCTTCCCATTCCCTTCATCTTATTTTCCTTCATTTCCCCCCTCCCTTAATGCTTCCTTCCTCCTTACATTACCAATTTCCATTCCCTTCCCGCTTACCATAAACCTCCCAGTCCCACTTTCGTGGACAATTTCCCCATTCAAAAATCTTCCCCATTTCCTATACATGCCCTCTCTCACTTCCCCCTTTCTCATCTCTCTCATAATTTTCCTTTGCCTACTCCGTTCCCTTTATTTTCACCTTGCCTCTTTCCTCTCCTTTTTCCTTTCCTTCCCTTTCCTTTTACTTTCGTTATCCCTTTTACTAGCCCCCTTTCCCAACCAAACTCCCTTTCGCTTCACCCCTTCCCTTACCATTCCATACCCGCTTCCCCCTTGCACTGTCCCGTCCCCTTATCCTTTCCCTTTCCAACTTTTCTTTTCCCCTTTCCTATCAACTGTCTCTTTTCCTTTCCCCTTTCCCTTTCCCTGATTCCTTCCCCTTTCTTCTTCACATTCTTCACCTGTTGTAAAAATGGATGTACCAATTCTGAAACCTTCACAGGCATGCGCATAATAAATCACCAAAGTTTGATGGTAATTGGATGAATGGTATAGGAACGCATATGGGACAAACAAACAAACATTAATTTTTATATGCATATTTTAGCCTGTATATATTTACGATTTGTTTTCCTATCCATTTGTTAACCTGTTGATTTCAACTTCAGAACAGGCACTCACTGGATAAACTAATACCTCCAAGGATACGACTCGCGTGCCACCATTATTATTCGGACCACAGAAAAGAGGAAGTCATAAAATATTTACTGATAACTATCCGATACGACTCGCACGCCACCTATTGTACGTTATTTCATCTAGACCTTTACCTTCCTCGTATTTCAAAGGCCAAGTAGGTAAAGTTTCATAGCAATCGGATGAATAGTTTAGGAATGCGAAAGGGACATATAAATAAATAAACATTCATTTTTAACACAATTGATTAATTTTATATGCATATAACATTGGGCTCTGTGTATTTCGTATTTCGATTTTGCATTAGCTTCAAAGGCTAAAAATAATTGAAATATTAAAGAGTTAGTATACATGCATAACTATGCATTTAGCTTCAGAGGGAATAATGGCCTTTGTTTTTTGTAAATAAATGCATAGTTAAATAGATGTAGGCATACTCAAGAATATCCTAGAATAATTAACACATATGTTCTACATAAAATTATTTATTTCTTACTTTAGACCTAATGTACTTAGTTTTTAAGTAGCAAGAATTTTAAATGTAAAATATAGTTTTTTTTATTTTTACTTAACATACTTGCATTTAATTAAGCATTAGCAGTTGGAGGTATTAAGGTCCAGTGCCCTTTGCGGCTAAATGCAAATGTAATGTGTGCATGCAACATTTCTGAGAAATATAACAACTTAATTTTTTTATATTAATAAGTTTTTTCAATTATAACATTAAACACCGAAAACTATCCGTTCATGGACATAAACTTTGAAAACAGAAGATTTCTTCTTGCTTATCAATTGTATGCCAAATTTCAACAAGTGTACTATGGCAGTGGACAGTCGCCGATACTGAGTCCCGACAGTTTCAAGAACAAGGCTCCGTTAATGGTGTTAGAAGTTTCTAAACAGGACGATCGAGATATCGACAAGCATAAATATTCTACCAAACACTTATGCTTTTTGTCTGATACTTCACGATCGTCTTGCATCATACAACTGGCTAGACAAGCTAAAGAAAATTTTTCTCATAAATAATAGTGTGTTTGCGAGATTAATTTAGTTACAGCCAAGCATTGCTAGCATCAAGATGTACTGCAACCTGCAAGGTTTCCAGAGCCAAAACGGATTCTTCCTAAACGAGATTGCTGTCATGTATGAGAATGGTGGTAGGACTCGAACCCGCACTTTCCAGCCTCCGTATCTCTGGAAACTACTGGACGAAAAAAGTAAAAGTTCATGTGAATGGCTATGCAAATACTACCATGGCCTGCAGTGGATGAAGGTAAAATTCAGTACCACCAAGTGAAAAACAGTATAGATTATTTCCTTTTGTATAATCTGCATGGCATCATTTATGCTGCTGGACCTGAGCAGAAGAAATGGCTGAGCAATTTTTACGATGGAGTCACCATAATTTTAGTCCTGCAAACAGGACAATTGGTGTCCTTCCCTGCGCAATCATAGTGCAATGTATGGTGGGCAACCACACGACAAGTTTGAACGAATATTTGCCTATACAAACTCGCAGTTAATGCGGAAATGACGCAGTGAGAGTAGAGCCTGCATATATAAAAGGTGTGCAACAGTTCACACCTTCAGATAATAAGCAGGGCAAAAGTCACAAAAAAAGAATATGAACTAAAATCTATCCCCTAGGCAGGAGGTAAAGGTCCGGTGTACCAGGTACTCCAAAGTAAACTGCAAAGGGTCTCTGGAAGGCACTCAACAGAGTGCTCTTTCAGGGACTCAAGCAAATAAACAAAAAAAGCCTTCAGTTGCAGTCCGACCTGCAAGAAGATGTTTTCATTTCATTCTGCCAACGTGAATGTGAGTGTAATACCTAGCTAAATCAGTGTCGAGTACAGCTACTAGGATGCAGGATATCTACGCACATGTACAGAAAACTGTGATGGAAGCGCTCAGCACTGGCGGTTTTCGCACTTTCCTGTGTCCTACAAACCGACTCAGCAACTGCTAGATTGCTGCTAGCCTGGAAAATGTGTTGTCTGTCACATGAGATCGCACACGTTTCTTCCAACCAGCATCGAAGAAGTAGTCGCTTCATCTTGGATGTGCCGCAATACGAAATTTATTAATCAGGCCAAACATTAGATTCTTAATAAACATTACATTTTAATTTTGTTATCAAAGAATTATTAAACAATTAAAATATGACTTAGAAATAAAATATAAATTACATTCAGACGGAAGAATGCAGCCATATCCGGCATAATGATACATGCTTTGAAATCGATAACCACGCAATCGGCTATCGACACATCGGCAGTACGGGCTGTTCGACACATGCTCGCATTGGCATGTTCATCGCACACACCCTGGTGGGGTGTCGATGTGGCATAGCGGCCTGTGCAACCAGAGGGATCATTGGCAGTCGGCAAAAAATTTTGCTTAGGTACGCATAGAATGCACCATCCATTGGGATGAACATAAGAATGACACTCAGCAGACAGATGTTTCCTATTGCCATCACCCGGCCTCTGTAGAGGGCCTGGGAAGTACCTGACGGGTGCTACGGGCGTCGCGGTGCTGCTGGCTAGTGAAACACTAGGCAGTTGATGGTGGGTCGTGGGTACTCTGCCCCCGCGTGCCCTGCCAGGTACGCGGCTTGAAATCTACCCTAAAATCAGGCCGCTCGGCTGTGTGGAGGACGGGGTGGCGCGAAATATTGTAAGCGGCACTGGTTCTGTTGATTTACGTTTAATTAACGGACTTCTCCGGTGGTTCGCATGGGTACGGGATACTCCCTATGCGTACTCTACGTGGTGGCAGAACCGCTACAAACACTACGTGAAACAGTTACATGAACATACGTTACTTACAGAACCAAACACGACACTAATATCACACTATGAATTCGCCGCGGCAGTCTCGCGGGACGCGTCTGCGAGTGTTCTGGAGACGGCCAGTGCCGAAAGTCTTAGCGTGGCTCAGTGAGCGTGACCTTAAATTACACTTACTTGTGGTTGCAACCGGTAGGCGTATGCGCGGCGGTTTATCGAAAGCGTGTTGGCTGGAGTCGGCCAGTGCCGTACTTAGCGTGGTCCGCGACACGGTGTGGAACCACTAACGAAGGCGGTCGGGATAAGCCCGGGTCCGCAGAATACATGCCGATTTGACGTGAGCAGCTGTGAAATAAAAGAAAAAGTTTAAGTATTAAAATAACTGCAGAATGACCTATTGGTGAAACACAGTGAAAGGCTGCTCACGGACACACATCTTGACCCGGCGCGGAGTAGTTGGAGACTCCCGAACATGGCTGCTTCGCAAGGGAGGGAAAGTTTTACCTCCTTTGTGAGTCGGCGCCAAAAACTTACATTAACTTAATTTGCTCTATTATAAGCAAAAAATACATTCCAGGTGCCCAATTAAAAGGCAGCACTTGGTAATAGCATGCTTAAGGCTTGACGTCGTCCGGGCCTGCGGCCCCTTTGAGCCCGATATGACACCGCCCAACCACCATCTCTATTCAAACCGCCCGCTCGTGCGTGCGTGTGTGCGTGTGTATCTAGCCCGGCAAGAGGGCGCTTAGAAGCAGTGCGGCGACCCCTAAAATTGCTACATTTAATATTAATTGTAAACCTTTTTGTTTGTTCTCATTCATCTTTGCCCCAGTGTTGTGCAGTTTACTTGTGTTTCTTTAATTTAAATATGTTACTTGAAATAACCACAGACGTTGCCCGGGCGGACCCGAACAGGCACGGACTTGGACGAGAGTAGGAACGTTTTATATAAATTATCATTAATTAAGTAACTATTAACAAACTTTAAACTATCAGTAATTTTTATATATTTTTTAATGTTGATCTGTAATTTGCTTAACTTTCGCCGGGGCACGGAATCGTAGGATATAGTAACGGTAATTGTGTTGGCGCGAAGGGCGCCATGTTGCCACCTGCGAGCGATGAGCTCAGCCCAGTCCATCTTCATCACTGACCGAGAGCAGACGCGCCAGCACCCTGGGGACCTCAACCTTTGTTCATCACTGACCAAGTAATTTCTGTATCGTTAATTCTTTTTAAATCGCTTTCGTTCGTCATCCTCGGGGCAGCTCTCGGTCAGCGGGCTGTTTAATTAATTAATTGTCTCAGTCGAGTTTTCAGCAATCGTGTAATAAATAAATTTTGTAGCATGGCCACGTGTGTGGACCATGCCTTCACCTAAGTCGATTCGTGCCTCAGGCTTTTTCTACCGTGAAACGTGTAACGGACGTGGAGATAACGTGTTAGTGAAATTTAATCTGGGAATGAATATAAATTGAGTATTTTTATTTAACCACGTGGTGAGTGACTTAGCCTAGGAGTGTGGCGTGCCCGACGCCTAGAGCGGGCCAGGTCTGGATAGGTAGGGTAGAATGGGCTGGTAACTCGTCCCCACTTGGGCTACGTCACGCCCTGAGCGAGAGACTCCGCCGGGTCCACGTGCCCCTACACGTGGTGGCGCCCATACTTAACATCTTAAAATCACCGGGAACGTGCGCGCAGCCCTCAGGCTTAACAATTGTTTCAAAGTATTTAATTATTCGAATTGTGGCATCACGTTGGCAACTGTAAATTTACTAACATATTGTCTCACTGTGAATTGTTTTAGTGGGATTTCTCCTAATCCGACTTGATCATTGTCACGAGCACTTTAATTAAGGCCAGTGTCTGCGGTGAATGTTAATGAGGTTTGTTGTCTACTCCGTGCGTGCGGTGCTCGCATGGAGTGGCTACGACGCACTTGTATAATGTTTGGTAATTAGTAATTTTGTCCAAATGGCTTTTCCCTTAATTTTTTTATGGGTTCGAGCCCCCGGAGTTACATGCTCTTAAGTTTCTTTACGTCTATTGGGGTCATGCCCGAGGCGCTCGCCTGACTCATTCCCACTGGCCTGGGGGTGCACTCCGAAAATAGGATCGGGTATTAGCGGTGCGGAGAACGGGCTAAGAGGCCATGGTCGGTAAACTTCACTATATAATTTTAAAGACTACAGAAATATATATCGAAAAAGACTTGAAAACTATACCTGTATATATACCGTACCTATCTCTGATTTTTTTTTATAAATGTCGTTGATGTCCCTCGGCTTTAGGTCCCCGATTCCCCGTTTACGTGACTGTCCAGTTATGCCCATACTGCTCTCGTCGGTGAGGTGTGGGTCCAGGCCAACGTGGCCGGGACAGGGAACTGCGGGACCTGTAGGGAGAGTTAGGTGAGGAGGGATAGTTGTAGGCTGTTCCAAGGATAACCCAGCATAGATGATTTCACGAGCCCCTTTTATTATCGTTTTAGAGCCTGCCGCAGCCTGGCGGAACCGTCGCGGAACAAGCGCCCTTCCCGCGGTGACCCGGACTCCCGTAAGACCGTACGGTCCGTTAACACGTGCCGACCCGGGTTGGGAACTTTCCAACGTAATACTGACCCGTTTAAGGTTACTCTGTGAAGAAGCGCAATACGTGCGCGGCCCGTTACGTAATGTTTCGTAAAGACGACGAAGGTTCTGAGACCCGTAATTGCACGTCCGCGTTCTGGAACTCTCGGTTGGTAACGTCACTCGAAAGACTCGTAAATTCAGTTAGATAAATGACTCGCGGAGGCAGCTCGGCTGCCGCGACAATCCGTGAACTAAACGTACGACTGGTCACGAGCTCAAGGTACGCGCCTCGCGAGCAGCGCGGAGCGGCGTACATGACTGTCTCGGTTCGAGCTCTGAACACGGCTGCCCTTCCCCGCCCGCCAGCGGGAGCCCGCGGGCTGCGGGGGAGGGGAGGATAAATCGGCCGGCGTGGAAGAGGTCCCGCCCCGCGGCGCGCCAGGCTGCAATTACATACTAGCCCAATTGAGAAAACACTGAATATTTACACAGCTAAACGAAACATTAATCACAAGCAAATTTACAGAATTAATAAATTACGATTACATTATTTACATAGATGTTGAGGCCCGTGACCATTTGGGAAAAATATACAAACACAAAATTATCTATTGCACAAAAAGGCTCACTGGCACGCTAGGGCGCACGCGGGTGCGTCCCTGGCCGTCGCACTTAACCGATGTTGCACTGGGGAAAACACACTACCTCAGGCCCACGTCGGTGGCCAGCTACGGCCTCTGCACCTGGGAGGGTACGACGACTGTCGTCATATGCCCCCCCTCTCCCGAGGCCGTCCTGGCCCCCGACGCCGACCTAGACCGGCAGCTGCGTCCGAGTCCGACCACGTGTCTGGTCGTCCGAGTCCGTCACGTCATTTCGTATGGGTCGGGCAAACTGGGGCAGGAGCTGCATCACGCTGCAGCATAGCCCCCCGTCGACCGTCCGTCGTACATCTCGGGGCTTGTACTGACCTCCCCACTCGTAGTCCCGGAAGTAGTGACGGGCCGTTTTCTCACGCGTGTAGCGGCGCAATGCCGGTCCCCTCCCCGCCTGAGTGGTCGTCATCGGCTCCCCGGAAGGCAAGTCCAGGACCACCTGCTGGGCCCTGTCAACATCGCCCTCCCCACTGAGGAGCCAGACCGTTACCCCATCTGTCACGTCCTTGCTCACGTCCGTCCTCTTCCCCGCCATCCCAGGAGTGGACGCATCTCCGTCCACGTCTCTGGACAGGCTCCGGCAACGTCACCACTGGTTCACTCAGGCCGACCAGGTTGCCCTGTGCAGTGTCGTCATGCGTCACGTCCTCGATGAGTGGTCTGTCATTATCGTTGGCGTCATCTGGCGGAAGCACCCGGTCCACAAAGCGCTCCAGCTCTGCCATGCTCGCACCACGCGGGCCACTTCCGCCCCTCCTGACGGGCGTCCTTGCCCCGCCCCCTCTTGCCAGCCGAAAAACGCTGTCTCCCATTTGATGTCCCCTCGTAGGTAACTGAGTCGGTGTCGTCGTGCGGGCCCGTTCGTGCGTCGTGCCCCAAGTGTCATCGTCTCCGTCAATGTTCCTGCTTACCACCCGCTGTGACCTGGGGTGGACGTGTCCCCGTCGACGTCCCTGATTCAACTCTGGTGGCGTCACCACGGGGTCTCCGAAGTCGACCAGCACTCGCACGGCGACATTGTCATTGGCCCTGTCCTGGACCACCGGTCCACTACCGTCGTGGCTGCCGTCGTGTGTCCCGTCCCGTGTGCTGTCCTCGTCAACGTCCCTGCTTACCACCCGCTGTGACCTGGGGTGGGCGTGTCCCCATCGACATCCCTGATTCATCTCCGGTGGCATCACCACAAGGTCACCGAGGTCGACCAGCACTCCCACTGCGACTTCGTCATTGGCCCTGTCCTGGGTCATTGGTCCACTTCCGTCGTGGCTGCCGTCGTGGCTGCCCCCGTGTGTCCCGTCCCGTGTGTCGTCGTCCTCGTCAACATCCCTGCTTACCACCCGCTGTGATCTGGGGTGGGCGTGTCCCCGTCGACGTCCCAGGTCCGGCTCCGGTGGTGCCACCACGGGGTCGCCGAGGTCAGCCAGTTCTCCTTTGGTGACGTCATCATCGGCTCCGTCACCAACCACTGGTCCGCTGTAGTCGTGGTCATCCTTGTCGTGCGGATCGTCTTTCAGACGGATGTCGTCTCTGTGTACTTTAGTCGTCCATCCGTCAGCGCGATGTGAGAGGTACGAGGTGGTCCCCAGTCTGTCCACTACCTCCTGCGGTCCTGACCACTTAGGGGCCAGACTGGCACAAAAACCCTCTCGCCAGATGACAGGTGGTGACACCTGACAAACAACTGCTGGCCCGGCTCCAATCGTCCTGGGGGCCGGTGCGTCTGCGGCGTGCATCGGGCCAGGTAGTCAGCTTGGCGACATCGGGCATCTTCGCGCAGATCGTCCGCGGTCATTTTGAGCGAGTCGGGGGGTGTGCGAGCTTCCCCGGGCAGGGCATGGCTTCGGCCCTGCATCAGTTCAGCGGGGGAGTGGCCCGTGACCACGTTCGTCCGACGGCGCAGGCAAAACAGCAGCGTCAGCAGGTGCAGGTCCCACTTAGTGTGGTCCTCATCCAACCGGATGCGCAGCTGAGTTTTAATGTCCTGATTCCGCCTTTCGGTTGGATTCGCGCGCGGATGGTAGGTGGGCGTCGTGTGATGCTCCACCCCCCACCCTGCGCAGGACATTCGCCAGCTTCTCCCCGTGAACTGCACCCCGTTGTCCGTCAGCAGGACCGCGGGGTACCCGTATCGCGGGAAGAACTCGTGCTCAAGCAGGGCAATCACGGTGCCAGCCTTCACGTTTGGTACTGCGAACGCCTCCGCCCAGCGGGTGAAGACGTCCGTGACCACAACAATGAATCGCCGACCACGGGACGTGCGAGGATACGGCCCCATAATATCCACCGCCACAGTGTGGAAGGGATCCCGGGGCTGACGTGGGACCTGTTGCTCCCTGCCGTCGGGTCGCCTGGACTTCCGCTCCTGGCAACGCAGGCAGGCCCGCACGTAGCGTCTCACTTCCACCGCGTCGCCAGGCCAGTGGAACGTCCGTCTGACCTCACGCAGCGTCTGCTCCGCACCCGGGTATCCCGCCAGGGGGTGGTCATGCAGGTAGCCCATGACCCAGCGCCTAGCCTCGGGCGGCACGTGGGTCCGCCACCTGCTTGTCCTGTGAGCCCCCCTGGTCTGGAGTACCCCATTCAGACTTCGGCAGCCCGGTACCACCCCTTCCCCGCACTCTGTCAGTCGAGTCTGGGTGTCGGGGTCCCGGAGCTGCGCCGCGTGGACCCACGTGAGCAGTTCAGTCATCGTTTCTGGTCGCGCGTCAGGCGCAGGGGCAGTGGAGCTTGTCAGCGCGTACAACGCACACGGTCGGGGCACCGAGTCCTCTATCCCGCATTCACGCTCAGGGAGGAGCACTTCCTCCCAGCCCTGGTCGTCGTGGAACTCATTCTCAGGATCCGGATTCCGGGACAACTCGTCGGCCAGCTGATTTTCACGTCCAGGAATTTGTTCGACCGTGAACGAGAATTCCTGGATCAGCATGGCCCACCGAGTGAACTTAGACTTCCGGCGCTGAACAGAGTCTAGCCAGCGGAGGCATTGGCTGTCGGTTCTCAGCGTGAATGAGCGCCCCTCGACATGGTGACGGTACCTCTGCAGGGCCCAGACCACCGCAAGGCACTCCTGCTCATTCACGTGATACCTCCGCTCAGCCTGCCCAAACTTGGCGCTGGCGTACTCGATCACGCGACTCACGCCCCGGTCATCCATCTGGTACAGTACCGCACCCATCCCTCCTGACTCGCGTCTGTCTGGATGAAGATGGGGCGGCTGGGCACCAGGCGTGAGAGCGTGTGACAGTTCCTGAACCAGTGCTTCACCTGTCGCAAGGCCTCGTCCGCGGTGGGGGTCCACCGGAACTTAGTCTTCAGCGACAGTAGGTCCTTCATCGGGGCCGTTACCGTGGCGAAGTCGGGGACGAAGGACCGCAGCCAGTTGAGCAGCCCCGGCAGCTTCTGGAGCTGCTTCAGCTCCAACTGCTCAGGTCGGGGGCGGCACCCCTCCGCCGTCACAATGTGTCCCAGGAACTCGATCTCAGTGGCCCCAATGTGACATTTCTTTGTGGCACACGTCAGTCTGTGTCTGGCCATACGTTCTAGCACCAGTGCCAGATGGTGCACGTGCTCCTCCCACATCCTGGACCAGATGATAACGTCGTTCAGATAGGCACTGGCGAATTCGCCAATGTACCCATCCAGAACACGTACCATCAGTGCCTGGAACGTGGCAGGGGCGTCCATGAGACCAAACAGCATGGCGCAGAACTGGTATCGCCGGCCGTCTGGTGCTGTAAATGCCGTCTTAGGGCGGTCCTCCAGGCATACCGGCACCTGCCAGTAGCCCGATTTCAAGTCAAGTGTCGTGAAGATAGTCGCGTCCCCCAGTCCGGCCAGGGCGTCCGTGATGTTGATCTGCAGGAGCGGGGCCGGAATGGTCAGTTTGTTTACCGCCTTAAAGTTCACGCAAAAGCGTAAACTTCCATCTTTATTGGTGGCCAGCACCACCCGCGAGTTGTACGGGGAGGTGCTGGGTTCAACCACCCCGTCACGTAACATCTCGTCAATTTGAGTCTGTATAGCCCCCCGTTCTCGGATGCCAAATCCGTATACCTTCTCAAAGGGCGGGGCGGTGCGGTACCATCGGTATCCGGTGTTCAGTAACGTTCGTCCGTCGTAGCCGGTCCGTGGCCGCAAATACCTGTGCCTAGGAGGCGAGGACATTGTTGATGACGTCGACTTACTCCTCGGGGACACCGTGCTGAAGATCCTCTAGGCGGATGACTGACTGAGGGGGATTGGGGGGAACCTGGTGCACGCCGTACACTGTCCAGCGCCCCCGGGTGCCGAAATGCATCCGCCCAGCTCGTACTTCCACGGTGGCGTCGACCTCGTACAGCCACGGGACTCCCAGGATCACCCCCTCGCGGTTCTCGGGGACCACCCAGGCCTCGATGTGGCTAACGTGACCAACGATGTTCAATGTTTACTGAGTGATGCCCCCTGCTGCGACGACGGCGTCCCTGGTGGCCAGTTGCACCAGCTCCCTCCGCGGGGTCACCGCCTCCGCTCTCACCAGGTGGGCCGCGATGTAGGATCGGCTGGCGGCGGTGTCCACCAGGGCCAGCATCTCCCGTCCGTTAGCGTGGACGGGATTTCGCAGCAGCTCCTGCTCCTCGGGGCTGACCTGCCCCAGCTGTGCCGCCATCTGTCCCCCACCGCCCCCGGCCTCCTGGCCGTCCGGGCGTGGGGAACTCGCGGCGAGGTCCGCGGCTCGTCCCGGCGCTGACATGTTGACGTTCCGGTGGTCCACCTAGTCGACGACAGGTTGACGAGGCGGCTGGTCCGGCCCCGGAAAAACCCCCGTCGGGGCCGCTGTGGTCCTGGCGGCATCCAGTTGTTCCTGGGGCTGTCCCAGCACGGGAACTACTGGCGGGATGCCTATGCTGACGTTCCGGTTGCCCACATCGCCGACGGCACGTCGACGAGGCAGCTGGTCCGGCCCCGGTAAAACCGGCTTCAGGGCCGCGGTGGTTGTGACGGCATCCAGCTGTCCCTGAGGTTGTCCCGGCACGGGAACAGCTGATGAGCAGTTCTGTTGCCCCTTGCTTCCCGGCTGCGGACACGAGGTTGGTGTGATAGGTGCTGGCGGTGGTCGACGAGTCCTGTTGATTACTGGGTCTGCCGGTGGCTGGCGGGTCGGGGAGCGGCACCCAGTTGTCCCTCCGCCCCCGTTCCCGCATTTCCCGCCTGCGACGTGTTGCCTTCGCGCGCCTCCTCCCACGCGGCTCTGGTGGGGCACAGGCGATGCTAATGGTACGCCTCTGGGCAAAACCGGCATCGCGGCGGACGCTCGTCCCTCTCCCGCGTTTCTGTCCGCTCGTGATGTCCTCCTCCTGCTGCAGCTGTCTCTGGGCGTTCCCTGGTACCACCACGGTCTGTTGTCTTCCGCGGTCCCGCGCCGTCGGCGTAGCTCACCATGGCCATGTCATTGTCCGTGACCTTTGTGACGGTTACCCCCGTGGTCCCGAGCGGGCACGGGGAACCCTCGCGCCCCTAAGTGCCGTCCTCCACTGCGACATGTCGCGCTCAATCACGCGAGCGAGGGCCACGAACTCCTCTGTGTCTCGTCCGGCGGCTGTTCTCATGAAGGGGCGGAACTCTGGTAGCAATTGTTCGACGATGGTTGGTAACGCCACACTCACGTGTCCACTCGTCCCCAATCGGCGGAACATGCGCAGCTTCTCGTAAATGAACTGTTCCGCACTGTCGTCCTCATCCTGGTTCCGGCAATAAAATGTCTGCAGACACAAAGCACACGCCTGATCGTTATCGTACCTAGTCTCGACTTGGCGTACAAAAAGCCCCCACTCGGTATCAAAACTCCCGGCCATTGACCACCAGTTTCTTGCCTCGCCGCGGAGCTGTCCTGCCACTCGCGATGCCCACTCTGCCCGTCGCACTTCGTATAGTTTTAAGAGGTGCTCGCACTCCCGCAAAAACTCCCGCGGGTCCTCTTGTCTCTTCCCGCAAACACTGGCAACTCGAACTGTGTGTTCACGTACCGCACTACCGGCCCCTCCACGTCCGCGGGCCTTTCGCTCTGTTCCCGCTTACATTCGGCGTCTGTGCTGTCCGTGCCGTTCGCGCCCCTGGCTGCGCCGCCGGGCCCGCATACTACGCTTTTTACGTACATTTTCGCGGAGTCTCCTTCCTCATGCATGTCTGTTTCGAAACTGATTAGATCGTCTCTCTCTTGTCCCGCCTGCTTCCACGCCATCCTGTCCGCCGGTGCTACTGATCCGTGACGTAATCGCAATCTCCCCCAGTAATACAATCCGATTCTTCCCGGCGCGTTATCTTCAGTCGGAGATCCCACTGTGCCGCCGTCTTGAATTTCTGTCGCTCCCACGTCGCGCTATCTCTCGCCGAAACGTCTCGTGTTCGCACCATTCCCGCGCCACGTATTCTCCCGCCCTGCGACGGCTCGAGTTCGCGCCGCTCCCACGCCGCGCGGCTGCACCTGCTTCTGTCCTGTCCTGCACCTGTGCGCTTGCGTACGCTTGCGTGCGTTTGCGTGTGCTTACGGCCACACTAGTTGGGCGCCAAATGATGTTTCTCGGCTTTAGGTCCCCGATTCCCCGTTTACGTGACTGTCCAGTTATGCCCATACTGCTCTCGTCGGTTAGGTGTGGGTCCAGGCCAACGTGGCCGGGACCGGGAACTGCGGGACCTGGAGGGAGAGTTAGGTGAGGAGGGATAGTTGTAGGCTGTTCCAAGGATAACCCGGCGTAGTTGATTTCACGAGCCCCTTTTATTATCGTTTTAGAGCCTGCCGCAGCCTGGCGGAACCGTCGCGGAACAAGCGCCCTTCCCGCGGCGACCCGGACTCCCGTAAGACCGTACGGTCCGTTAACACGTCCCGACCCGGGTTGGGAATTTTCTAACGTAATACTGACCCCGTTTAAGGCTACTCTGCGAAGAAGCGCAATACGTGCGCGGCCCGTTACGTAATGTTCCGTAAAGACGACGAAGGTTCTGAGACCCGTAATAGCACGTACGCGTTCTGGAACTTTCGGCTGGCAACTTCACTCGAAAGACTCGTAAATTCAGTTCGATGAATGACTCGCGGAGGCAGCTCGGCTGCCGCGACAATCCGTGAACTAAACGTACGACTGGTCACGAGCTCAAGGTACGCGCCTCGCGAGCAGCGCGGAGCGGCGTACACGACTGTCTCGGTTCGAGCCCTGAACACAACTGCCCTTCCCCGCCCGCCAGCGGGAGCCCGCGGGCTGCGGGGGAGGGGAGGAGAAATCGGCCGGCGTGGAAGAGGTCCCGCCCCGCGGCGCGCCTGGCTGCAATTACATACTAGCCCACTTGAGAAAACACTGAATATTTACACAGCTAAACAAAACATTAATCACAAGCAAATTTACAGAATTAATAAATTACGATTACATTATTTACATAGTTGTTGAGGCCCGTGACAATTTGGGAAAAATATACAAACACAAAATTATCTATTGCACAAAAAGGCTCACTGGCACGCTAGGGCGCACGCGGGTGCGTCCCTGGTCGTCGCACTTCACCGATGTTGCACTGGGGAAAACACACTACCTCAGGCCCACGGTGGCCAGGTACGGCCTCTGCACCTGGGAGGGTACGATGACTGTCGTCACCGTCGTCCGGGTTCTCGTGTTCGAGACCGGGTGTGTATCCTAGCGGGAAAAACTGGCTATTAGTGAAAATGTGTTCCGGGAGGGTGCCAGGCTAGCTCTGTGTCTAATCAAATTTGAGTTCTGTGGGTGCATTGCCCCTGCATGGCCCGCTAGAACCGTCGGCGAAGTTTGCGGTTGGAGGGGTCCCTGGCTGTTAACACATCACAGGCCCTGTGCAGCATAACACACTGATTCCTAGCTGGGGTAGGAAGACTCAACACAATAACAGACACGAATTCGAACTTTATACTGTCGGTGACACGTCGCGCACGGCGTGTGTGGAGTGGACATTTAATCGGTCGAGCAGTTACAGTTACAGTTTACACTTACACGACGTACATTGTATTACCCTACGAAATTACATTGAATTAACACTGAGTGCTCTGACGCACTGCCACTAATTTAAGCCCTCATGCCAGTCGAGGTTAAGGGGGATGTTGATTGCAGACGGCAACCGGGTCCACCTGTGTGGACCACGGTCCGCAGTTAAATTAAATGCAAATTCTATGCGTAGCTGTCGTCATTGCCTGTGCACTCGATGTTTAACAAAAACACATTTATAGCGGGAGTCGGCCCGTACCGTATGGTGAACTGCCCCGTGTAATGCCTCGTGCGGGGAGTTTATAGTTAAGCGGCTGGGTTAGGCCCTACACCGTAAAAGGACCGGGGATGCACGGGGAGTTTATGCGACAAAGAAAAGATTTTGTTTAAATGACTATAGTTAGGTACCAAAAGTACTGTTCAGTGGGGACAAAGGGTGATGACTCCCTGTGAAACGCATGTCCGCCCTGGTCTGCGAGTCGCTCGGTACTGGTGTTTGCCCTTGGTGCGAGGGAAGATCTCAGCGTTCTCTCGCGCCAAAGTTGCTAAAGTTCCGTTATTCGGAAATAATTTTAATAACAAGAAGCTAAGAGCAACTCTAAATTTACACATTAATTATTAATAACTAATCTGATTTACAGATACTCTTTAATAATTAGGGTTAGTAAAATTATGTAAATTAAGTTTAAATATTAAAAGTCACAACAGAGACTTTTCGTCACTTACTGACTGCTCTAGTGTCTAGTCACACATAAAAAATAGAGAGGTAATATCTATGTTAACATAACATAAGGCTGAAGGCCGCAAGAGAGGCACTCACAAACTTATTAACATAAATTCACACGTGAGTGTCTCGGTCACTCCTGCATCGCACTTTCCTTGGGCGGGGATTTTAATTCATAGTTGCGTTACTATTAAATAAGGTCTGATTTTTAATGAATTGGGGTCTAGGTATTTGATTAATTAAGCATGTCCCTTGGTTCTACCTGGTCCTCAGGCGCTCGCCTGACTCGGGTGGGCCATGGCTAGGGGTACATTCCGTTAGTGGGGTCGGAACCTGGCGATTGCAGGTCGGGCTGGCTTTGGGGTGGCCTTCGGCCAGACGACGTAATAGCTTTCATTGTTTAGTATGCGATTGCGTTATTTTGATGTATTAATTTTTCTAACTATCATTAACATTGACGCCACTCCCGCTTCCTGTCTAAGTTTTTAATTGATTATTATTGTTGAAAGTGATCTCAGGGGTTTTAACGGGGGTCCGGCCTCGTGGCTGCAGGCATGAGCGTGTCGCGGTTCGAAACCTACCCGGGCTGTTCAGGCCACCCAGGACGCCTTATAAATAACTGGTAAACGATTTGACACGACACTGCACTTTATTCAGAACCGATACACTTATTGGTCCAGGTACTGGCCGCTTCTGTTGTCTGACCGCTGCAACACGCGTATCTCTCTACGTAAACGGTACGCGCGACCAGGATAGGTTGCCAAGTGGTGTACACGGACTTATACAGTGGCCGATTATAAATGTGAAAGGTGCGGTGGATAGCCACAGATCTCCTGTGCTGCAAGAACTTCTACAGGCAGTTACGTTAACATGGAAGACAGCACATACAAACGGACGTTCCCAAAGTTATTTGCAATCTAACCTGTGGCGCAATATTGAGGTCCCGAAAAGTACGTAACCCGGTACGCTGGAATCATACACGTTACAGTCACTTTCTAACTGGAAATTCTCGGTTAGATTGCACATTACAAGTTACACATTTACAGACGATGAAAGTTAAAGGCGAAAGTTAGTGAGTAAGAACTCGACACACGTTGCTAAGAGTCTTCGATGATAACAATTAAGTAGCTGTGAAGCCGAAACTGCGTAACTCAATTACGCTGTCCTTAATCTCTGGACACGAAATTACGTAGAAAATGCAAAGTTCCCTGTTGGGATAAAATTAATTAGTTACGAGACGCCGAAATATCTTGCGACTGGGTAGGGTCGGCGCAGAACTGGTAAAAGTATTTTAAAACTTACACTATTGCTGATATGTGGATGTAGCGCGAAAGTTGATGGCTCTGCGTTCGCGGAGCGTCCGACCCCTGTGAGACGGTAACTGAACTCGAGACCGCCCTGCGGCCTCGCGCCTAAACACATGGAGCGCGGGAAAACAGATCCGGCCAGTTTTGGGCTTAAAAGACATGTTACACAATATATGATTATAAAACAATTAGACATAATTTCCCTTGGACTAGTTATCTTTTAATTGTTATTATTTAGTTGTTTTTGATTTAAAAGAATAATTGCATATTTAATTCGACGCATTGCCACACCCGGCCGGGCGCTGTCATCGCTTTGGTGTTCGTCGCGGCGCACTTTTATACACTCGGCGGACATCATGCTCGGGCGAGTTTGATGCACTTAAGAGTAAGTGTTGTTGTGACATAACGGCCTGTGCGAACCAGAGGGAGCACCGGCGGTCGGCGTCAACATTATAGGATTTTGTAGTGGGGGCCACAGACCCTGAAACTATTTGTAGTAAAAATTGTAACGCTAATGGTAAAATATTCATAAATAATAAAATATTTACGTAAAGAATAAATAAAAGATCTGTGGCCTCATCCTCCACTTGGATTCGTCACTGTACACTTTTGACATATTCTTTAATTACTTGATTTCATTTGATATTTTTTCCTTAAGTAAATATTTAATTATTTATGAAATTTTACCTTCAGTATTGCATTTTATTCGACATAAATTCCAACTTTCAATTCGGATAGTAATTATAAGTAATTATATAGTTACATTGTTAAAACCATAATGGGCATTTTCAATAGTATTAGAGGCTTTCTTGACTTTATCCTTCGATCAATCAATGCTCGTGGGCCACAAATATCTCGCAAAACCGGTAAATCGAAATTCCAATCACAGTCGAACTCGAAAGCTCTAGAATATTACGCACTATTTTGATTTGAGGTTATGTAATTTAATGTGTATTTAACGTCTAATTGTAATTGGAAAAAAAATCTTTCGCATTTCGTAAATAGTACACTAAAATGTGTACTGCTTAAAGTTAAATACAATAGAGAGAAACCCGAGGTTTGTTGGAATGCCAATTGTAAACATGTTTATTTAAACAACTTTGATGGGGCTTCCCCAAGTTTAGTACTTTACGCTTCTTCACTTTCCCATACTTTTAAGCCTACTCCTTAGTTCTCTTTAACTAACTTTAAATATCTTGGCTTTAACCATCCTTCCTGTTCCTTTCATTGTTTTTCCAAGCATCCATTGTGTCCTTTTGTCTGTTTTGACCACCCTCTGTATCTGTTTCCTTTACTCAAGGATGATTTGTAGGGTAACCCATAAGTATTTATACTTATTTGCCTGCCCTACCTCTGCCTCTTCAATCTTAAACTTTCTTTATCACCTTTCTTTTCCTTGTAAACCTAGCCACGTACGTCTTTTTTTTTATTATTTATCTTCATATATTTTGCCAGTGACTAGCGCTCAAAGTTGTCCTTGTTCGACCTCACTGGGAATCGAACCCGGATTGCCTTAGTGGCAGCTTTGAATATATATACTGTATAGAAGTCGCGAGTGGATAGGATTTACTCTACGTTTTTCAGAAGCGTGTGATGAGCAGCTTGGGAACTTCACCGCTGCAGTGCGCTGCCGTAACGCCCTGTATTGTCTTAGTAGTTATTTACACGTTAGAGCGCAGCGCTGTCGCCCGCTGTCATTCCCCGCACCCCTCATCCATCATTCACTGCAGCTCAACGTCGTTCAACGGGAGGGGGAAGGGGTGTTTGAAGAGTTTGACACTTGTCCGCTAGGGACCACCACAAGTCGATGCCCTAGAGATGGTGGCGATTGCGGCGGTGAATTAACCAACTACCTCAAAACCGTATTAGAAATTTTAACCTGGGCTGGCGACTTCTATACAGTATATATATTCAAAGGTGGCAGGGAAGTGATCTGACTGATCAACCACAGTGGCCATCTCATCTTCGTTAACCAATCCCTTCTCATGCTGATAGAGGCAACTCTGCAGAATTTTACCACAGCTTGCATGCAAACTCATAAACCATATCATTGTGTTTTTTTTAATGATTTAAAAATTTTTCCTTAATAAACTCAGCTAAATACAAAGTATGAGCTTACACATTAACAAACTTTGAAATTAACAGGATTATTTGGAATTTAATTGAATAAAATACACCTGCAATTAGGCTCTCGCCGAGTGGAAAGGAGAGGACTCCTACTTTACTCTACCATTTGTAGAACCTTCCCATCAAGTCTAGTGCAGTATAATTTTAAGGTGTGCTATAATTCAGCAAGGTGCATAAATGCTAAGTGTAAGCTAAATTACAAAGTAGGTAATAGCATATCTTAAAAACCATAAATAGGTATATATTAAGGGGCTCACCTAGTCAGGGGTGTATCTGTGTTAGGTGGGATAAGTGCAACGCTCGCTGGTGCTTCTAGCGTGGTATTGCCTCCAAGCACAAGGCTCTGAACTGGCATGCAGTATTCTTCTCACGTCATACATAGGACAAATATGTGATTTTAATGGTGACTATCATTAAATGGGGAAGAAATAAGGTAAAGGTGTAATGCAAGTCCCAATACTGATTTCAAGAATCTTTACTGTATCTTTCATGCCTAAATATTATTATGAAAAAATGTTTTTCAGTTGGTTTCACTCATAGTTCAGAAACATAGTACGGAAACAGAATTATTCATCCGCCCTCAATATGTTCTTAAATGCTGTTGTAAACAGACACCAATCGGATATCTTTAGCAGTTTTTTTAATCACATGATTTCCAGGTAGGCTGTGGTACCCGGCTTTGAATGGGTGAATAAAAATTGTTAAAAGCTTAACTTGCAAAATTATGCTGGCTAAATGGCCACCATAAAATGTGGATGTCCGTTAGATTTAGGAACTAAAATAAGATTTTGCTAAAAAAAATTAATAGTTTTAATTATGATAGTGATGATAATAATAAAGGTAATGTCTCATATTACACCAACAAATTAAAAAAAAAAAAAAAAACTGTAAAAGGAGCTGGGGTGGAAACACTACAGGTAAGTGGCTGATAGAAAGACTGGTGAGACTGTTCAAGGTGTTCAAAGGAAGGGGTGTTGGGGGGATCTGGGATATAAGTTGTACAGGAGTGATACACAGGGAGGAGAGACCATGAGTGGAAGATACATAGGGAGTGGAGGCAAACAGAGGGAAGCATTTATTCTTGGCGAGGGTAGGGTGAAGTGGAATGGCCTTGAGGGAAAGGTATTGCCAAGGACCTGCGGAGAAAACCTAAAGGAATGGAGAGTAAAGTAGGAGAAGGACACCTTGCAGGTGTATTTAATCAACCATAATAAAATTCAATTTATCAATTTTAAAATAGATTCTCAACAGATTTCTAATTGTACTCAGTTTGTATATTCAGTATTATTATTAACATGAGGGTGGGCAACCTGATGCACTTTGACTATTTTGAGTGGTTGGCACTAAAATAAATAATACATTTATTAAATTGCTTTTACCTTGTTACATGTTTTGAAATTTCTTCATAAGTATATTAATGATTTGACCTTGCAAATAAAGTGAGTGAAATCTACTTGAGCAATTTGACCCTAAATCATATATTGTTTATTTTACAAAAATAAAATTGCATCAGGATTGATGGGGTGAAAACCAAAGTAGGAGAACAATCAAATTGGTCAAGTGCGTATCAATTTTAAGAAAAGTATATTTAATTTTTTTGTTCCAATTGTAATAATTAAATTTGTAATAAATGTAAAGAATGTCAGCTGTTTCCAAACAAATAAGAGATATAAACACTAAAATGTATTCATTATATCTTAATATTATAACTTCAGAAAGTTTGTCTATTTAAAAGCAGTGCTTATACATTTTCAAAGCTGCTTAATACAATGCAGGAGTAAAACTAATAATTGATTCCATATATCATTACAATTACTCTTCTTTTGTCGTTATCCAATTTTGTTTTCTGCCTGTAATTATATATGTGCAGCTTGAAATAATTGTTCACAATTTTTTTTTTTTCAGTTCTAAACACAGCAACTGGCTTGAAGCAGGTATGGAAGCAGAATCAGCCAACATTTTACAGCAAGTTATTCGAAATAGTGACCAGTTTCCGGTCAAATTTCCCATTGATGCAGTGCGGTGTGCATCTTTGATACGCAAGTCGGCTGAGTTGCCTGCTGTCCTAAATGAGTTTTCTAGGTCAGCATACCCAGTTTTACATGAGTCTGTTCTCCCGTTATATGATAATTTTTTGATGTACAAAAAGAGTCATGGTTCTGAAGAAGAAAAACGCTTGTATGTCAGCATGACCGTTGTAGAACTGGTGGATCGTCTGCTAAATAAACGTGCTGTAGCATTCTTAAATCCGTGTGATTCCTATCTTTTAGTTGATGGTCGTCGTGGCAATGGTGATTGGGATGACATAGGGAAGGAAGGCTCAAATTCCTCTTTACGTTTGGCTGACTGTTTGAGCTATGACGAAATGAAGCTGTCAGCTTTTTTGTCAGTCTCGTCGTACAGTTACTTCATAAATAATGGTAACAGGAACAATGTGGGCATACCAGCTAAAGATATGCAAAGCGTGGAAAAAACGGGAGTTGTTATTGGTTTGATTGGAGCACGATTTGAGCGTCCAGAGAAAATGGATTGGGAAGAAGTGATGGTCACAAGGGAACAGAATGTAGTGCAGAAAGGCTATGGTTCCCACGAGCTTGCAGCAAAGCCAAAGTATTTCTGGCGAAAGCTGTGGTGTGAATTTTATAATTTGGGCTCATGCCTTCCTTTGTACTCTGAGGTAGAAAGCGGCTTGAACAAGAGTGAGACCAATCGCTACGAGAGGTTGCGATTCAGCGGCAATTACTTTGACAACACAGTATTTGCCTGTCGTTTGGCCATGTCTTTCGAAACACTTTTGATAGAAGCCCAGCACCGTGCCCAGTTAGCAGACAAGTACGCTTACATACACGTTGTGGGCATTGGGTTGGGTGTGTGGATGATTTCAAGTCACCAGCAGAAAATTTTCCTGGATTCGTTCGCTGGTTGTTTGAGAAGATTGTTGCCGGTTTTACAAAATGTAGCAGACGTCAACTTTGCGTGGTTCACGGAAAGCACAGTTGGGGGGGTACCACACGGTGGATATTTTCGTTCAAGTGAACACGCAAGAGGCATACAAGTTCACTTTTCCAGGAGAAACCCTCATGATAAACTAGAGGACCCGCACTGTGATAACTCGCACTGTGATAAACTACTTGTGGTCTCGTACGCTTGGGACAGCAATGCCCTTCCAGGAAATGAATTTTGGTTGGGAATGTTGGCGGCCTCAGGAGACCCGGCGGAAGCGTGCTCCAGTCAGATTGCAGAGCTCCATAACTCGCACATTAATAACACGTATGTGTGTGGGTCTAATCTGCACATTGCGACTAGAAAATGGGGGGTGTTGCGTATGGACCAGTTTGCACTCAAATCTTTGTAGTAGTAACAGTTCTGCATTTTGTAGGGTGATTTACTTACCATATAATCAGTTCGCATACTAGGTGCTATTTTTTTTCTAGAATACTGGAGGTCAAGATTGTAATGGTGTGACTTTTGTGGCATATATTTTAATGAAATACTTGTTTCTTATTTATTGTAAAGTAAAGTGATTTTTTCGTGTGATGGGGAACATTCAGTATTTTTTATGATCTCATACTGTTCTACCAGAATTTATACTGAAGAATTTTTAGTAAAAATATTTCAGCAGTAAGAACTTTAGATGTAGGAGAGGTTATTTTTTCACAGTTTCTGACAAGTAGGAATTTCCATGCATCTTCACCTCTGTATCACATTGTACAACTACACTACTGAAACGTGCAAACCTCACCAAATCATGCATTGTGTGCCACATGGCAGTATCAGGTTGACGTAGTCTGATACAGCCGTCATAAAAGAGGTGAGAGCTAATTCCTGCCAAGCGAGTCTTACCCAGAGACGTTTAGCTCCATCTTTTTGAAGACCTTTAAATGAGTTAATTGTTTAACATAATTTTCATGTTTTTCAGTTGTATTTTAGTTTTTGCAACACAAACACATTTTTTTACTGGCAGTCTTGGTTCAAAATCAAAGTATTTTCATTCCAATACCTCACACGTGAATGTTTCATTAATATTAACCTTCCGATAGGCGCACCCATGTTTCAAACATGGATTGGCGCAATGCACCTGTGAGGTGCTCCTCCTATTTCCACCAACATAAATCCCCACTACTGAAGAGTTTCATTACAATACCATGTAAATTTGAACTGTATATATGTAAAGATTTAAAATGTAAATTTAAAATTTATTTAACATAAGAATCTTCATAATTTATTGTTAATATTACCACAGTATAAATGCATAAAAAATCCAAAACAATAGCTGTAGATCAGTAACAAATAAATTCAGGTATAATATTTTAAAATTATTTTTCAGTATTTAAATAAAACATAATTTAGTGAGATATGTTATGAAATATGTAAGTTCTTATATTTCGATTAATTCCATGCATTATTTACACTTCTTATTTGGTACATACACAATCCAAATCTTTGTGAAATTAATAGGTAATATACAAACTTTTCTTCTCGTATAAATGAGTCCAGATGGAAATATGTTTTAAAGTAAAATAGCATGATAAAATGAAAAAACAAAAGCACTAAAAATTCAGAGAACACATAAAATATAAAAATTGCAGACACTGTTTGTTTTTCAGCTGTCTTTTTTTCACCAACTCACAGGCCTTTTGCACTTATTCACTATCAACTTCCAAACCATCATCTGCAGAAGATGTCTTACATTCATAACAATCTTTGCAAATAATAGTGACATGACTCAAACACAAATATTTGCCACAAGTAGCGCAACAATATTTGGTATTTTTGCGTTGTTTGTCTTCGCGACAAGGCTCACACAATTTCCTTTTATTGTTTTGGTCGTTCATCTCTTGTGATTTGCTGTTCGATTCCCTACACTTGAGAGGCTGCTTGGTTACTTCTGTCAATCTGTGCCGAAGTGGTATGTGTAAATTCTGTTTTTCAGCACTGCGTCGTGTCATTTCTTCTGAAACAAGACCTTTGGCAAGTTGGCGTAAAAATGTCCTGCGGTTGGCTACAACATAACCGTTTCCAGAGTAAATGACTTGTGCGTTGATACCGGCCACATTGAGCATAGCAAAAAATATTACCAAAGGCCACCGCCGAGCATTTCTCGCCACGTTATACGTTGCACACAATTTATCCACCGTATCCACACCACCTTTAGTTTCATTGTAAAATGTTACGATGTCCGGTTTTTTTGAAGGCCCAGTAGAATCATCGATTGCATTGTCAAAATGAAGGCTGGATATGAGAATACATTTTTGTTTTTCCTAGGAACATAGGAAACTAAAGTCCCTTCTTTTCTGAATCCAAATATACTGGACTTTTCACTTATGTTAGCCATGTGTTTGACTACGTCAGGGATTTGCCATTTATTTTTTTTCAGTGTGGCAACAAGGGATAGTTTTTTATCGGCCAGATCACTCAAAAGTGGAACATCACTGAACCAATTATCAGTAGTAACATTTCGTCCTGAGTTGACTATGGGCGATACCATCCTATGAACAACATCTGTACAATGATTACTGACAGCATGCGGTCCATCTGGTTGTTTCCCAGCATATACTTCCATGTTGAAAGTGTAATACATTTTGGAATCTACAAGTGCAAAGATCTTGATTCCATATTTGGCAGGTTTTGAGGGAATGTACTGGCGGAAACCGCAACGACCCCGAAATGCTTCTAATTTTTCATCAAGTGTGACATTCTCTCCAAGAGAGTAACTTTTCTGGCAATTAGCAACAAATGTTTCAAAACATTCTCGTATTGGTGCAATTCGATCTAGTTCTTTCCTTTCATTTCTCGTCTCTTTGTTGTCAAATCGAATACACCTCATCAAAAATCGGAAGCGTTTTAAGGACATGGTGAGCCTAAATGTTTCAA
Organism: Bacillus rossius redtenbacheri; assembly: GCF_032445375.1. Lineage (NCBI taxonomy): Eukaryota > Metazoa > Arthropoda > Insecta > Phasmatodea > Bacillidae > Bacillus > Bacillus rossius. Next base: position 348,321,504 of record NC_086330.1, on the reverse strand, counting down.
CACCATCCCCAGAGGGATCCCAAAGGTCTTCTAAGTTCAGGCGTGACCCACGATACACACCAGCTAGGTACAACAAACCCATAAAAGCCTTCATCTCTATTACATCCGTCGAACGTGCATCTCTGAGGCGATTAAATTGAGGTCTTACAAGTTCAATATGTTGGTTTGTCCATGCAACAACAGAGTCGAGTATTGACTCATCAAAAATAATAAGCCAGGTATCTAAAATGGTTTCAGCATTCATTGCTGTTCCTATAACCCCAGGGATGTGTAATAACAAATTTTGCTTACCTCTTCTCCTCTTGTTCGGACATGGGCATTTGTTCCATTGGTACGAATCGACGATCTTACCATTTTTCTTATGGTTTGCCATGTAGTAAGATGCATTACCGGGATCATCACCATCTGATTCATTACAGCTTTGCTCAGTGTCTGAATTTTCCTCTCGCTCGTGTATCTGATCTTCACTATCAGAATCAGATTGTTCTCCAAAGTCCTCATCTCCCGAAGTATCATCAAACAGCATACATTGGATTTTCTTGACGTCTTCAGGATTATCCAAGTTAAAATTATTTTTTTCCCAGCCATCCTGAAACACATATTGTAAAACAAACACATGAAGTCGCGTCACACCTACTAGGTGATTCTATTTTTTCAGTAGTTAATGTTAAATTCACAATCTTAGCTAATAAGTGTGTAATTGAATAGAATTAATAAGCAATTTGGTGAAGATAGCAATTGAAAATATCATAGTCGAAAAACTTACGTCAGTAGTCGCGCTGCACCTGCAGGGTGAAAATGGCTGCCACAGCCTTGAAGTAACTCCGTCAACAGTCATGCATGAACTAACCAGAGAAGAAACAAAAGTTAGGAAGCTAGACGATAGACACCCCCTCCCCGACACACGACCTCGTGCAGGGAACATAAACAAGATAAGAATGCACCTGTCAGGCGCGCGCGCCTAACGGAAGGTTAAGGAATCCATTGTGATAAATTGTACAGTATTAAAATATTACATTTTGATCATTAAATATTTGTCAAATTAAGTTAGATTAGTTATTTATATATTGAAATATGTGTATAATAGCAGTAATAATGTTATCAACTACATAAAAAATATTCTCTTGGGCATAAATCTTATGGTGGAAGTGTGTGTATATGTAGCATCTTCTCAGTAGTTTGAGTCTTCCATTAGTTTTAAGTGAATATTTATAATGTAAAGGAATACTAAGTGCCTATTTCATATTTATTGTGTCAATGCATTTTAAATATAATCCAATTACATTAATTGAATTCCTAATATTTGCTAATGTAATTTTACAAACCCTGTGCAAATATTCATTTTCAGTTTGAATCAAATTAGAATTCCATTATCACAATATTCTAAGCTACAAATATTAAATTCAAATAGTACCTAACGATAGGAAACCTTTTTTGAAAACCTTCTCAATGATATTTTGAATGTGATATGTTAACAATGACTTGTAGGTTCTTTTGTGCAACTGCTGTGGTAAATTTCATGTAATGGTTATAATTATATAAACACAACTAAAAACATAATGTTTTGAGGTTTTTCCAGTGTTCACAAAATTATTTTTGCTCACTTGTTTTCAACTTAACAAAAATTTCTGATCGTAAACTGTCATGCAAACTGATATTTATCCTATCTGCTGTTCATTTGTATGTGTTTAAAAAGGCTGTGGCTATTTTAATTTGCCCCTAAATAGAGTTAAACTTTGTATACTCACGTTTACATTGTAAAAAAAAAAAAAAAAGCTCAATCTCGTTGTTGATAGTTACACGGTGGATGTGATGTACAACAGCTTGACTACATTTTAAATAAATTTAAACATTCATTATTTAGAGTGTAAGTATGTGGAGACAAACGAAATAAGGATAATGAATTATTTTTTTTTTGGTATTTTAAATTCTGAATATGTATTAGCACAGGCCTGCTATTTGCCAGTGTCTTCTCATAGCTCTATATATTCTTATATACTCTTGTCCTCCAATGACACAGTTCCTGTCGCAACAGTTACTTGATAGTTTGGTTGCCGTAGTCACCCCAGCTCCTCGCTGCTCTTGCTGCGATGCCTTGGCCCACAGCCAGCAAGGACGCGGACGCAGGTCTGGACGGTCGGAATTCGTTGCCTGTCGTCGTTCACAGTTCCAGGTGGTTATAGTAACTCACTTGGAATTCATCGCATTTCATTGGCTACTTGTTTACTGAAATGGATAAGCTTTGTGATATAGTAGTTTTGTGATAAGAGTTTATCTCTTGTGATTTGCCAAACTTGGGAAACAGAAGGTACAGGTATCTGGTGTTATGGAATATGCTGGATATTAATTACCACCCAATTTGTATGAATGTTTCAAGTGTGTGCGTGCATCCATGTGTATAGTAACCTTGCTTATTAGTTCGTGAGAATAGTAGTTGTTTCATTGTTTCGTTTATAAAAAAAAATTTATCAATATATATGTCTTCATGTCAAAAATGTGTTTGATTTTTATTGTATTCATTTGGTTTTGTCTTTTTTTGTGTCATGTATCTTTAAAAGTCTGTACTATTGTAATCATTCACAACATTCTGTTTTTTAACTGAACATTTATAATTAAATCAGATGTAGTTTATTCTTTTGTGTTAATTGTGGCATAATAAATTGTTTATGTACCTTTGTTAAAAAGAGAAATGCATTAAAATTATAATGTGTTTAAGAATTCATGAGTTGCCAAATATTTTAAGACAGTAGAAGTTAATGAGAGATATTTGTTAATAATTATAAATGTTGCTAGTAATTTTAATTAAGCTTCTTCTTTGATCTGCATCTTTTGAGTAGCAATATCAAACAACAAAATGTACTTTTTTTTTTTCATTTCTTTCAAAGAAAAAATAAACAACTGAATTTATTGCTGAAAAATTTACATGCATAAATCTTTTGTGACTTTATGGTATAAACTATTTCAAGACAGTACAGTTCTGAAAATTTAATACTCAAAACAGAAGCTATTGAAAAAAAAGATATTGGCATATTTGGGTCTTCCTGCAGTTTCAAGTAGAATTTGTCACATTTTCATTTCAAATTGTCATTTTTTAAAAGTAACTTTAAAAAAATTATTTTTTTTAAAAAACATTTCTGTATTATAAATACCCAGACATGCAGGGTCACGCCAAACCCGGCATTACCAAGAAAGGGCACAACAGTTTTAATGCAAATGCAAGTGAATAATTGTTAACTTTTTCCTTTCCTTGAGAACTTCTCTTAAAAGATCATTTAATGTCTACATCTGTGTCATATCAAAATTACTTGTTGATAGTACAATAAAGACAAAATTACCAAAATTAGACAGTTAAGACATAAGTAATTTTCATCTATATTCATTGTAGTATACTTAGTAAATATTAAAAAAAAAAAATATCCTTGCTTGAGCTGTGATGATATTTTTTCGTTGATGAAGAAAAATAGTATTGTCACTGTCTTAGATTGCAAGGAAAAGTTTTTTTTCTGGGTGTTTGCATCATTGTTGATACAACATGAAGGGCCCCGCCTATCCATACACACATACGGTGTGCAGAGCTTCAGGGAAAACAAAGTGATTTGAAAACTGCTCGAGATATCCAAGTGATGTCCATTTACGAAAAACATTTAAGAATACATTGAAGGCAAATTAGTTCTGTATTTAGTTATTAAGCTGTATTTTAAGAATAGTGAAAATGGCTCCAATATGTGTTTTAAGAATAATTTTGAGGCAAGAAAAATCCCGTACAAATTCTTGAAAGGATTCAAGGCTGTATAATGCAATGGTTACCACTCAACTCTCTTCTCAATCCCCTAGAAGCACCAGCGAGCATCACACTTATCATCCTGCTTCACTGACACAAATACACCCCTGACTAGGCTGGCTCCTGAAAGCTCAAACTCATCACTTTTGTTGAGCTTACACAATAACTTCTAGCTAGTTAGTACCCCTAAGCTCTTGTAGCTTTATTCAAGTTGGTGTGGCTTGTCAGCGAGTCGAACTGGCTCTTGAGCTGTAAGCTAGCTGCACTTCTGGTTGATCCGACTTGGGCCATGCAGTCATCTCAGGGTACTGTTACCTACTTAGACTGATATTGAACTTTTACCTGTGGTACAGCTGTGATAATAAAAAAATTAAATATAAGGTAATGGATGGAAAGTTATCTTGCCAATTGGAAATATAACATTCAAAAGGCATTTACAAGGAAAACAACCACCTAGTGGGGTAAGTAGAACAATGTTATAAGTGATACTGATGCATATAATGCTTAACGTGAATTAACTAATTGTTCAGTATTGAATTAACAGATGTATATAATATAATATAATATACAGATACAATATTATGATTATAGGGCATATTTATTTTAAAATATAGGCATAATGATATTCTTAGGAATGTAGCTGTTGTCACATTAGTATTAATTGTACCCTATTTAATTCTCTTGATCACAAAAATTGTTCAGACTTTTCATATAATCTTTTATATACTAAATGTGTACTTTATTTATAGTGATTTTACTGAGCATTATGTTTGATTTCCTTTAGTAAATTTTGCAACAGCAAGTTTCTTTTGGATATGTACATGCAAATAGTAAAAGAGGAGTCAGAAACTTAAATCGGCCCCTATGAACATTTCAGCTGTTCCGATTTATATGGAAACTCTCTACCAATCAAGAGTGCCAAAAAAATATCTATTGAACACATATCAGTATATTCCTGCCGAAAAGAGGAGTTTTGAATGAAAACTTAGTCTACTAAGAAAATAATATTTTGCACCCTGATGTGCAACAGTTTTTTTTTTTTTTTTGGGGTCTTTAATAATAACTATCTGACTAAAAGTTATAGTGCAACGTAAAATATTTTCCAATAAAAATCAAACTCTTGATTTCTGCAGAATTTTGATATTACAGTACCTATAGGTATACTTGTTAGTTTAAGTATTTCTTTACTTCCTAATTGCTTTCTTCTATTTGTTAAAAAGATTTCAGGTAATATTGTTATTGTATTTAAGAATAACAATGTTGTAACTAGCCTCACACAATGTTATTCCTGCTAAAAAGTTTTAATTTTGCCATTCATCAGGTGTTGCCATTCATCAGGAGTTGCCATCCATACTGTTTTGAAACCGTTACAGAACATTGTTTAATTATGGTGTTAGTTCACATATCCAATTTAAGTTCAGAAATAATAGTATTTGACCATTGAACAATTTTTTTTTTCGGTTATGTAAATTTACTTTCTGTTGGATGACAACATTGTTTGGGTGAATTATTCAAATGTTGAATAACTACATATGCTTGTAACTGACTTTTAAGTATTTGGATGTAACAGATTTTTCAGAGTAAGCAGTATTAAAGCATACACAACATTATACCAAAAAAAATATATGTTGATAGTGTTTATTTCCTGAGTTGTGTGATAAAAATATAGAAACTGTTAGTTTTGTGTTTTATCATAGAGTCTGTGTTTTGCTGACAACATGTTTCCATCGTGCAAACTCTGACACGTGTATCACTCCCCAGCTGGTGGTTGCAATGTGCAGGTTGCTGCCGCATATCCTGGTGCTGTTGATGTGTGGGTTGTGAAGCTCAGAAATCTGGCTGGAGCACGCCTCGGCAGAGCCTCCTGAGTCCGTTAAAGATCCAATCCAGAACTCATTTCCAGGCAGAGCATTGCTGTCCCATGGATACGTCACTACGAGTAGTTTATCTTTCAGCGTGTCTATTTTCTCATGAGGGTTTCTTTTAGAGAAGTGAATTTGTATGCCTTTTGGGCGTGCCTTGGAATAGAAGAAGCCACCGTGGACCACTCCCCCGCACGAAGTCTGCTTGAACGATGAAAAGTTTATGTCCGACACGTTTGGCAGGGCAGGCAGCAATCTTTTCAGTGCATAGGCGAAAGAATCCATGAAAACTTCCTCCTGGTGTTGGGAAGCCATCCAAGCACCTCCTAGGCCGATCCCAACAACGTGGATGTAGGCACTTGTTTGTGCTTCTTCGGCTCGATGCTGGGCTTCCAGAAGAAGTGTCTCGAATGATATGGCCATACGATTGCTGTACGCTATGTTGTCAAAATAGTCTTGGTCCATCTTAACGTATCGCTGTGCCAGCTTTGGGAAATATTTCTCTACTTGCGAGTAGAGTGGAAGGTAAGGACCAAGACCGTAAAACGAAGCCCACATTTGTCTCCACAAAAAGAGAGGCATGCTCGCAACATTTTGTGCACCATAACCTTTTTTGTCTGTATTCTGCTCTTTTGTGACCAAAACATCTTCCCATTCCATTTTCTCTAGGCGCTCAAACCTTGCTCCAGTTAAGCCTATAACAACTCCTGTTCTCTGAATGTTTTCCATATATTCGGCTGGTTGGCCAGCGTTCAGCCTGTTGCCATCATTTATGAAGTAGCTGTGTGAAGAAACAGACAACAAAGCTGAGAGTTTCATCTCATCATAACTCAAGCAGTCTTTCAAATTCAGAGCAGATTTTGGGCCTTCATTTCCTACATCTTCCCAGCCACCTTTGCCCTTTTTACCATCAAGTAGAACATAAGCATCTTCTTTTCCCATAAATACAACAGCACGCTTCTTCAGAAAGCGATCGACCAGTTCGATGATGCCCTTTTTGGCATAGAAAAGCTTCTCTTCTGCAGATCCATACTTTTTCTTATACTCCAAAAATTTTATGTACAGTGAAATAACTTCTTCATGCAAGATTGGATAAGCTGACTTGACAAACTTCTCTAGATTTGATTGTGTGACGTCCGACTCACTCGATATGGATCTACACAGAACTGTCTGAACTGGGAATTTTACAGGAAATTTTGAACTGTTCTCTTGGAGCTGCTGTAGTTTACAGTTCAATGGTTTCACATTCAAACATCCGTGAAGATACTTGAGAACAACAGGGTCAGTCATTCTTGCCCTTGTCTGCGAAAAAAATGTATACATTTACTGTTAGCCGCTTTTCACACACACAGTCACGTAGAGTTTAAACATTTGAGTACACGGTACAGACATGACAAGATGTGAGAAATAGGGTAAAAGTGGTCATGACATTTGATGTTTACGAATGGATATCCAGCGACACATGTGGCATGTATGTATTCTAATGTTTATAAGATATACAATCATGGCCTACAGGTACACTGGATGCTCATAACTTGTTATGGGGACGTTGGAAGAAAAAAGTAGATGGATTTTAATCAAGTCCTCCATTTCAAAGTACAAATCTGTTCCTACTGTATGTTTAGCCTATACGTGCATTGGTGACTTAGCATCGACACATTGTCAGCTAGTTTCGTAAAAATGCTTAGATTTAGTGAAATTACATAAGTTACTCAGGGTAAACCATAACATTTATTTTTGATTTGAAATACATTTGCCTAACTCATACAATTAATGTATATTACTATTTATTTTTTCTAGATAGAAGCTATAAGATATTGTATATTACCTATTTCAGACAGTCATCCAAGTTTATTTTATTATACCTAATATAATAATTGACTTTTCTAATGTACAGTAAAAACCCTAAAAAGAATTTTAACATGGTTTTTAGAAATTTAGACTTATTAAAAGGGTGAAAATTATTTGTACACCTATCCCTCACTTAGCACGACTAATTCGTTCCTAAAAATGCCCTTGTTATTCGAAATCGCGTATTCTGAAGCATTAGTTTCCATAAATAGCAAGGCTAATTTAATTAATATGTTCCAAAATTGTCTAGGAAAATATACTTTACATAATATAAATGTGTTGAATAACACTCAACTATAAATATGTCACACCATTAATCTTTCTATGTCTCCCATAGCACTTAGTATGACAAATACGACACAGTGTAATGGAATATACGTGGTTATGTACTTTATCGTCAGTCGGCTGGCTAACTTGCCCGCCTAGGCGTGACCTTCAACTCATGTCGCGTACCTTTCCAAACATCCTTTACTGACAGTGAAGGCGATATTACTCTCCGGATAATTACATTTTAACTTTTCAAAAATTCAAGTGCTTACCTTGTCTTATCGCATAATCGTCGCACAATTTATAATGAGATCAATTTTAAAAAGGAAAAAAAAATTGTTGTTAGGTAAAGTTATTCATAAAAACATAACCCATTCATGGAAAGTACGTTTATTTAAAAAGTAGTATATAGAAAAGCACGTCAAACAATTTAAATTAATAAGTCAGGCAACAAAAACCTTTCTTCAACTTTAAATATAAAAAAAAATCTGTGACCCGAATGCGAGCCTGAACTAACGCATAACTATCGCAGTACACACCACAAAATAGTGCGGGCTATCAAATGTAAACTCGGCACAAGACGGAGAGCACGCGTTGCATGCAATCGGCACGATATCAATAACGATATTCGACTACGTGTGCGGGCTCTATACGGGAAGCAACATAGCCAAACATGAATGATGCCAACTAGCACTGGCTACCTTTTTATAAACGGTACATCGCTGTGACGCAGACTAACAGATAAAGGTTATAACGTTTAAAAAGTCTTTAAAAGAAAATTGTGTGCACAGTTGACTTGCTTAAAACTAAAGTGCGATCAACATAAGCGTGGCCTTCATGTCAATCTGTGTGCCGTAATACTTATAGTTTTGTCTCAAATACTTGAACATGATGCATAATGAGTGATCAAGCACGTACAGTTACCGGCAGCTGAATGGGCAGACGTTGTTTTGGTTTGTGTGAATTCCTTGCCACTGGCTAGACTGAGTTCACGGCATGGTCTGTGGGCAGGCAACAACGATATGGCACGGCGGCATACGCGCGGACGTAAAAAAATTTGGTCCTTTACACTCCATAGCCGCAATTTAACTTGCCATAGCTGATGTTTGTACAACAGCCGATAGCGCAGTCAGACCTGCGCGCACATCTCTTCCCCCCTTGTTTGGCTAACTGTATCCTACAGCAAATCTGTTGTTTACAGAAGTTGAAACAGACTTTGTGGCATCTTACTAGACTTTTTTTTTTGCCTGTGGAGATTTTGTGCTAACTGAAATTTACAAACATGCTATTTGAGACTGGGGCAGTAAAATTCACATTGCGCTAAATGGATCCATGCTATCTGAAGATGTGCTAAGTGAGGGATAGGTGTATTGATAGGTCAAATACTAAAAGATTATTAACTAATCATGAAGGAAATTTCGTTAATAGGGCTTTACTGTATATGTATACTTACTGTTAGCATTATTAACTTTTTTTATACTCTGCCATTGTGGGTTGGAGTCCCAGTTAAGGAGGTCTGGTCATGTGCTTCCCAACATGGTGACCTGGGTTCAATTCCCAGTGGAGACAAACCCAGATTTTCCTCTTGTATCAAACATTGCAGGAAGTTAATTTTTTTTTTCCCCAGTTATTCAGATCCATATTCATTTATAAATGGAAAACTTTGTTAGCAAGTCAAAAATTATAAGAGTACTGTATCAATAATTTATTGTTCACTAAATCTTGTAGATGCTCCCTTTCTTCAAAGCAAAGTTGGACTTAATAACTGTACTCATTGTTTTCGTTTCTAGCCAGACCATCGCATGTGCCCAGCATCATGCGCATGTGATAAAAGTAAACAAAAAGAAAATGTATCCACACTATTATGTTCTTCAGGACCAGGGTTGGAAAAAAAAAACTTTTTTTAAACTCATAAAACCCTTTTTTCTTGGTTGAAATCATGTTTTATGGTTTAAACCTGCCTTTTTTATTACATTAGTTATTTTGGTTCTCAGCATGTTCAAATGAAAGCCATGTAACATTCCGCTTTCTGCCACCCACTCATGTTGAACTGAAGTCCAGCAAATCTGCACATCTGACTGGGACTTAACTGTAGAAAGGATATTTCCCCACAAGAGTAGGGATTTACAGTACAGTCAGCGATTTTCCACAGAATAGGTTTTTTTAATAATAAATTTATTTATTTCCTCGCTTTTTTACACTGTCTACAATTCACTAAATAACTTTATTTTACAGTAGTATTTAGCTGGATATAATTTACAACTATTCAGACAATTTAAATGATAAGATCGTGATTAGTAAATGATTTTTTGTTCCTGTAAATCATCATAAAAATTAATGAGCTATCTTTTGTTGCTATTTGAGTGGAATCAGACCTTTCATTAAGAAAAATTAAGATATTCGATTAAAAATACATTATTTAAAAAAACCATTTGGTGTTTTTATAATAACTGCTTGGTTCTAACCATGGTTTAAACCAGCCAAACCTGTTCAGGACCAGTCAGACACATAGGCTGGCAGTGTATCTATTGGGGTGTACACAGGTCACGACAGTCCAGAAATAAAGTTTACTTTAAATTTTGAAACTTTAATTTTCAGCATTCTTTTAGTTTTTGATGCTTCACTTCACCTGAGATACAAATAGTAGGACCCTGTTCTTTCAAATCAGTCCTGGCCAACTTCACTCTTTTATGAGGGCCAGATATTATTTTTCAACCTAATCAAAGGCCTGACAGATATGAATTATTATTATTATTATTATTACATGTCTTACAACAAATTTTAAAATATGTTTTATTTTTAACAATAAATACAACATGTTGCATGTGGTGAAGGAACTAAAAATAATCTTCTTAACGATAGTATATAGAATTAACAAAAAATAAATAAATTAAAGTACATGAGAATTCCATGAAAGAAATATTTATTACAAAAATGTTAATATTGCTATCGCACTGGGTTGCTGAATATTAAAGATATTATGTGGTGGGCGCCACCACGTGGTTCGTGGGCACGTGGACCAGGCGAGAGACTTTCTCCTGGTCGTGACGTCGCCCGTGTGAGGCGAGACACGCAATCCTATTTACCTACGGTGGCCCTAACACCCGCTCTCAGCGTCGGGTACACTATCACCATGAAACAATTATCCTAAGTGGGTTCTAGGCGCCCCACACGCCATACACTCCTTAAGGACACACGTGGTTAGAATGAAAAGATGGAGACTTCAATGCGCCTGAGTTTTATTAACTCCGTCCTCTTACATATTTACTTATTAAGCGGTTAAAAAGCCAACGGCATGAATCAGCTTAGAGGAGGGCCAGGTCACCTCGTGGCCTGACCGACGATTCGCAACGCAGTCGATTTCAAAAGCCCGGCTGAGCAGAAAAAAAATATTTACGTTAAAGAGTCTTCCACCCGGAGTAGGCCTCGAAGCGGTTAAAAGCGATTTAGATAAATTATTACACGGCCGGATGCTAAAAGATCAGTTCTTACCAAGTATTGAAGACGACGAGGTACAGCACGCGTCCTACTCCGGGCGGTTCCAAGATTAGACTGCCTGGCTAGGGGGTGTCATGGCGCCTCCTTCCGCTCCCGTTACCGTTAGCTGTTCAATTTACGTTTTTACTTACAATGAAATATGAATAAACATTTAGTAAATCAGTATTAATTAAGTTAATGCCTCTGCTCCTTCCACCTAATTAACAAAGCTAAATAAAAGAATTACAATAATGAAAAGTTAATTTGGTAGTTCTCTTAGCGGTCGCTTGTGGCGCTGTAACGTCTGTTTAGAAAAATGGACCTGCAAACATACGACCCTTGGGAATTAAAAGATAAAATAAAGGTTGACAATTCTTATTTAATAATTAGGATTTACGGGGAAGCCGCACCGACTCTAATTACTGGCCTCTTGTATGGCCGCAACACACACACTCACCTACACACGCTCGCCGTCGGCGGGACGTTTGAAATAGAGGGTGCTGGTGGGAGGGAGGGGTGCTGCCGTGGATGGGTCACATCGGGCTTAGGAGGGGCGTAGCCCTGGACGACGTCAATATATTGCTATATGGTTGAGTGGTTAGAACACACTCCTCCCTCAAAGGCAACCAAGGTTCTGTTTCCGGCGGGGTCAAGCCTGGATTTTTTTGTAAGTATAAAACATGGTGGATTGGGTCGTGGTCTGTGGATTTTCTCAGGGAACTCCCGTGTCCCCCCATTAATTCATTCTGTCGCTGCTCCATCCATACCCGTCTCATCTAACCTTCGCACTCCTCGGACTGGTTAGAACGACAGGTCTGTTCCTCGAGGAGGGCAGCCGGCCCCTATGAGTGTCGCCCCCAATCCATCCATGTATACACTGCCTCAGGCAGGAAACATCATGCCAATTTTTTTCGCTGTAATAATATCATGGGTTCCAAACAACTTATTCTACATATGCAAACAGATGGCTGAAACACGACTGTGCCTAAAAATATTTATTTGTTCGCAGATTATTTGAGCGGGCTGCACAAAACAATATCGAGGGCTGCTGGTAGGCCATCGCCTACTTAAATCTACAGCTTCCTGCAAATAGAAGATCTGTTTTATTATTTATTATTATGTTTGGTTATGTAAACTAAACAAAAAATAATCCTGTGATGCAAAAGGTTTTGGGGAAATTTTATTAAAAGGTCCTGAAAAAGACCTGAAATTGGTTCAACAGATTTATGACGACACCCTATTAGCACCAAGTCTGACTGAATGTGTCATGTACGTTAGATACTTACAGATCTGATGCTGATTAATGTTGGCGATGGGACGGAAACAGAAGGTGTCTGCAAGAGAGGACCATAGTCCTTAATGGAAGTGACCAGTTTGTGTTTGAGAGTTTTCTGCCATCGAGTATGCACTCCTATTAATGCTGCAAGATGTGACAGCTAAAAAAAGTATACAAAAATGCTCATTGAAAAAAATTCCTATAAAATATCTAGAAAAATTGACAAACATTCTAATACTGTTATTAATATTTAATTATAATTAAGAATGGAATGCACGGAAATGTATTTCAACTACATTTTTGGTTAGATATTGTTTCTGATGAAAAAAATGACCAGTAAAGTATTATAATTTTTTTATGCATTCTTAAAACATAATTATAGCTTGTTACTAAGAATGCATACACCAATTAGAGTCCCAGATGTGTTACTGTGAATTCTTAACTAACTTACTGAGTAGTAAACCCACCTAAGGAATACTGTATTCACACCACAGGTATGGGCTAACCATTGTGGAATGATATGCTGACTAGCCTAGTTTTGGAAATATTTCAAAAAAATCTAGTTTTAAAAATCTATTTCTTGCATAAAATTTCCTCTCCTGGCTAAGCATCATTAAATACTCAAGCAAAGACAAATATTACATGTGTTGCCACCAAAATTTTAAATCTTAAACTGAACAGTATAATGCTGAACATCTGAGGAAAAAAAAAATCTGCAGTGAGAGAGTGATTTATCTTACCCAGTTATTTTACAGAAATTTCATTAATGATTGCAAATATTTTCTTTTAATTACTAAGATGCTTATTAAAATCATAGATAACACATCCTGATGGTGTTAAATTTCATTGACAAAAATTTTAGGTATTTATATTTTAATATAAAATGAATTTTCTCTATGCCGTCATTTAAATAATGTGCTTGTGCCCAATTCACTTGAAAACCATTGAGGCAAGAAGAAATACTAATACCTCCATGTTAAGCAGACATATTGAAAATCTGAACAGTCAATCAGAGAAATGTTTTTTATCCATATGAGTCATGGTAAAATATTGAACTGGTGCTAAAATTTCTACACACTGAATAGCATACAAAGGTTCAGGAGTGGATCCAGGGTTAACTTCAGGGTGAGGCACCGGTAGTCTGGACCTAGTGTAAAACCTGTTTATTACTTGAGAAGTCGTATTATCCGGTGTATATTTTACCCTTCTGGAAGGGACACGTGCTTCCGTGACCCCCTCTAAATCCGCCTATGCAAAGGTTATTTTTCTCAGAATTCTACAATTCTGAGTGTATTATAAGAGCTGAAAGAAAAAAAAAATCCTTTTATGTTTGTGATAGGTAGCAGACAAAAAAGTTAGAAGTAATTATATAATAGATCTAAAAAAAACACACACACACACACACACACACATACACACACACACACACACACCTATCTATATTTAACTGGCACATACAAACCACCAATACAAGTTGTAATTATGTATTTTTTCTTTACATTCTATTGCATAATGTATGTACTGACGTCGTCCGGCCGAAGGCCACCCCAAAGCCCGACCTGCAACCGCCAGTATCCGACCCCACTGATGGAACGCACCCATAGCCATGGCCCACCCGGGTCAGGCGAGCACCGGAACAACAGGTAGAATCAAAGACCATGCCCTAATTAACCAGCCACCTCGAACCCAGTTAATTATAAATCAAACACAATTGAATGGTACAGTCACATTTTATTAAAAACCCCGTTCAAGGAAAGTTCAACGTAGGAGTGCCTGGGTCACTCACGTGTGGATTTATATCAATACATTTGTGAGTGCTCCCCTTGCGGCCTTCTGCCTAAATTAATTAGAGTATTGTGTAACGTAATTATGACCTCCCCATTTTTTGCGTATAACTCACCACTGGAGCAGTCAATAAGTGACGAACAGTCTCCAGTGTGACTCGTATTATTCAAACTTAATTAATGTAAACTTGTTAGATCTAATTCTTAGAGAGTATCTGCAAATTAGGTTAAACTTTATTATTTATTGTATGAATTTAGAGCCACTTTCAATCTCTTGTTAATCTAATAATTTCCGAATAACGGAACTTTAGAAACCTTGGCGAGAGAGAATGCTAAGGCCTCCCCTCGCGCCAAGGCTAGACGCCAGTACAGAGCGACTCGTGGAGCGGGGTGGACGTGCGTCCCACGGGGAGTCCTCATCTTTTGTCTCCACTGAAATTCACTACTGGTAATCATAGTCATTCTTCAAATCCTTTTCGTACTTAAACTCCCCGTGTGCACCCGGTCCTTTTTACAGTGTAGGGCCTAACCCAGCCGCTTAAACATAAACTCCCCGCACAAAGCATTACGCGGGGCAGTGCAGCATACGGCACGGGCCGACTCCCGCCACCAATGACTCTTGGATAATCACCGAGTGCACAGGCACCGGTAACGACGTAAAAACTTGTAATAAATTTAATAGCGAGCCACAGTCCACACAGGTGGGCCCGGGTATCGCCGTTGTGCAATTTTCGGGATTGGCCGCCTCCAATCGACCTCCCTCTCAACCTCGACTGGCGTGAGGATTTAGGATTAGTGACAGTGCATCAGAGCGCCCAGTGTCAATTTAGTGTAATTTTTGTAGGGAAATTCAATGTGCATAATGTAACTGTAAACTGCAAGTGTAACTGTTCAATTTAATTAAAAGTCCACTCCGCACACTCCGTGCGCGACGTGTATACGACAGTGCAAAATCGAATCTGTGTACGTTATTGTGTGAACCTCCCTAACCCAGTCAGGAATCAGCGTGCTATGCTGTGCAGGGCCCGTAACGTGTCAATAGCCAGGGATCCCTCCAACCACGACCACCGCCGACGGTCCTAGTGGGCCACACAGGGGCATTCGCACCCAACAACCCAAATCTTGGTTAGACACAGAGCTAGCCTGGCACCCTCCCGGATACACTTTCATTAAAAAACCAGCCTTCCCGCTAGGAACCACACCGGATCTCGAACACGAGAACCCTGACGACAGCATTACTGTATAAAATGCTGGCATGCTCACTTAAGTAATGATATTATAAACTATAAGAGATTTCTCCATAATAAATTTTAGTAGCTACAAGGAAGCACAATATAACCATAGCTGGAATCATCCTGGAAAGCATAAGATTTGTGGATCCTTGTTACTTCCCAAAAAATCCACATTGGTGCAATTTTGGAACTACACTTTTTGGAAATCGACGATTTCAACATATTCATTTAGGGGCTGGTCTAACCTAATCTACTTTAATTATTATATTTTTAACATGAAAAGAAAATTAATAAAAATAAATATAGAAACAAAAGAGACTGGGAAAGGCGTTAATGCGCTTGAACTAAATATTCATATAGACTGTTAGCATGAGCTGCGAAGTACAAAATTTTCGAGTACGTAACTAAACGGCCTATTTGGCAATAAAACTGTAAAATATACGTGTCATACCCAACTACAGTTGGTGCTTTGTTGAGATTATAAGGTCTTGTATTACTTTCTCCCATGTCCAAGTTTCAATACAGAAGCTAATGAATTGTTTGTAAGCGGAAAGCTTGGTTATGTGTGTACAAGTACAAGTCAAAACTCGTCGGTCCAGGGGCCTATTCCACCAATAAACTTTGCAACTTTTCACTTTGCACTTTGCACTTTTCTTTCTTACTTGTGTTCCACGAAAATTATAATTCGCAAAGCAAAAATTGAAAAGTGCAAAGCGAAAAGTGCAAAGACTTTGCACTTTTGAACGTGTTTCTGTTCCACAATAATCTCTCTCTGCATAACTCATCTATAAATATTTGCAAAGTTTTCAGAGGTTATGCAAATATTATTTTGCTTTTGCAGTTTAACTTTTTATTGTGTGATCTTATTTAAATAATTTGTTTGAGGTGGTTGAAAGTGTTGTTTGTTATTAATTTAGCATCTAAGTAATTATTTTATTTAATTTAATGTGGTTGAGAGACATGAAAACAGTAACATAAACACATAACCTACAAAAGTAAAAGAAGGAAAATGATGAGGCGTATTTTATTGCATTCAAGTGATGAATCTGATGAAGATGACAGAGTTCCAGTAAGGAAAGTGTACAGATTAAGAATAAATTTCATGATTGACAATGATATTCATTGTGCTTTTAAAAGAATGTCAGTCAATTCCTTCTCCTTTTGTTTCTGTGTTACTGTACTCGAGAAACTTGCAAATAATATATCATTTTTTTCTTTTATAAGTTCTAATACTGCTAATTTTTTATGCACAACTTCTATGTTCTTACTCATCATGCACTCTATAACCTACAAACTAGGCAACAGTAATGAGTAATGTAAACAATGAATAAAATAATGCAAAGACTTTTCAGACTGGCTGTAGGAATGCAAAGAGGTTAAAAATTTTGGTGGAACACATTTACTTTGCACTTTTCAGTTATATGCAAAGTTCAAAGTGCAAATTGAAAAGTTGCAAAGTTTATTAGTGGAATAGGCCCCTGGCTGCTGGGTGTAATCTGCTTAGGATCGTCCTCTTCTATTCCAGAAGTCTCTCTCTGCTACTGCTGAGCTGGTTGCTTCAGCAGGAAGTATAGCCTCAAACCCAAATTATCACTATTCGGCTGTTTCGGGAAGAAATTGAATATTATTAGCAGCCGTAGTTAGAGGTATATTAATTATTTATCATTCAACAAACAATACAAGAAAACACAAAAATTAATAAATGAATCATATAGAATCGTCTGAGTGATAGAACCACTACCAGATTGATTTCCTCCCGGCAGTTATAATTGGATGCTGTTATTAAATTAATACCAGGCTTCAATAACGCAAATAAGAATATTATGCTAAATATAACCAGAAATATACTATAAAGTTTTAAAATGATAGTTACCAATAGTGTCACTAGGTTGCAGTAACAGTTTATTAATTTATGCACATTACAAATGTTATTTCAACTTTTTGTCCTATTATGTTAAGAAAATTAAATTGTTATGAATATTAATTTTATTACTTTATTGGTTTAATAGCTAAATACTTTGCAAACAACATTAATAATAATACAAAAACAATACTTATTATATACATAAAAAATATTTAAAGTTAGGTATATACTGTTTTAAGTTAATTTATTGTTATTCTCATTACATCTTACTAGTTCTTCCTATTCGTTTTTTTGGTGGGAATTAACCATGGCCTTGCGCCGTGGGTCAATTTCCTAATGTAAATCCTGTCTCATATCAAAGATTATAACATGCAATTTAAGTATGAGACATTTTCATACCAACACCAATAATTGTGACTATTTGAGCTCGAATCATAATTTCTAATGGTGACAGCACTATTGGTGTAGTAGTAACTTAACATATTAACATAGAGGTTAGTTGTTACAGCAATTTTCGGTATCTGTTCAAACCTGATACTGATACAGTAATGTACCTAGTTAAAAGTCTCTGATACTTTTGTATCAGAGCATTAGCGGTCCAAGGAAGCGACAAGGTATCAGCATTCTTGATACAGGGTACACATCCTCCGTGCCGTCATCACCAGCGTAAAAAGGTATTGGTGTCTCTGATACAATATTTATCACGCCCGGTCAACGACCTAGAGATATATAGACTGCTAGTGGGAGGCCATCTTTGATTCCAATTGAATTTGACAGAATGGTGGGCAAACAGTGCTTTGTTAGCAGACGACATACGTTGACAGCAATAATACGGGATGAATTTGTAAAATTACGTGATGAATGAACAGATGATCTGTTGAATTGATTGAATTTACTTTCAAAATAAGTTTTGAAGTGTATTTTCTTTTAGGAGTTATCTTAATTTTTAAATATTTGTTTACTTTAAAAATCCGACGAATGTAATCTCAGCTTTTAAATAATAAAAAAAATGATGTCAAAAGTAATCAATACAATAATGATTGATTTCAGTTTCTTATACATAAATAAGCTTCATTTAAATATTGATGTGTATGTTAAAAATTTAGGATTTGTGTTACGAATATAATGAGAAGTGGGAGTTTTTGGTGGTCATTAGGTTATGTACTCACACCAGTGTTAAGCAAATGTGCTGTAAATTTTGTTATACATAACTAAAATTTGTGCTTGACAATAACTGTTAAACATTTACACCTACCTAGGCAATAATTTTCTTTTTGAAGTTGTCAGTCTACTGTTACTTTTTCCTGTATTACATTTCTTGTTTTATTAATTTAATTCTAGAGTAGATAAAAATTTCAAACTTTGGTGACAGTGTTATGAATCGTATCAGCAGTGTTTATTTATGTGAATTTTATTTTAAGGCAACAAGTATACATCAAAATAGTCCACGCATAAATTCTGTTACAATTACTTCAAATTGAGTCATTTATCTTCCTGGCCCAATTTAGTCCCATTGGGCAATATCTCTTAACAGTCAAAATTTGGAACTGAGTTTCTTTGCTTACAATTTAGTATACTTCAAGATTCTAACAAGGACTTGGTTGTAATCATGACATAGTATGTAGTTACAGACATCCAGAAACTACACAGGCTACGGAGTAGTAGTAGTAGTTAGAAAATTAAATAGCATGGTATAATAGGCCTCTTGGAGAAACTCACCGTGTAAAATGAGTTAATGTATTGTGCACTACACTGCTTCCACTCAGTACATTTCTCCAGAAGTATGATTTTCAATAGACAAACAATTATGGTATGTAACATTGATTTTTCTTACGTCATATAGTAGGTACATTGCACATCTTTGATTGACTTTACTAAATTGCATCCAGTGGCGTTTTCCTGTGGGGCAGATCAAGTCTGCAGGAAAGCCTCTGAATTAAAAAAAAAAAAAAAAAAAAAAAAAAAAAATCAAAATTTTTTTTTTCTGCATCCTAACATGTTTTCCATTCAGCAGAAGCTCCAGGAAGACACTTTGAGAGGGACTATCATACAAAGAAACATGATGTTAAGGCTTCCTTTATGGTGGGCCACTGCAAATGCGCCAAAAGAAACACGCAACGCCATGGTCACATAAAACCAAATACTGAGTGGTGCTGTCATTCCAGCATTTTTCGGGGGTCGAGCACACTTCTGGAGCCACGCTTGTTTCCAATCATACTATAAAAGGGTGGTGTTCAGATAGTTCACCATTTTAACAAGCCTATGTATACACTGCACATCTAATAATTTTAAAAGTAATTACAGAAATGAGCAACTTCACAGAAATGTGTATATTACATAATTAAAATTTAAAAAAAATGTTGTGTAGGTAAGGTGAGCAACATTACACGTAAATTACTATTTCTACAAGAGTTTACGCAATAACCAATTAAAGATAATAGTTATTTTTCAAAGTAGGTTTTCCTGGAAAATAGGCAAATTATGAATGTGAAAGGTTTTAATAGGCCTATTGGGGGAAACACCACGTAAAACAATGAGTAGGCTAAACACATTGAGCACTGTAGGCTTGAGACAAGGTTCATAGTTTCTCCAGACACACGAGTTTCGATAAGTCACCAGCTAAGATTGTATGAACCTGTAATTTTTTTCCTCGTGTAAATTGAACGTCTTTGATTTAAGTATATCCGGTGGATTTTTGTTAATAAAGGCAGGATAGGTTTGAAGGAAAGCAATTTTTTTTTTGTCCTGAATAAAATATATATATATTTGTGTATTAATCTTTTTACCCATTCTCTGGGAGGGAATTGTGATACCTTAAATAGTTTACCATTTCAAAAAATGGTTAGGTTAGGTACATTAAAAATACTCTGAAATTGTGTGCATAGTAGGTTCGGTTATATCAGCCATATTAAGTGAAAAGATTGAGAGGTTAGGTAAGCAAAGTTAGTCATACTTTAATTACCATTTCAACAAGATATTATGCATTATTAAGGTAGCTGATCCAACCAATCATTTACTTAACAATTATTTTCTAAAATCTGCTAATCTCCAGTATTACTGGTTCAGCAATTTATGTGCATAGAGCCTTATTTTTAGGGTTGGCTTTTCAAGGTGGAGAGTCAAAAATGTTTCTTTTTTTACTGCTGTAAATGCTAATTTTCTCGAAAAATGGGTAAGTATAAATATGTTACTTAAATTTCTATATAGAGAAGGGTCTGCGGAGAGAGCACCTGAAGACAATACAGTAAATTTAGAAAGTAGAGGCTCCTGGGGAAATGGCGAATAATAACAAAACTTAAAGGTTTTAAAGTGATAAATAAATTACATTTTTTTAAAAAATAATGCAACCCAGATTAAACGTATTAATTTAGCTGACTCACAAGTTTTTACTTCAGCTATTACGTATGCACTTTATTTTCTAGAGCCACTACTTTCAAGATTTAAAAAAAAAAAAAAAATTGGACGACATACTATTATAATTGTAGATAATATTATCTGTAAATATGTATTGTACGGATTAGCGCCAAAAAAAAAATCGTACAAATATGAAATAACTTTCATTATATGCTCTTTTACGTCCTCTTTTCAAAAGCGCCTGCGGAGATCAAAAATTCCAATTACTTTTGGAGATATCGCCGTTCTTATTTTGCAATACAAGCCCTATGTAATCATTCAACAGACGCCATTTTATATTTTGCCGTGTGTGCGTGAATGCCTAAATAACAGAAATTTTCCATTAGGTAAGGTTAGTTACATGATAAATACTTCAAAATAAACGGAAATTAAAAATAATATCAATTAATTTTACTTGTATAGTTTTAAGTATTTATAATGTAACTGACCTGACCTAACAAAACGGGACAAAGGTAGATTAGGTCAGGTCAGCTACAGTATAAATACTTTGAAACTGAACGGACATTAAAAATAATAAAAATTAATTTTAATGGTTGTTTAGTTTTAAAGTATTTATAATGTAGCTGACCTGACCTAACAAACCAGGAAAAAGGATGACCAGTAGGAACTCACGTAATTTTCTTTTTACGTGATGTAGTCGTTCAACTACGTCGCGAAAAAAAAAAAATCTTACTTGTAAACAAGCAACAGGTATTTTCGGATTTTTAAAAATTCAAAAAATGAATATTAAAAAATTCGATATCTCCAAAAGTAATTGGAATTTTTTTTCTCCGCAGGCGGTTCTGAAAAGAGGACGTAAGATAGCATATAATGAAAGTTATTTCATATTTGTACGATTTTTTTTTTGGCGCTAATCCGTACAATACATATTTACCATATTATCATGAGATAGAGCAGTTTGTGATGACAATTTTATTTGTATTTAAAACATCAACACACAGTCTAGGTTTGCACTCGTCCAATGATTTCCTCTTAAAATCTATCCTAGCAATAGGTTTGTTTTATCTTGCTACGTAATGTAGATTATCCTGTTTAAAAAATTGCATTGAATCTGAAATATTATAACAGTAAAGACACAACTAAAACTCGTAAAGAACGAATACGACTACAATAACAAACCCACACAAATCATTTAAAAGTGGTCATTATTCAATTGCAGTCGATTATTTTTAATTAATAGTACTTAGTGATGAGATAAATTCCATGTACTGTATCAAATTACCTATCCGAAATACATTTATAATAGGTTCAATAACTGATCTACATATTGGTCACAAGCGTTGGGTCGAAGAAGGATTAGCTATTTTCTAGCGCATTTAATGTCGTACTTACACATCGCACTACAATATAACTGTATTTAAAATTATATTTCACTCGTTCCATCTTTAAGTATTACCCGCAAAAACTGTAAAATTGCGAAAAACCTACATTTTTAGGGAATTTACTAGCAACTTGCATCTTTCTCCCATAAGAACCAATGCTTTTACAGCAATGTTTTGCCCACCATTCTGTCAAAACAGCTCTCTGTCTCTCTCGCTCGGATTGTAGTTCCCCAGTATGCCGTCGACAGAAGCAATTGGCGCTGAAAGCAGGGTGATAAGCAGTCTATAGAATCGTCTACAACCACTACCAGATTGATTTCCTTCCGGCAGTTATAATTGGATGCTGTTATTAAATTAATACCAGGCTTCAATAAAGCAAATAAGAATATTATGCTAAATATAACAAGAAATATACTATAAAGTTTTAAAATGATAGTTACTAATAGTGTCACTAGGTTGCAGTAACAGTTTATTAATTTATGTACATTACAAATGTTATTTCAACTTTTTGTCATACCATGTATGAAAATTAAATTGTTTTGAAAATTAATTTTATTACTTTATTGGTAAAATAGCTAAATACTTTGCAAACAACATTAATAATAATACAAAAACAATACTCTTTATACACGTTAAAAATATTTTAAGTTAGGTATATACTATTTTAAGTTAATTTTTATTACCCTCATCTCATCTGACCATAAGTGGTCTAAAATTCGATTTCTTGGTGGAAATTAACCCCGGCAATGCGTCGTGGGTCAGTTTCCTAATGTCAATTAATGATGGGCAGAACGGTTCTTTTGACCGATCCGGTACTTTCGGATCAGTTCCGTGAAAGATTCGTTCATCTCGGTCATTTCGTTCTTTTCTGTGTATAGAATCTGGCTCTTTTATCAAGTGTCGTAACTCGTTCATCCTTTAGAGTATTGGCTACGTGTTTGCTTCCAGCCTCCCCTCGTTATCGCGTGACCCGATAACGAGAGGAGGCTGGATCGCGTGGGTGGTTATCTTTATCTACTCTGCATGGGTAAATGAAATTTCAAACGTCTAGTTGTATACTGACTGTTATAAAATTATTGACTGTTGATCGCTGCAAATGCTTCATGCAGTGATTCTATAAAATACGGGAGCATTAAATCTAAGAATGTTACGAAAGTGATCTTTCTTAACTTTAATTTGTAATCGCACTATTATAGCTAGTACTTGAACATTGCTTTTCGTAGCCAGTGAATCACAGTTGCGTATATGAAACAAGATTATTTATATTGTATTACTTTTTAAGTTACAAATATTAATATACAGGCTATTTACACTCTAGAGAGAGTAAAGTGTTTACATGTAGACCAACACATTTAGAGAAAAAAAGACAAAAATTGAATACTACTACTGCGATTCAGTATGAAGAGAGAAAAATGAAGTACATTAATTAACACCTAAATGGTAAGTGTGAACATTTGTAGTTACTTTCCCAGTTATTTTTAATTCATGTTTTTTTTTTTTTTTTTAGTTTTTTTCTTTTTTTTCTTCCAAATTTGTGTATGTAATGTGAAAACGCAATTTTAAACCACTACTTAACATGACGCCGTCCCCGCTACCTCTGAGTATTTAGACGTGATTTTGTTCAGTTCGTGATCTCAGGGAAGGTTCGGCCTTGTGGCTAGAGGTAGGGGTCAACGCAGTAGGGCCCCCCGAGCTGTTGAGGCCACTCGGGACGCCTGAATAATAACACAAAACCTCTTCAGATAGTTGGTGAATTTAATACAGCACAGCCCAATACATGGTGCTGCCCGTTCTGGCCGTAACGGTTTGCCCGACGCGACTAGTCACACGCGCAGCTCACTTCCTCAGTGGCGGCTCACGATTCTTATGCGCGTGAGGGGCAGACTCGTATACGTGACGCGAAAGTTACAAAAGACACTCTGACATGGCACACGATATTTTGAAGCACAATACACTACACTAATACCTAGCTCTGGATAAACTGGGCTAGCAACACGTAGGCCCGTGTCTCCGGCGACTCTACGTGGTGACTAGGTGTGTCCCAGGGACTGAATCGTTATTAAGTTTGGTGGCGCACTGCAGTACGACGGTGATACATAAGCCCTGACATGACGAATTACACTTAGGCGAACAACTATTCCGCTAACACATTACACTTGATAAACTGGGCTAGCAACACGTAGGCCCGTGTCTCCGGCGACTCTACGTGGTGTCTAGGTGTGTCCCAGGGACTGAATCGTTATTAAGTTGGATGGCACGTGTCGCCTGCTGGCTGCCCCGTGCGGGCCAAAACTAAGTAGCCTGTAGGCTAGGTTGGGCGTGAAGCGCCGACGTAAAAACACATACTCTCCCCACAGTACTTACGTATGACGTAAACACTCATCTCGGAGCACTGATTGAATTAAGTTAAGTACCTCATGGTAAATTTAGGCCGACCGCGGAACTGTACAAAAGGTTGAAAAGAAATTACACTATGGAAAACTACATGTCGGTGAATGCAAAGGTTGAAGGTTCCGCGTTGCGCGCAGGCTGCCGGCCTGGTTGAGCTCTCGAAGGACACTACTGGTGTCGCCGCGCGCGACCCCCCTCCCCCGCCAGCCCTCCCGCGGAAACGTGTGAATTTCGCGGGAAACTGAATCGGCCAGGTTCGGGACAAATCGCACATTGAAACATGATTTTGCAAAGACTTAATTATTAATTAATAAAAAATAATGTTTAATAAAATCCTGTGAAAAAACATAATTATAACAATTTGTTGTAGTGCGGCGGAAGGATATGCCACACCCGGCCGGATCCTTGCGCCGGTGTAGCACTCGTTGTATGGCGTTCGCCTCGTCGCACGAACTGCACTTTGCTGCGCGCACGGGCGCGTTCGGTGCACACGCTTTTGCGAGACGTTGATGAGGCATAGCGGTCTATGCGACAGAGGAGCATTGGCGGTCGGCGTCAAACAGTTGACATTTTCAGGTATATATACTTTTCATGTTACCCTATTTTATTTGATCAGTTATCGTTTGCTCTTATGAACATGCGTACGCTGTGATTACTAATTCTTCAGACTCCTGACGACATGAATCATTTCACGAACGAATCAGACCGGGCGCGTGGCCGGTTCTCTCATCTCGTTCTCTCGTTCTCTCCGCGTTTTCGTTCTTCCGAATCTTTCAAGGTACCGGCTCTCAAAGAGCCGGTTCTTTACATCGCGAACGAATCTCAAGATTTCGTTCTCTCAAAGATTCGTTCTTTTTGAACGAATCGTTCACGAACGACCCATCACTAATGGGCAGAACTGTTCTTTTGGATCAGTTCCGTGAAATGATTCGTTCAGAACGATTCGTTCATCTCGGTCAATTCGTTCTTTTCTGTGTATGGGATCTGGCTCTTTTATCAGGTGTCGTAACTCGTTCATCCTTAAGAATATTAGGTACGTGTTTTTGTATTTGAATTTGAACATTGCTTTCCGTAGCCAGTAAATCACAGTTGCGTATATGAAACAAGATTATTTATATTTTATTACTTTTTAAGTTACAAATATTAATATACAGGCTAGTTACACTCTATTGACAGTAAAGTGTTTACATGTAGACCAACACATTTAGAGAAAAAAAGACAAAAATTTAACACTACTACTGCGATTCAGTATGAAGAGAAACAAATGAAGTACATTAATTAACCCAAAAATGGTAAGTGTGAACATTTGTAGTTACTTTCCCTGTTATTTTTAATTCAAACGGTTTTTTTTTTAGTGTTTTATTTCAAGATTTGTGTATGTGTGTCGCGGCCTCGTCTCTGGTGAAGCTGTGGAGATGGGGTGGACGTCGCTCGGTCGTTCAATTGTTGTGTTGTTTGCCCGGCGCCAGCTCTTTGGTAGAGCAGCCTCACACTGAGGCGGGAGTGGACCGTTCGGCCCAGTGCAGCTGACCGAGGACGTGCTGACAAGAAGTAGCTAGCAGGAAGATTGGGTGTAGAAGAGAGGGATACCCGCGGTCTCACGAAGAGTCGCTAGCGGAAAGGTTGGAAGTTGGAGAGAGGGATGCCCGCGGTCTCACGAAGAGTCGCTAGCGGATGGGTGGGTAGAGAGAGGAAGAATATGAGAGAGAAGGAAGCCCGTGGTCTCACTAAGAGTCGCTAGCAGAGGATTGTCCGCTGTCTCACAATGAGTCGCTAGCGGATAGGTGCGAGAAAATGAGAGAGAGAAGGTAAGCCCGCGGTCTCACGAAGAGTCGCTAGCTGAGGAAAGGAAGATGAGGAATTCAAGCCAATGATACCACTTTTGCCTGAGGTAATAATTTTATTCTCCCAGATTGGCTGGGAGAGAGGAAAGCTGTCTATGCTTGTTAGCCCGCACAATTTATACAAGTTTCTTCTAGAACTATCTGTGTTAAAGTTTTACATATTTCTATCTCTTTTGCATGATGATGATCTTTTGCATTTTACAATATTATTTCCACATCTACAAAACATACTTCCAGTATACACTTAATAATCTACCTAAATATTTACAATAATAACATATATAAAATAACTATGATACATTGTCTCTTTATATTTACACTGCCATCTGGTGACGAGTGGTAGCACTACCAGGGCCATGGCTGGAGTGTTGCGCCGCGGACAGGATTGTGACCCGGGTTTTTTGTTTAATAAAGAGGAGGTACGACGTCATGTGAATGTGAAAAAGCAATTTTAAACCACTACTTAACAGTTGACATTTTCAGGTATAGATACTTTTCATGTTACCCTATTTTATTTGATCAGTTATCGTTTGCTCTTGTGAACATGCGCACGCTGTTATTACTAATTCTTCAGACTCCTGACGTCATGAATCATTTCACGAACGAATCAGACCGGGCGCGTGGCCGGTTCTCTAATCTCGTTCTCTCCGCGTTTTCGTTCTTCCGAATCTTTCAAGGTACCGGCTCTCAAAGAGCCGGTTCTTTACATCGCGAACGAATTGCAAGATTTCGTTCTCTAAAGATTCGTTCTTTTTGAACGAATCGTTCACGAACGACCCATCACTAATGTCAATCCTGTCTCATATCAAAGTTTAAAAGAATTATGACTATTTGAACTCGAATCATTATTTCTAATGGTGACAGCATTAATGGTGTAGTAGTACTTAACATATAAACATACAGATTAAAACCAGTGGCTAGCCCCAACCTCGGCGAGGGTTTACCGAACTCACTGCATAGCTTAAGTGCACTGTTAGCAACTACGCATTCGTGGACTTCTGTTTTTTGCAGTTGACGGACCTCGTGTGATTTCCATCCTCGGGAGTTAGGCAGCACTGGGCCATCCTCGAAAGATGTGTGTAAATGCTTCTCTGAACATTGTTATATCTTAGTTCCTCTACGTGAGACTGTGCTGAAGGCCATGTCTATGCACGTGAGAGCCTTCGCTCATGCCTAAGTGGGCATCCGTGTTGTACCGTATAAAAACACCCTCGTGGCGATAAGTAACATAAGTGAACCGAACCCTACTATTTGCGAGACATGCTAAACACCACAGACTTCGCACACATGTGTAGATTAAAGGTATATGTAATTCTAGGGTTTCTTGTGGGGTTAATTAAACTGTGCTTTGTCTTCCTATAGTTTTTGTTGTGTGCCACGTCACGAACTTTTAAGCATCACTAAGTATTGCCGTCGTCCGGGGTCTCGGGCTCGAGTCCCGGTGCGGCTCCTAGCGGGAATGGCTGTTGTCATTGTAGTGTTTCCGGGTGGGCGCCAGACTAGCTCTGTTTCTAGTCGATAGGTGGGTCGTGGGGTCGGTTGCCCTGCGTGGCTCACTAGGACCGTCGGCGGTGTTGCGTGGGTTATGAGGAATTCCCTACTTGGCAGTGGTCGTATGGTTAATTAATTAGGCGCTGAAGTAATACAACAAATGACGTGCGTCGTTTATTCGTGCGACTGTGGGTTTGGTGTAATACCGCTGATTACACACCACGTCGTACAGAGGGTGACGTCACACAATACAGAAGTTCCACAATTACCCAAAGTTAGTCTGAAAGTTACTTAATAAGACGTGGCATAAGTTTACAAAAAATGTTACGCGGAGGTGCGTTGCACAAGTTTGTTGAATGTTACGTGGTGGCGCGTCACAAAAGTTTACAATAGAAAACGTTCCAGATTCAAGGCGTCGCACAAAGTTACTAAATATTACGTATTAGCGTGGCACTAGGCAGTTCTGAGCCTGGTTACTCAAAAGAGGGGTGAGGGCGATTGGAGGCGGCCAATCCCGTATATCAATGTCTCGAGGCGGTGTTCGCGTCCACTGTAGTGGAGCGCGAACCGCAGCTAAATTCGCTCAAGTTCCCTTACGGGGTGGTGTCAGCGCCGGAGCGACTGGTTTTAGTTAAAGTTCTGTTCTTCGGGAGGCGGCCCGTGCCGTATGCTGAAACTACCCCAAAGACCAAGTGTGGTGCAGGGGGTTTTAAAGTTATGCGGCCGGATTAAGTCCTGGACCGAAAATTGGACCGGGTACGCACGGAGAGATAAGTAAAAAGAGGTTTCGAGGGAGTGACTATAATTACCAGAAGTGAGTTCAATGCAGACAATGGATGATGTCTCTCCGTGGGATGTGCGTCC
Source organism: Bacillus rossius redtenbacheri (assembly GCF_032445375.1). Taxonomy (NCBI): domain Eukaryota; kingdom Metazoa; phylum Arthropoda; class Insecta; order Phasmatodea; family Bacillidae; genus Bacillus; species Bacillus rossius. The sequence continues at coordinate 348,292,784 of NC_086330.1, read as the reverse complement.
GCCCCGGTCCACGAGTCGCGCTGTACTGGCGTGATGTCATGGCACCCGGCTGAGGCTCGGTGGCCTTCGCGCCAGGGTTGACCTCATTACGTTAGTTTCTAGTGTGATACGTTAATAAGAGATTTTAAGGGCGCTAAATTCCTACATTAATTATTAAGGCAAAATTAACATCACTCGTCCCTTCTACAAATTGGAGTTAGTATTTTTACGAATTATGTCCTTTAAATTATACGTCACACCAGCGACTGTTCGTCTCTTGCCAGACTGCTTTGGTGGGGGTTAATAACGATCACAAGGGGTTAATAATTATGTCACATGGTTAATTAACTAATCTAGGCAGAAGGCCGCCAGGGGGACACTCACACACGTATCGACGTATTTACACACGTGAGTGCCCGGGCACTCCTACGTCGCACTTTCGTTAATCAACTTTTAATTTATACATAATATTGTTTAATATTCTGTGTTTGTTTTTGCAATGTGGTCGGCTGTAATGTCGGTCTGTTTATTAGGGGGCCGGGTTCTACCTTGGTTGCTGGTGGCTCGCCAGACTCGGGTAGGCCATGGCTAGGGGCACGTTCCGTTAGCGGGGTTGAATACTGGCAGTTGCAGGTCGGGCTTTAGGGTGGCCTTCGGTCGGACGACATCAGTATGTAACCACGCATTGCCATCCGCGGACATATAACACCACATTGCCATCACACTTAAATCCGAATATTAATCGCAGTAAACACAATTATCTTTTTCCATCAATATGTAGGACAGTGCTCCAGCACCGTAACGCATCGGGCTGGGTACTGTGGCAGCACCATGTTCGAGCTACTGTTATGTAATAAACTCGCACATTTTTACAGTCTTTTCATTTTATTGCTGTCTTCGGCCATGTAGCATAGTGTGTATTTTGACCTCAACTTCAAACTCAGCCACAGAGCCTAATTGACCATACTAGGGCCGAACACCCAGAAAATCGTCGGTTAGTAGCAATAGCTAGCTTGGCGCCCTCCCGGAACAAAATCTAAATTCATTCTCGCCAGCTCCTATTAGGCTCACCCCGAGTCACGAACTCAGGACCACAGATGATGACAGTTACAAAAAAAAATATTAATTATTAATTTTAAACATGCTATAAAACTATAATATGTTACTAGAAATGTAAACACTAAAAATAAAATTCAAATTGTGCCCAGAAAATTCATTATTTTGACCAAACGTTTATATAAAATGTCGGAAATATCGCATCGTGTTACTTATCTTCGACAACAGTTGTAATAACTAAACACTACTAAAGAATTGTTCCAGAAAAGATTATTACAATCGTAAATTACAAATTAAAAACTTTCTCTCATTAGACAGAAAGTTTGTACTTATTGCAGTGGGAACAGAGCTGCGTATTTAGGACACAACCCTCCCCCCTCCAATTTCGCCAGTACTATTTTCCGCTGACGGAATGCACCCAATCAGATCGAGCTATTGATGTTTAAGTACCGCGTGTATTGTCTTAAATAATTCTCTTAAGAATTGAAGTAAAGCGATTTCCTTCTAATAGCGCCCACAAAGGGAATTGTGCGTAAAACATGTTAGCCCCTTAAGGGCACCGTGAGTAGACTGCCCTAATTCCTTTAGCGGCCTTGGGCCAGTGATAATTAAGAGTGCCGACTGATTGTGTGTACTAATGTCAAAATAGCTTGCAGTATTTAAATGTAGTGGTCACAACAAAGCGATAGGGATAGTTTCCATTTAGAATCATGTTTTTAAACTAATTATTTACATTAATTATTAAAGATAATTGTATGTTATAGTGTAAATATTATATTTACAGTGTCTTTTGTGGGTTTGGCGCGAGGCGGCGCTGTTTCCCCTCTCACAATTCCTTAAGGCCGGGCAACATTCGTAATAGCACGCAAACAGCACACACATAGCACACTACAGAGATAGCACAGAGCTTGATGCTACATTCACGCACAACACAACACAAAATAATACCGGAAGTACTCAAAAAAAAGTTTTTTAAATGTATAACTTCCGTTAACAATTTTGGTCACTGAAGTTGCCATAAATGACGTTTGTTTAGATTCGTGTATTCTTATTGTGGTACGGTTTTCGTTAAACCCAGAAATATTTTGTTAAATACTTCAAAGTTTACATACAAAACACAATGAGTATTCAAAAATATATATCACTGTTTATTTCAAATCCGGCTTCTTTAACACATTCATACACGGAATTCCAAGCATTTAATTTAGCTTATTCATTTCCTGCGGATCCCCTGTCATACAAAATATTTTTAATTTCTATTACAGCTATCAAAAAGCTATCAAATGTGCCTTCCATTTTTATGTTATCGCGTGTTTGAAAACAATAACAAACTACTCAAGTCAACAGCACCAATACTTTCATGACAATTGTTCTTCTGTAAGCCCACTATAGTAGTACTTAAACTGTTTGCTGATTGGCTACCACCAGGGTCGCGCACAGAAAATAACCTAGAAGTTAAAAGTTAATGAACTTTCTGTGTGCCGATCCTGTGCTATTTTTCTTCGCATGTGCTTTTTGCCAATGTGTCAGCTCATATCTAATAGTGTAAGTTGAACTTCTGTGCGTCTGTGCTGTTTGCGTGCTATTGCGAATTTAGCCCGGAAAGTAATGTTAAAAACGTGGGGGGCAAGGTTACAACACGCGTCAGGTACCTGAGCGGCCTGGTAGCCCCCCCATGGTTGCTGATGTCATGCATGACCTTCAGGGATTAGAGTGGTTTTGCCTCACCACCCCTGCCCAACTTCACCGGTGCTGTCATCTATCCCTAAAAGGCCTGGGAATTCCATGGGCTTACAGAGACCACCGCATGGAGTGCTGTGAATAACATGCTGCTGTTCTGGATGCTTTGAGTGTTGGGTTGGCCGGGATGACGCAACACGTCACAAAACAATCACTGCAGTATATTCCAGGAAGATGTCCAATGGGCATAAAAGTGGCGACATCAGCCTCTGTGGGCATTCCTAACAGGCAAGTGGTGCAGGTGCGGAGCAAAGGGGCAAACCACTTTCGAGCCTAGCTCCAGCAAAGAGTGTGAACTGTGGACTTGGCAGATACTTAGTGATTTGTGGACAGACATTAAGTATGGAGATTTAATTAGCAATAAATAAAACTGTCTAAAATTAGTCGGGCCATTCTTATGAACCTGTTTTCCCCAATCCTAACAGTATTTTCAATTTTATACTGACAGCAACGATCATCCATAAAATAAATGGTTCTATATTGGGATGCATTTGAAATACAGGCTCACTTATGTAAACTCTGGCAACATTTGTCAAGGTACAAGTTAAAAAATCTATCTTGTTGGCTTGAAAACTTCACACAATATATCCCAACTAGAGCCAAGTGGTGCAGTGGTAAAACACTGGTCTTGCATTACAGATGACCCGGGTTCAAAATATTCACTTTTAAAATTATTTTGGTTTTTTTTTTTGTGTATATATTATGTTTTGCTTCAATAAAGTTGGTTATTAAAAAATATCAAAAGATAGCACTACATTGGCCTGTATGAATTCTTAATATTAATATTATACATGGTTATCACTTAATCAGTTCAAATATAACAAATGTTACATGATTTCTTCTTCAATCCTTTATTTTCTCAGCTTTGCTGAGAACCATATTTGTAATTTGATTCAACTTCAAGAATATTTTCAAAAAGCTATATTCGCACAGGTCTACCTGAAACTACTCCAGGGAAACACTGGATGGTTCCTCACCACAGACCCTTAATCATTTTTCTTATACTGTAATGTTCAGTTTATCAGTCTCTAATAACCTCGTCAACAGCACGTTAACATCTTTTAAAATAACGCGTTTGTATGGAGTCCACGCGTGACAGAAGTGAAACGTCTTACTTCTTACACATAGATGGAGATATATTGAATTTTTTTACTGAATAATAGATAACAATTAAGAATAGTAAGGATTGACGTCGTACCGACCATGGCCTTTAAGCCCGTGCTCCGCACCGCCAGTACCGTATCCCGTTTTCGGAGCGCGCCCCTTGCCCAGCCGGACTGAGTCAGGCGAGCGCCTCGGGCATGACCCCAATAGACATAACGAAATTTAAAGGCACGGAACCCCGGAGGCTCGAACCCATAATTCAATTAAGGGAAAAGCTATTAGTACGAAATTACTAATTACCCGATATGTAATAAGTGCGTCGTAGCCACTCCGGGCGAGTACACCACGCACGGAGCAGACAACAAACCTCATTAACAGTCACCGCGGCCACTGGCCTTAATTAAAATGCCCGTGACTATGATCAAGTCAGAATAGGAGAAATCCCTCTAAAACAATTCACAGTGGGACAATATGTTAGTAAATTTACAGTCGCCAACTTGATGTCACAATTTAAATAATTAAATACATTAAAACCATTGTTAAGCCTTAAGCACCCAATTACCAGATGCTACATTTTAATCAAGCACCTGGAGCATGTTTTTTACTCATCATGTAACCTATTAAATTATTATAAGTTTTTGATGCCGACTCACAAAGAAGAGAAAGTTTCTCTTCCTTGCGAGGCGGCCATGTTCGGCAGTCTCCAACCACTCCGCGCCGGGAACAGACGTGTGTCCGTGGGCAGCATCCCAGTTTTCTTTCTTTGATTATTTTATTCTATACTAAATCGTTAAAATTAAAACCTCTTATTAATTCATCGCTGCCCACGTCGACTCGGCGCGTATTTTACGGAACCGGGCCTATCCCGACCGTCTTCATCGTGATACCGCGACGTATCGTATCACAGAACGTACGGTACTGGCCGACTCCAGCGAAAGTGTTTATACTTAAGGACGCCGTGCATATGCCTGCCGGCTGCACACACGTAAGTGTTTCGCCGAATTTAGGAGCCCGCTCATAGAGCCCCCCCTGCACCCGTTAACTTTCGGCGCTGGCCGTCTCCAGCGAACATCGACCCACGTCCCGCGAGACTGCCGCGGTAACCATTGTCACGTAGTGTTGTGTTTAGTGTTGGTGAGAATTTTTGTAGCGGGAATGAACCGCGGAGCGGACTTGTAGAGTGTACCGTGTACCCACATGGACCCCCGGTGAAACTCCCAAATTAAATGTATTCTTGCCAACTCGTATATCATTTTCCGTAATTCCCCGAGATCCACACGGCCGAGCGACCTTCACAGTCAAGGTAGGACCATTCAGGTTACATTCAAGCCGTGTACCTGGCGGGGCACGCGGGGGCAGAGTACCCACGACCCCACACCAACGGCCTAGCAGCCCGCTAGCCTGGCGCCCCTCCAGACAACAAGAGCATCGCGACGTCCGTAGCGCCCGTCAGGTACCCCCCGGGCCTTTCACAGAGGTCGGGTGACGGCAGGATGTGGGTACAATCTCAAATGAAAATTGGCATGGAGAGAAATAAAAGTTAAAGTTTTCGAATCTATTTCACAAGGAATTTGTTATTTAATCTGATATAAACATGAATCAATTATGGAAATTATGAATCATTATCTGCAGAGTACACAATTTAAAATACAGCTAAGAAAAAATCAATTAAAAAAAAAAAATGATTTTGAAATTTTCTTATTTCTTTTCTTATTTCCTACTCTTAAAAACCAATTTACAAATTATATTGAATTATTTTTTACTACAGCCATAAAACGTTTTTCTTCTTTTTGCTGCTTTCTGTTTCACTAAAGAACATGTAAATCACTCTACTGACAGAAAGTGGCTCCAGAAAAGCTGTTAGTAAATATGGTATAAATTTACATAATTGATTTTTAATTTCTGTGAGTTTGAATAAACTATAGCAAAAACAACCTTATTTTCATACCAAATTCAATGACATACAAGTTCAGTAAATGTTTAATACTTTACTTTAATTTAGGTATTAATATATGTTTTTCAAAATTAATTAAAAATACAACTATAGTTTGTTTTTTATGTGCTTTTATGTAAAATTTTCTCAAACTTCACTTTCAATAAATCAGTCAACTATGTAATTGGGCTAGTTTTAATATTTCAGGGAAAATAAATAATAACAAAGTGTTTATCATCCCTGCCACTATTATCTTTAAGACTAACAAGAAAAAGTTCATAGCTAGCTCTTTATATCATTAATTTGTTAAATATTACTATTAATAAGTAAAATGTGCACAAGGAAAAACATGTCAGGGCATTAACTGGTGGTCCGTCATTAAGAAGCAAAAGTATCTCATTTCCTTCCCTAACAAGTGGCACACAACAGATCATTATGTTCTCCTTTCATTTTCATACACGACATCAAGTATTATAGCATAAAGTAGTGTTGTTTTGGTAGAACTCTCACTCTCTGCCTTCAAACCATCAGGTATTCCGAATCCTGAACGACTGCTCGAGGAGACAGAGAGGGGGCAGCTGTTAGTTGAGTGGCAGTGCCTTGCTGCCACTCGAACCGTTGCTTTGTTACGGATTATTTATAACCATAGCACGTTACATTAAAAAGAAAAGTCTTACAAAGCATGAGGGTGCATTAAAAATAAGTAACACTTCATTGCATATTCCCGCATGAATTTTTGCATTAAACTTTAGTTGAATATGTGCAGGGAAAATTGAAGTAAAACTGCAACCTCCCGCAAATCAGCATTGTAATACCATCAAGATTTTTAATTTATCAATGTCTGAGTAATAGTCACAAAAATGTATTCAACCATATAGTTATAATTTCAAACTTTTTTTTTATACATGTACATTATCATTTTATACTAAATTTACACAACCTAATGACAATCAACTTAAATATCTTACTTAATACCTGGAATCCACAGTACAAACCTTTCCAACTTCAACAGTTGCCACATCTCCTAGCTGAAAAGTAAAATAATTTGCTCAGTACCAAGTTCATAGCTAAAAATTTCAACAAATACTGCATAAGTTGTAACTTTTGAAATACGGCCAGCCCATCAATACATTAAAGATCCATTTGATTGTATGTAACTGTATTACTTCATAACCATCTGAACAATACAGGCCAAAACAAATGCCAATGAAAATAAAAAAAATATATATTGTAAACTCAAATGTACCTACAACACTCTTAACCGACTTAGTCAACTTATCGAATTATGAGCAAATTAAAAATAAATAAATAAATAAACAAAATGCAGAAAAATTGTTGCATGGCATGTATTATTGACGTAAAGAATTTTTACTTAATATTATGCTGGTGTTAGGATGTATTTTACATTAGGTCACATCCTTTCAACCAGATTATCCCTTACCTGAACTTCATAACAGGCACGTACAAGTACAATGGTTTGATGTTTAGCTCTCACAAATTTAAATTTAATAGCATAGAAAATTTGTAAACAAACTTCCAACTTCAGTGAAGCCATTAGCCTTAAACTGAATAATTAAAATACTGTATAGGAAAAAGCATAAATTAACTTAATCGAAAATACACTTAGCATTACTTTAGATATAAAAGTCTGTTATGCAAAATTTTTTTTCAAGATTTGTTCAAACATCTGCAGCAATTTCAAGCAATGAATTAAATGCAGATGGCTACAAACATATTTATCTTCTTTCCCCTACTTTCAATCACTTAAGTAGTCAACTAAAATGTAAAGAAGACTGTGTACCAACAACAAATGGTGTAAAATGTAGCTATACATAATAAAGGAATAAAGTTAAAATAATGAATCAGCATTTAATATTATCACAATTTACTATGTGTACGGAACTAGCTTAACGCAACTATAAAGAGCTTGAAATATCAAAGGAATGTTTACTTTTAAAAATAAAAAATAAAAACATGTACTTTGCTAAATTTTGAAAATTTAGATAGTGGTATTTTAATTTAAATACATAAAAAATTGTTTTTCTCATGTTCAGTAGAAATTCCAGAAACTTGTATGTTAACAGAACCAGGAATGCAACAAACAATTATTATCAGAGCATTAGGTCACCATTATTGATTCCTGACATTATTTTTCATACTCATAAACATATTATAACAAAGTCACTCATCACGTCATATTATGCAACACCAATCCAACTTTTCAACATGAAGGTTTAGAATACAACACTTTTGGGTCCAGTAGTTGGTGAAATTTATTCTGTGCTTTTGCATACACTATAATAATGTCTGCATTTTGTTTACATGCATTAGTTTTCCACACTAAGTGCTCGAAACTGCCACATGTACCAAATTAGAGTACTACAAAGTTAATTCCATTAAATATGTATTTTAGAGATAAGTAATAGTTTCTAAGACATTTATAAAAAAAATAGATGCATAAAAATTACAGACCATGAAGTTATACTTAACCTGCTGGGGAACAGCAAGAATGGTGATTACACACATCTCGACTGGAAAGAAAACACGAAACTTCGATAATTACTAGCTCACAACTTTTCACTACACAGACAATCCTACATTCCTTCATCTGTAATTTACATTCTCTCTTTAACAGTATCTACTTCAGTTAGTATAGTGTTTTTTTTTCTTTCATCATGACCATTCTAACATTGCAAATTACAGCTGTATCTGTATGATGGATTTCAAAATAGAATTACAAGTATATTGAAAATATTTATAATACAAATAAAATATTCCAACAGATATGCATATATACTTGAAACCCCAGGTAAACTGTGTATTTTTAACAACATGAATCAAAAATTAAATTTTGATTGAAATGGCTTAAATAAACATACAAAGAAATAAACCATGCACTCTTGCAACAGACACTTGTAAGCTACGTACAAACAAATAGAAAAAATAATATTTTGCCAACATACAGAACTGAATTGTATACAATTGTATTTAGTGAAACTATTAACTATACATGTCAAAAGTCTTACAAAAGTCTAACTTGTTGCTGTCTTCAGGAAAATTTAATTTAAAACACAGTATTTACAGGCAGACCTGCCAACATTCAAATTTAAAAAATTGAGGTCCTCGATAAAAATTTTCAGGCCCATAAATACAGATTAGATATAAAAAACAACAAATGAGAATCTTTAAATTTAAGTGTGAACATAATTTAGCACTGTCGTGTAGTGATCATGCAGGGCCGCAACTAAAAAAGATGTAAAATAACATTCTGCTCGTGTAACACTATTATCACTGTTCACAGCCAAATTATTTTTTTCATTGGAAGCAATACACTTCATGTGTTAGTTGTTTTTTTTTTTGTAGCGACATGTTTCACAATGTCTCCTCTTCCACTATGCGAGATAGAAAAATCAGCACGGCACACGCTACAAAATGCAAAATTGCTTCCTTTACGTGACTCGAGTATTGATGGAAACTCGTTACTGTAAGCTTTCGTAAAACTTGTTTTGTAACTTTTACAAACAAAATCTTGGGGCCCCGAAAAATTGTGAGGAAACACTATTTTGGCATGAGGGCGAGATGGACCTTAAAATCGTGAGCCTCACACCAAAATCGTGAGAGTTGGCAGGTCTGTACAGGTAAATCCAAACCACCACATCATTATAGTATGTGCTCTAATGCAAGCTCGTTTAATGTTGTAAACAAATATTTGTTTTGGGCAATTTCAATTATTGCTCCAAGAATATTTTAATGTAAATTGACCCTAGTGTTGTTTGCAGCACAATCAATAAGGCTTTTTTGTTATTTAATAAAGCACAGAATGAAATTTTACGTATACCTTTTCTGCATCATCCAAAGCATTTGCTTGGATTTCAGTCACTACCCAAAATTTGTGCTTTGTAAAATATCTTGACTCTTCCTCACACAGATTCCTCCTAAAAGTTTGCATCTACCATTTGACTTAGTTTCAGACAATGAAAAATAGCTTTAAAGAATGCCTAAAATATGATTATTTTAAGTCTTGAGCTCTTTATTTTTCCCCTAATTTTATTTAAAAACTAACTAGATTAATTTACTATTTTTTTGCTTGCACTGCTTAAGCATTTTCCAGAATGTAACTTAAAACATCAAATTTTTTTAAATTGCCAATACAAAAATGTATTTGTTCTTAAAAATATAACTTAAAAAGAAAAGGAACTATGGAAAACAAATATATAAAAATCATTATGCCAAAAAATACAGGATAGCAATACAATTTTTCTTACACTTTTAAGAACAGTGCTGCTACAAAGGGCAATGAATGACTAAAGGAAGTTACAACGTGAATAATAAATAAAAAAATCTTAAATACTACACCTTTTGGTCAGCATCTATCGGAAGGCGAAGTCTGCAAGCCTTCCGATCACTGACGCGAATCTGCCTGTAAAAAATGTTTGCCATACAACAAATGTTCACGGGATCAACAGCGCTAGCAGACTAGCTGTTTTCCCTCCGTTGGAGAGGCGAGCGCGGAATTCGTTACCTTACCTGGCGTTATAGTACAACTAGTGTATTAGATGAATTTCAAAATGAAATGGGAAATGGTAAAATAGCAAGCTGCGTACAAACAACAGCCAAATGTCTGAAATTACGATGAAATGTGAGTCCCGAGTGTTAAAATGGACCTTCCAAAGTTAACCCGTTAACTGAATACGAGAGGAAAAAGTTCTACATCGGCTTAATTTAAATAAAATAAGTTAAGTTATAACATTTATAAGGTAGCAATCGGTAAAAAAAATTCCATTCTCTTTGGAAATTAAAATTTTTAAGGTGACCGTCTGGCTAAACGCAAGAGTCACAAGCCACTGCTAACAGGGACAATGGCTCGTGCATCACACGCCTCTTTGGCTATACGCGCTAGTGTGCAAGTCTTCTCGTTGGTAACATGCCTCAATGGGACTTTAAGTGGTGACACTGTATTTTTGTGCTAAAACGTTCCATGAACTTTCCTATACAACTTAAAAACTATGTTAGAATTATTCATATAAAAAAAAGTCCATGAAAACACCCATTTAAGTCTTTTCGCTGTCAAAAAAATACATGTTAAAGACTAAACATGTATAGATAAGTGCAATGGCTTTTGAATACTTTTCGTAAAACTTGGAGCTCTGAATGGCTACAAAGTAGACAACTTGGACCCTCCAATAAAATATATTTCAGTCCAGTAAGTAATATTAAGGGAAGAGTTGTAAGCCATCTTACATTCATCATTTTTGGAACTCAGCCATTATGTTTATTACCTACTAATAAATGAAAGCAAAGCTACATCAATAAAATCAGTTTTTGCTTATTGTAAATTACCTGAACTCAAATTACAACTTATGGCTTCTTTATAAACTGTGTTTGAAAAAAAAAAGGAGTGTGTGTGACTCAACTAACACAAGGAAACCACTGCTGTTACAAAATATGCAAGTGTTACATCATCACCAAACACACAACTTACACTTGTAATATTAAAGGTAGGTACACATTTTTTACCCAGTGCTTCTTTTTTTCAATTCATTTTCATCAAAAAGCTGTAGAAAATCCTTAATAATTAGATTGAAAATTCCTTCCATTTCCTTTTTCTCAGTGTGCAATCAGCATTCCGTGATCAGCAATTGTCGGACTAATGTACAAATATGATGAAAGGGCGGAAAATAAAGTTGTAGCCTTCTATACACATATAGCAAGCAACTTCAAATAAAGAAAGGAAAAACACAAGCTGAAATACAAAAAGTGAAGAGTGACAAATCTTTTTGTTACATTATTGCATATTCATTTTTACTTTTCTGCAACTTACCTTCACAAAAATGTAAATATAAACAGCAGCAAATAAATGGAGTGGCCCTATCCAAATGGAAGATTGAAAAATATTACTTACCACTTGAAGACAAAACAAATATATGTAATAACTTTTAACTTCACAAGCTATTGTATTGCTACGTGACTCAATACAAAATGTAAATAGGCCTAGTGACTCCTTTACAGCTTTGATGTGCTTACATAAAAGCTTATTAATATCAGCATTTGTAGAGTTTGAGAGCATTTATAAATAATAAATAAACCAGATAAAATTCATTAAAATTGTAGTTTTGGGTGCTGCTGATTTTAGTCCATGACCATTTTCTCAGGACATAAAAATTAAAATCCTGATACTACTGTTTGGAACCTACTAAGCTTGTAAATTGTCATGCATGAACAAATTATTAAGTTCCATCCACACTTAAATTTTTTCCCCACTTTCTGGAGCTGAGTGAAGCGAGCATGGAAAGTACACCCATCTACCTACGATACAAGTTTCACATCATGTATTCAAGTTTATCCCTTGATCCTGTGTGTACATGATGCTTGCTTTATTAATTTAGTAAGGCCAAAGATCCTGGACATTAAAATTGTTATTGTTAAGTTGAAGTGAAAGCAAGAAATTTCCATAAGAACTGAAATATTTTGTTTGTACTGTCACATTCAAATTTTGTTTAGACAAGATCTTTCAAAGTACTAAATTAAAACAGCAAAAATCATGTACCACAGGATCAATATATAAATGATCATGCCATTACGATCATGGGATAAACTTTGATAAGTGATAAAGAATAATTACCATTTATTTAATTTTATAAGAAAAGCCCCTAAACTTCAAAAATATTGTGCAAAAATTGAAATATATACATCACTAGCTTTGTTTGCAAATTCTCTAATAATATTTTCACTCCCAGTACTCCTCTATATTTAACTTAAATTCACAATAACATTTAGTTTACTTCAACTGTTCATTCCGTACTTTTCATTTCAGCCTTCCATGCTGATGAGGCACTATTACTGCAGACCGCACATAACTCAAGAGAGGCCCTCCTTTTGGATACATGGAGGCAAATGCCAACATCATCTGATAAATTACCATTTGAACAAAAATCTGCAGATTCAACACACGGATCTGAAAAATCAGAGTCTGATAGAGCAGGGACATCTAACTCTCCACCAAACAATGATGAATCCAGGTTATCTATAACGGCGTCATCAGACAAGGAAAATAAGCCTGAATTTAAATTCACATCATTTGAGACAACTGAAATGTCTTCATCCAAATCTTGATCATACCTTGCAGGTGGAGACGACACCCTTGAACGCTGTTTTAACGAAGTTGTTACATCCAATCCAGTACCAATTTTAACAACTCTTAATAGTTTTTCTATTTCTTTTCTGTTGGCAAATACACTACGCAAGTACTTGTTCTCAAGTCGGATTTCTTGCAACTCCTTATCGTTTTTATCAAGTCTCAGCCGCAGATCAGCATTTTCACTAGACAGCTGTGAAAGTTTTTCTTCCAAAGATTTTAAATATTCTTTCTTTTTAATCCTGTTTTGGCGTGCCACTATAGCATTTTTAGAAGAGCACTTGTATCTTCTACGGGCATGATAATCATGATCCTCTTTACTATCCATTATTTTCTCTCTTCCACGTGTATTACATCCAATAGACGACTGTCACCAAGTAACTAGGATCAAGTAATTATAAATATAATAAAATGTTCTTCAAATATTACTAAAATAAGCTAATCATTATCTGCAGATAACCAAAAGTCAAATTCTTCAAACAAGTTTAAACAAACAAAAAATCAGCATTATTGCCACAGCAGAAACAAAAATTGTTTTAAATACTATGAAAATAAAATATTATCATTTTATTAATGTAAATATATTTTAATAAGCTTTTTTTAACATAACCGTACAGTAAAAATAAATAATGTTCTTCTAGAAACAAGTCAACTCGTAAGAGATATGTTGTCGGAAATACTGCCAAAGCACAAGAGTCTACAGGCAGCAACGCTACTTCCTGCAACTGGCTGCAAATGCCGAACCTTTCCGAAGTTGGCCGATCGGGAGCGCCTACCCCCTGGATGTTTTTTTATTTTTACGCGCGCGTTTTTTCTCTCCAGTATAAAAAAGCCACACAGACTGTTCAGTGGATGGTTGGTTATTAGAGGTGTAAAAGTAACGAAAAAATGTGTACCCGTATGTATTCGTTACTATAACAATTAGTACTCGTTACTTTCGTATCGTTACTCGTTACTTCTGATACCGCATGACATGGCACATGCTATGTTATGTAACAGCATCTAATCGAGTCGTATTTCGTACGCGTACAGTATGACGTCGCGTAAATAAAAATAAATCGAATATAAACAATTAAAAATATTTGATAATTAACAGCTTTTGTTAACCAAGAAACAATTAACTCTCATTAGAGCGGCTTTATTATAATATATATTTTAAGATAAGAACATAAAACGTGAAAATACGCGATTATAAAAAACAAAAATATACATATTTATAATTTGTAAAAAATACTTTCATACGTTGTTTCTGTTCGAATCTAAAACTTTGTCTACACACACAGTACCTTTAATAAACAGTAAAAAACTTGGACGACGAATTTCCAAATTATACTTTTATTAATAAACAAACATCGTTCCTTGTAACGAATACGCGCGCGCATGCGTGAAACATACGAAAGATGCGAGTAACGAAATGCATTCGTGTGTAACGTTTCGTTACTCGTACTAGATGCCGCACCCGTTACTCAGTAACGAATACATACGGTTTGCTACAGCTCTATTGGTTATATTCAGGGCCGGCGCGTCCATATAGGCGAACTAGGCAACCGCCTAGGGCGCCAAGTAGCTGGGGGCGGCGCAGCACGACACATAACAGCTGATATAATATGTTTAACGATTATTGAAACTAGATGAAAATGGAATTTTGTAACAGTTTGGAATGTTTATATTGATATAAGTAATTATTTAAAGTCCACAGTGACCTGTTTATGATTTGTAATAAGTAAAACAGTTAAAAAAAAAAAAAAAAAAAACACAAGCCTGCTTACATTTGATTGTTGACAAAATTTTAGGCTTACGTGATGTATTTTGAGGCAAGGAAAATTTTTTTGGGGTGTCCGGCCGGTGGGAGGGGGGGGGGGGGAATTAAGGTTTTTCGCCTAGGGTGCCAATTTACCTTGCACCGGCCCTGGTTATATTAGGTTAGTATAGCTACAAAAATACTGTAAAATCATTGTATGGTTGCTTAGCAAATAACTTTTTAATATGTAGCTATCCAGCGCTAGGAAACCGTTTACATGATTTAACAGTATCTTTAATATAGCTATCCTAACCAAATCAACCGTCCACAATGTTTTAAAGTATTTACAGGGTGGCCACTAAACCGGGAAAACGGGAAAAACCGGGAATATGTCGGGAATTTGAAAGGGCCCGGGTAAAACCGGGAAACTGTCTGGAATTTTATTTCTTTCCTGGGCAAATGCTGCGTTGTAAATGCGCACAACTTATATAAGACGTACATCGCGGCGTCTGATAATCACGCGGCAAATCTGTACAGTGTCATGTTGGCAGAGACTGTAGTGTTCCCAGGCGTGTCATGTTTCTTTTTCCTCATAGACGCAATACGTCACTAAGGGGGAGGGGGAGGGGGAGGGGGAATATGAACCGCACTACGGCGTGCAACACGGGGTGGTGTTCTAATTTGTTCTGTTCAGTACAAGTCTTCGAGCGGTTTTAGTCTTACGCTGTGCAGTTTGTTAGGAAGCTATTGCGGCAATGTCTACTAGGTATTCCTGTCGTTATGAGTCTTGAGGTTCCATGGGCGATCGATGCGAAAGACAGAACTTGTGCGAGATGCAAGATATGCAATAAAAGTTTCAAGATCGATACGATGGGTAGGGGAGCATTTACAAGCCATGCCAAATCTAAGAATTACAATAGAGTTATAAATAACCAATCAAGAAACCTGCAAGTTACAGAATTTTGTTTCCACTCAACCTGCTCAGGATGAAGCCCACGCTTCCTGTAACAAAGTTTTATTAGTACTTTAATTTATACTAGTAGCTTCCAACGGTTTAGCGGTGTTATAAACTACGACGTCTTGTAATCCATCGCTTATCAATAAACTGTCAAATATGTCCAGTAACTAACGACACTGCACGTTTTTTTATGAATATTCGCAGCTGTGCGTTGAGGCCGGCCGATAAACCTTCCGCATTAACTTACCTTTAACGTCGGTAATGCTTGTTCACTTAAAATTTGTAAAATAATAATACTAAACATATAATTATTATGTACACCAGATCCCCGATTTAACGAAGCAGTGATTTTACGAGTACATTCTCGGGAACCGAAAAAAAATTGGAAATTTTTACCAAAATGTGAAAATCAGAAAAAAATATTTAAAAAAAAACGCAATGAAAGATCATGTATACCGAATAAAAGCATGTTGGACCTCCTGCGGTCACCAGCAAAGCATAAACACGACCCAATGCGTGGTGCAACTGCTACATCGCTTCGTTATTGCTCGCGCGAGAGGCGAGACGTGGAATGTTAGAAGAATGGAAGGGGGAAATGCGGGGGATGACAGACAGCAGCCAGTGTGTTTCCTGCGTGGGGAATAAGTGGCGTTGCTCCTTTTTTTATGCTGTGTGAAGCGACCTTTTTCTATCAACTCACGGGAAAAGATAATTGCTTGAGCTGTCAAATAAACATCGCTGCGACAGTACAAGACGCGGGCGAGCATCCGATAGGTCGATGTGTATATCTACTCGAAAAACATATCTCAATTCATGATACTAATAAGATTCCTTATAACTTACACGTATAGCCTGATGTTTTCAGCCTGATCCAAGACAAGCAGAAAAGAACCTCAGGGAACTTAAGGCAAAAAAAGTCAAAATAATGAGTGATGCCTTAAAACAGACCGCTCTCATAGACGAAGAAATTTTAAACACAAAAAAGGTTAAAGTTATGTGGCAAGAAATATATATTTAGTAAACTGTCACCTGTTTTTTTAGTTGGGTATGTACCACATTTTGTGCATTTTTGTTTTATATTTAGTACTATACAGTTCCGTGTTTTAAAATGTGTGCTTTGTATCAATCATGTATTACATAAATAAAAACATGTCATTTTGTATATATATTGCAAAACCTGGAAAATCTGGAAAAGACCTGGAAAAACCTGGAAAAAACCTGGAATTTTTTTATCACAAATATAGTGGCCACCCTGTATTTATAATGTAGCTAACCTAACCTAATTGACCATTAGTTATCATGTCCTTACCTGAAAATTACAAGTTGCGTAAAATTGCAAGGGAATACGGGGCGTCCCGAGAATATTGGTGGAAGACAGACTTCCTAGATTTTATACGGTATGAAAAATATACAAATCCATGAAGTACGTTTCTTCAATTAGGTATTTTCCTCTAAAAACGATTACAAATAAATACCTTTGCCTTGTTTATGGTCTTTGCCTCTATATTTATTTACAATGAACAAAAAAAAAACCGAAGATTCACGATCGGACGTTTTGCTCTCTCGTCAGTGAAAAGAAGGCTTCCCGTTGCGGGATCACGCCGCCGGCCCCGGAACGAGCGTGAGCGGTGCGGCATTTGCAGGTTGCAGCCAGTTGCAGTAAGTAGCGTTGCTGCCGCTAGACTCTTGTTGCCAAAGCTACATTCCCCGATAGTTCGAATACCACCAAATAATACAACATAGCAGTTCAAAAAATTCCTACTTTTTTTTCAGCCTCAACTTTTGTGGAAGTTTTCATTTTCAAATGTATGTGTTATCTAATATATTTCATGAATCGGTTGATTACATAAATTAAAGCATTTGATTTCGCTATTTAGTTTTGAATGACAGAATAAATAACTTCAATTCTATGCCTCGCAAATAAATATATGCAAATAACAACACATTCGCTTGGTACTTCTAAGGTTAATTCTCTGTTTATTACTGTTTATCTATGACGTATTGAATGTTGAATGTCCGCGCATAGAAATTAGGCCAGTGTTGCCAGACGTACGAGAATTCTCGTATTTGTACGATAATTTTGAAGATCATTATCAATGTTTTTTTACCCGGGTTCTAGTAAGATATATTAGTTTTATTGTATCGTTTTGTCAAAACAAGTGTATAACATTTATTTTGTAACTTAATACCATTAAGTGAAGTTCCTGCCTGACAGCGTTGACTTTTTTTTGGCTGGCAACATAGGCGACTAAAATATAGTGTTTGTTTTTTTATTAGCAGGTGCCAACCTCTATTTGTCTAGCACAGGAAATGATGACCCAGTCAGAATAATGTTAAATGTACAACCCCAAACTCACAATTTAGAGTATTTTTGTATGTTAAATTAACGAAAATAAAAAAAAAACTGGATATTTTTTACGAAAAAAATAATGCAAAAAGAGTAAATGGCAGGAATAATAATTGTTTTGTGTGAAAATTGTTGTTAATAATGTTTTACTTATGTAATCATAGGATTGTGAAAATTGTTTAGTTTTGTTTTGTTAGGCTTGCAACTCAAATGTCAAGGATATAAAAATATTGTAGAAACACATTTAAACTTTTGCTTTTACAATACCATTGGGTACGAGATGTTTTGTGTGTCGTACGAGACATTGACATTTACAATCTGGCAACACTGAATTAGGCGCACAATTCGGAGAAAATTTAGATTTCAGTACCTATAAGGTAGGGAGTAGTTTCGAGGCTGCGACGGAAGTCAAGGAACGAAAATGTTTAACAGGAAGTAGGGAGAAACGCACGACATTCAATTATTCCTTGCGGCCTACTGTTCGCGCTTGTGCTGCAGTGTAAAGGTACGATTCCTAAGGCTAGAGTCGCGCGGCTCGTGAGGTTGCCCCATTCCTAAGAAGCGGCTGAAAACTATACTTCATGCGGCGCGACCACAGTGCAGTTCCAGTTGTTCGTAGAAATGGATGAACGTAACGTTGTTAAATGGTTACTGCTGGACGAAGAACATTGATGCACATGTGATATTTAAAGCAAGACGAGAAGAGGGATTCTACACAATCCTTATTAACAGACACTTAATGAAAGACGACGCAAAATTTCGGGAGTTTTTCCGTTTAAATGTAAGGCAGTTCAATTATATTTTGGGACTAGTGGAAGATGACGTCAAATGTAAGTCGTGCAACAAAGTAAGAGAACCAATAACACCTGCAGAGAAACTGGCCATAACATTAAGGTAAACTGTTGAACTTAATTATAAATTAAATATAACAAAAGCACTCATGTCAATATTAATCTTTGTTACTAATATTTTTTTAGAAATTAAATTTTATATCAGGAATTGTAACTTTCAATTGCCATATTAAGTAGAGCGAATAAAATTGCTTAAAGTACAATTATCTTACATAAAGTAGTATGAGAGAAATATAAAGACAAAGCACGTGGTCAATACAACTGTGGAGATGACACGAATTGATAAGTTTTGTATGTTATGACATATTTAACATATACATTTCGTTTGTTTCACTGACAATAGGATTGTTGTATTGAAAGGAACCTTGTAACAATGACTGCTATTGGTGTGTTTCGCCACTATTTGTAACATCATCATAGTAATCACTCGCCGAATGACTAGGACATGAAGTGTCCGACAAAGTGGATGAAGATCGTCCAGGAGCTCCTAAAGGAGACATGTTTGTGTGCTGTGCCATCTCGAGTGCTCTTATTTCTAATTATGACACAACACTGCAGATGCGCATCTTAGCTTGTGCACGTAGAGAGGGTGGTAGCTGTTTCACTGTTAGCGACATACTTCTGAAGAACACATCTGTTGCATCATCTTCACGTTCCGTTATTTTACTTCGATTTAGAGCTTTCAGGATCTCCTCTCGTCCATTAGATCGTTTTTTAAGTATATCCAACACCTGTTGATTTGTTTGTTCCACTGAATGCTTGCGTTTCTTCACGCCGAATCCAGATGTACTAGGAGTAGGTTTGTTAGCCTCTGAAATATTTTCTATTGTCTCAGTTACTTGCAAATGATCTTGAGATGCTTCTATAGATATCGGACTACGTGGTTGGGTTTCCAAGAATCTCTTCTATGGCACTGGGTGTGTTTCATGTCCGTTTTCGTTAGTTGTGTCGTTTTCCTCATGGCTTGCTGTACGAGAAGAACAATTTAGATAGTCTTGGTTTCTCTCGGCATTCTGTGATACGTTGGAGACGGATTCAATATCCTGTGAGATGTCTTGAAAGGATTCAACAGTCTGCGAGATGTCTTGAAATGATTCAACATTCTGTGAGATGTTGGTAATGGTCCTGAAACATTTATGTATATACGTTACATAACATTACAAATATACATATACATATTTTTCTTGTGCAAAGATATATTAAAGTTTGATGAAAAGGACGTACATTAGTTGTATCGTTTATGTTTTATTTGCAATAAAAACGATAGTGATTTTTTCCTAAAGCTGTGAATTTTTCTATTTGTTACTAACATTTCAAACAATATAAAAGTGTCAGCACCAATAAGCTTTATTTATCAGGAACGTGACACATTTTTTTGGTGCTGGGGTAATCGAAATACCCACCTTGGTAAATCATGCATTGTATAATCGTTTAATGTACTATCATTTATTAGGTTTTGTAATATTATAAGAATGTAATTGTTTGGTTATCAAGTGATATGTTTCTTTTTACGAGAAAGGTACATATATTCTTTTATATATTTTATGGCCTAATAAAATAATGAATATTCTAAAGCCTATCTAAAATGTATTGTTTACACCTTTGTCTCTTAGAATTCATAAATGGCTAAAAAATACACACCTGAAGAGATACAACAAATACTAGCTATAGATAATCCAAGTAATCTTACAGCTGAAGAGAGGGAAATAGTACTTACTGTCCTTCATAACGTACTGCATCTAGGAATGATAGAGCATCAGCAAGAGGCCACTTTGTACGTTTGGCATTTGCTGCTGACCCTGTCCCTATATTGCTTTCCTTCTTGCGCCTGTTGTACGTATCTTTCATGTTCTTCCACCTTTTCTTACACATATCAACTGGAATAAATAAAAACTCATTTGAATTTACAGAGTGTAATATGTAATTGCATAGACAAAGATACTCTGTATTAATATATCGTATTGTATTTCAGGTTTATGTCCACTGGAGTGTCCTTCAGATCGTTCTTGTTTGCATTTCGAATTACAGAAAGCTACATAAGCCGCATTGTGAAAAAAACGCTGAATGCGTTATCGAGGAAACTTCCTCCGATACTGATGCCAAACCCTACCAAAGAAGTCCTTCTTGAAAAAGCAGCAGAGTTCCAGAGTCTGAGGAATATTCCTAACTGTGTATCAGCCATTGATGGGAAACACATTCGAGTCAAATGCCCCGCTAAATGTGGGTCTGTATTTTATAACTACAAGGATTACTTTTCAGTGGTTTTACTTGCTGTTGTAGACGCCAACTACAAGTTTGTTCTTGTTGACATTGGTTCGTATGGTAAGGAAGGAGATAGTGGGATTCTTGAGAAATCAGCACTGGGAAGATGTATCAAAAGTGACGGCTTTTTCCCACCTGCACAACGTTTGCCCGGCTCGGACATTGTTACTCCTTATGTACTCGTAGGCGATGAGGCATTTCGTTTGAGTGATCACATGATGAAACCGCACACAAAACCTGAGGCGCGAGAAGATGACCACAAAGCAGTCCTTAATTACAGGCTTTCCCGAGCAAGGAGAGTTTCATAAAATAGCTTTGCATTGTTAAGTCAGGTTTTTAGAGTATTTTACACGTCTATTGCCATTCATCATGAAACTGTCAATGCAATGATTAAGACAGCTTGCTGTTTGCATAATTTACTTCGCGATGCCTACCTAGAAAATGACAGTAGATGCTACTACAAATACGATCCTTCAGTGCCTGCCCCTGCGGACAGCACGATGCCATTGGTTAAACCTGGTGGATTCGGAAATTTAGAGGGATTTGTAGTGAGAGATAATTTTAAGATGTACTTCAACAGTCCACAAGGCCGTGTAAAATGGCAATACAGTTCAGCAAGGAAAACTGATGTTTCTCATTAGTATAAATTGTGAAATGTAAACAAAAAAATTCATTACATGGTACATGTGGATTTATGC
This sequence comes from Bacillus rossius redtenbacheri, assembly GCF_032445375.1. NCBI lineage: Eukaryota > Metazoa > Arthropoda > Insecta > Phasmatodea > Bacillidae > Bacillus > Bacillus rossius. The sequence goes on along the minus strand of NC_086330.1, from coordinate 348,270,980 downwards.
GTGATTGTATATGTATATATACAAACGTAGCAGTAAAATATATAAGTATAAAACTTTAATATAAGGTACTTACTTAATCTTCCCAATTATTTTCCTATTTCAGCCCACACATTTTCCCGTACATTTTGATCCTTATACTGTGGATGCTTTAAATCATGAAAGCATGGATGCTGGCCAACTAACTCAGCAGGCACTACGTCTTCTGGGGCCCTATTCTTGACGCTGCTGGAAGAATTCCGCTAGCGGAATTACTTGATTCCACCATAGATTTGCTAAACCCTATTCTTGAACACTCGCTAGCGGAATTATGTATCGGAATTACGTCACAAACTACCGGAATTATTCCGCCACCTCGTGAGCTGGCGGAATCACAATTCCGGTAGAGATTTAAACGTTGTTTGTTATTTGAAACCATGATTTGTCCAAAATGGAGTCTCTGGTATGGTTCTGAAATTTTTTTAAATCGTTTGTATGTTTGGTTAGTTTAGGTTAGCTACATTTAAATCTCGTTTAATAATGCGTGTGTTTATATACTTATATTATATTACTTCATTTAAAACCAGAAATAACTTATTCGTCTCATTATGTTATGTGATTATTCAGATACGCCATGTGATGCTTTCAACCTTCAAAATTCGTGTGTGCGTGGCGAGAAAACTTTTGTAACAATTTAACTAATATTTAATGTTTTAAGTATTACATTTTTGTTTGTGTGATTTGCAATGGCAGGTATTTAAATATTACTTTACGAAAGTTATATTTACCATCTTCCATTAAGTACTTAATATTGTACCTACTTAGCATAAAAAACTTTGAAATTTTTGCTGTGTATAAATTTGTGGCTTATTTGACGTGTATTGTGATAAATACAATACCGGTAACGTAGTTTCCATATTACGTAATTCGTTTTTGACACCAAATATTGCAATCGTGTGTCATGTTTTGATGGAACAAAACTATAATGGTAGTTAGATTATGCACATGTATTCGTTAAAAGTACATCCATCCCGGAATTGAAAAGTACTCGAAATGAGTCCATTTATATATGAATTTCCCACAGTGATAAGTGATTGTGAAAATAAAGGTTATCCTATTTACCCTTCCCTATCTTGCAAACAGAGCCAACATTCCTACCACGCAAATAATATGATTGAAAACAACACACACCGATGAAAACCCACACAAGTATTATTAAATAAATGATGAAAGAAGATATAGTTGAAAGATTATGTTAATAAATTCATAAGATTGTTTTCAAGAAGCCCCTACACCAAACAATTACAAACTTTGGTAAAAGTTCCGTTTTGCTTATACAGGTGTATCCAGATATACCTTTGATTCTAATGGCATAATCCTGTACACCTGATCCTGTGTTCTATGATGCTTATCTTTTTTATCAGTTGGAATAACTTCAGATTTCGCGCTGTCGAGCGAAATGCGTCGGCGCTACGCGCCTGCCCACTGCTAAAAAAATAAGCATTATGTACCACAGGATCAGGTGTACAGGATCATGCCAACAGGATCACAGGTTAACTTGGATACGCAATACGGAACTTTTACCCATTTCCCCCCGCACCATGAGATAATTGCCAGATGATGTTCATAAAATGTTATCATTTTGTATTGACTTGCAGTTATAAAAATCTTAATGTACACATTCACAATTGTTTGCTGAATCAAGAAACACCGCATAAAATTTATTTTCACCCCAAATTTTACACTAACATAAAAAGTTGCGGCAAAGTAAGCAGAAACAAACTAAGAAACGATTACTTTTAAGTGATAAGAATTTTAAATTCTATCAAGTAAGCAGAAACAATAAACTAAAAAACGAGTACTTTTAAGGGATAAGAATTGTAAATTTTAATAAAATTCTTGCCACAAACTATCAGCACGTTTCTTGGTACTACAACTGTAATGCCTGTATTACCTGTGAAACTTATTATATTTGTATGAATTGTGTTATAAAAAATTATGTGTCATATTATGCCAAAACAGAGCTATGCTCTCCGGAACATTGTAAAAATAAATGAATAAATAAATAAATTTTCCTCTGGACAAAGAATCATTTTTTTCCATGAATGATAGCAAAATTTCCCGTTGTTCGGCCGTAACTTTACAGCTCATTTTAATTTGATAAGTAGATCTTCAACCTACACCCCTACACCAACAAGAGGATATTTGCAAAGAGTAAACAAAACAAAACATTCAGTATTCACCCACTTTCACGGGAAATTTACCTTTCCTCATTGTGATTGGCCTTCTACCAGTGACGTCAACAGTTAAAGCAACGTTGCCACACTTCCGTAAAGACTTTTCGTTGACCCGACAATGTAAATTCATACAACTTAGGGTTTGCAAAATATTTATTAACATGAAGTTTTCAAACAAGGAATGAAGCCGTAACTTGGGTGCTCTCATTTTATAACATTACATCTTGTTTGTCTAAAAATTAAAACTTGGTACATGTTTCAGTTTTCAATGTTCGTTCACCTGGATCATATTTGCAAAACACTTGCATAAAATAAGTACACTACAGTAGAACCCTGTTATAATGTTCCCACCCATGATGTTTTTTAAGTCCCAACATTTTACCCATTAAGGACAATGTTTTTATATCCTGTGTATCAACATTTAATGAATTATTAATTCCCCACTAATAGTTTGCTTTCTTAAATTCAAATAATACATATAAAAAAATTTAAAAACCTAACAATTCCAACACTTATCCCATCTGTAAAGTTAAATACATTAAAAAATTAGCTTACACTTAAAGCACTGTTTTGTTTACAATCACTGCTGCATCATGGATGTAGACTGTTAGATTAGGATTGTATGCAAAAACTAAATGGAAGTGCGCCAAAACACTAAAGCTACACGTTAAGAGCTGGCTAAAGCTGTGTATTCAATATATCGAAGGTACATTATGTTCACAGTTATGTATCTGTTTGCACCTTTGTGGCGTTAACACGAGTTCAAGTAGAGTAGAGTCTCGACACAGGCATTTCCACTTTAAACTCCATCATAGCGAATCATGAGACAATTTTACAGAAATGTGGCAGTGAGTCTGTGAAGACACAGAAAATAAGCTGAAAGCATGAGGAAGTAAAAAAAAATTTTTTTGACTTGGTTTAAGCAAATTTAAGCATCTAGTGTACCCATCAGAGGCAAATACATACTAAGGGAGAAGGCTCAAGAAACTGCTTTGAGGTTAGATTGATGAGTTCAAAGCTACAAACGAGTGGATAAATTGCTTCAATGTTATGTGCTAAATGAGTAAATTAAATATAGGAACATTGAGATATAATGTAATCTTTTGGACACAAAATTTGTATACTACATAGCTTAATGAGTCCTCCACTAAAATGTTCAAGCAATGACAAGTGCTAAATTCAAATTTCCTACTTATAAGGTTTTTCCCCCCTTAAGAAACATTATAATAGGGTTCTGCTATAATAACAAATGAAATACCCTAACTAAAGAAAGATGAATAAATTTGTTAACAACTTTTGTTTTAGCTAATATACGTAGGTACTTTAAAAGCCACACCTGCAAATCTTACACATTGTACACTGTTTTCCCACAGTGATCACACAGAAAGCAATAGGTGTGACTAGCATGAGATTACAATGAAGATGATGCAGTTAATCATTCACACACTTTGTCACAGTTTTATAAAGGATAATGTCTGCTGAAATTTGCTTCACAACTGGCTGGAACCATTTACAAAAGGAAAAACTTTTTAATATATAAGTTATAAATAATATACAATAACTATGTATATGAAAATACAGCATGTCTAAAATATACATACTGTTTACTTAATTAAACTATTCTTTAAGCATATGGGAAAATATTAATGGGACTAAAAGTTATTCTTCATCATTCAGATAACAAATGTAATTACATGCACATTTTTAACAGTATCATGGTGTTTATTTACTGCCTAAGGAATTTCACAAATGTTTATATTATATTAGGAGTAGTATTCATAAATGGGTCATCCCACAACAATTATTAGATCAATACCAAAATGAATAACTGGTTTGATATTTTCCATACAAGCTGCAATTATTTACCAAATATCCACTGCACAATTACATTTTTTGCAAAAATTTTTAAAGCCTTACCATTATTCCATAAATTCAAAACATCACTGTCTTCTTTTTTTTGCTTTAGTAAACAAAAAACCTAACAACATATTACAAGTCAAATTTATGGTAACAGAAAGTTGAGAGATGAATTCAAAGATGTGGTCCACAACACTTGGTATGGAAATAGGCAATCTCAAATTTCCTTAAGCAATTTAGTATGTACTATGTCATTTTAAGTACATAGGTAGTTACTAAACAATATTTGTTTTGAATTCATCAAAAAATTAAAAGCATTTGTCTAGAGAAATGGCGGAGAAAATTGTACGGATTAACATTCACCATAAAGTTGATACTTTTTTTTTTAGCTAGTAGCGATATTTAGCAACCTGACTCTAAAAACATTACATTAAAATTTTGCCCTAACCTAACAGAAATCAACATCAAAACCTTGTAAAGAACTACATAAATCCAAAAAAAAAAAAAAAATCTAATTTTTTTTTGTAATAAACTTTCCAACAGAATTCATATAATCTTAACAGAAAATTTTGTTCAAGAAATTAGATAGTTTTCAAATTGGTTTCTTAATCTCAGACTTAAGTATGAGAATATAACAACTTAATAAAGTAATTTAATAATAGGCGTGTGCAAATATCAGTTTTTTTAATTTGAATCAAATTCAAATAAGAATATTGAATATGAATAATAAGAATGAGATAATTGGAATTTCATAAAAACATTTCAAATCAAAGTTTAACATGAGATTGTTAACGTATTTCCATCAGTTATACATTCAAGTTCAATAGTCTTAAGATTGATAGCTTGTGGCAGATAGGTTGGTAATTGTATTCGTGTTAACCTAAAATGGCATCACTGAAAGACTGCAACACATTTATGAGCTAACCTATATTATAATTACTACGAACCTGAATACAAAAAAAACTCACAAACACAAGTTACCATCAAATCAATCGCCAATAAATAAGTGAAAATGTTATTTTAACTTTATATAATAATTATAGTGAGCATCAAGATTTTTATGAATGTCCAAGTTTCGTCAGTTACATGTTTGACATAAAAAGTAAGGAGTTTTATATAATCAAACACATAGCTAATGAAAAATGCAAAGACCATACTTCTGCTTCAACACCTGCAATATTTTTAAAGGAAAAAAATGTACGAACAGCTGCAATGTGGAAAGAAAAAAAAAAAGGGGGGGGGGGGGAAATTACATGCATACACCGGTAAAATAACAGTAGGCATGTATCTTTAACACATATATTGCTCTAGAACATGAATGTTGTAAAGTAAAATGGTTTTTCGGAGAGGTTATGTTTAAAGTTTTTGTAAACTGATTACATTTTTAATCTTGTCTGAAAACTATTTTAAATTCAAAGTATTTCTGTTGCCTGTTAAGTTGGGGCCACGTGGCAAAATTATAATACTGTGTGGATTTTAGTACAATAAACTCATGATTGACGTGTGTTGAAAAGGTTAGCATAAATATTTAGTGTCTACATTATTTTTTTTAAAATTAATAGTTCAATACTATTTCTTTAATTCTATTTTTCTAAAAAAAGAATAACAATCGCATGCAATCAAGAATAATTGTAACCAAGGAATCGGCTCGGAACTGAAATCTATTAAAATTTGGACTCCACTTATTCTTACTAAGAATCTTAAGATGAATTTTATAATCTTTTATAAATGTGGGGTATGACCCATACATCTTCAGTTACGAAACACGACGTTGAACAGGCTTGAAACAAGCATGAAACGGTAATGCATCTGGCATCACTAAATACTTGGAACTATTTCAAAGCATCTTTCCTTAGTCTATACAACAGTGTCTGTTCGTTCACTTCAGGTAAAATAAAAAAATAATAATAAAAAAACACACTCAAAACAAAATCTATTTTCAACAAAACACCTGGGAAAAAAAATGTTTATTATTTTGACAGAATCCAAACTTGGGTATTTGTCACTGTACACTATGTGAAGTAGGTAGTGCAAGGCGTGTGTGCCCCACAGTGCACAGAGTTGTGGTCCTTCACTCAGCCACTGGTACTTGCACCTACAACACAAAGATCATGGTCGGTCACACCCAATGAAACAAGAATATACACACATTGAAACCAGTGCATACAAGATATGTTGAAGATTTTCAATGGCTCTGAAAGCTCAGGTACCAAACACATTACCGGCACGACTCTAAATTTAGAGCACCAAATCTGTAACCAATGGTTAGGAGACCACTACAACACTGGACGCCCTGTCTGCAAAAGGCCTCTGTGCA